>NC_091760.1:3129862-3435316 GCF_029378745.1 Bos indicus | reverse complement strand
TTGACTAATTTTGTCCCTTTCATTCTTTTTCATCACAAGAGCTGTGCAGGCTTCTGCTGGCACATTCAAATAATACCCAGTGTGTTAAGTAAAAGTGGAAATCTCCACAGATCTCTCCAGCACATCCTGAAGAAACAGAGCTCATGTTAAGTCTGCAGTGAAACAAATCTTGCTTTGCTTTCAAACTTCAGCAACTGCCTTGATTGCTCATTAATACGCTGGCTCCTTAAACTCTTATGATGAAATCTCAAACCCACTGTCTCCAACAGGCTTTCTCTGTGCGCTCTCATCTGAAGTCTCTAGGGCCACTGTCTTGCTGCCGTTGTTCAGTCGCCCAGTCGTGTCCGACTTTCTGCGACCCCACGGACTGCAGCACGCCAGGCCTCCCTGTCCCTTACCATCTCTCAGAGTTCGCCCAAGTTCACGTCTATTGACTCTGTGATGCCATCCAACCATCTCATCCTCTGTTGCTCTTTTCTTCTGCCTTCAATCTTCCCCAGCATCAGGTCTTTTCCAACGAGTCGACGGTTCACATCAGGCAGCCAAAGGATTGGAGCTCCAGCTTCAGTATCCACCGTCTTAACCACTTCCAAATCATTATCAGTATCATCTAATCCCGTTTATTCTGTCCCAGGCAACTTCAGGAACCATGTCAGTCTCCTCCTTTCCTTCTCAACTCCGTCTATGGCAACGTCAGCAACCATATTACTCAATTTCCTGCAGGACACAGACCCTTATGTCCTCACCTCGTAGCACTGAGTGTCCTTTAGACTTTGTCATCAGTACAGGGCTCTGTTCCACCTTCAAGATGCTTCCTTTCATTGGTGCTGTCACACAGCTTGTGGGATCATAGTTCCCAGACCAGGAATTGAATCAGGGCCCTCAGCCCTGAGAGTGCAGTCTTAACCTCTGGACCACCAGGGAAGTCCCAAGATGCTTCCCCTTTATTCTTTCCTCCCTTGCTCCCGCTCTGCTCATACCCTCACAGACACCCCTCTACGTGGGGTACCTTGGTTTTACTTTATCATATCAACCCTTCGTTCTCTGATCAGCTGCTTCTGTGCTGCCTTCCCCACCACTCTGATGACTCTCCCACCTAAACTCTGCAGGACGCCCCATACCAGCCCACCCCTGGATTACCAGCAGATCCTGCTTTTAGGGTGACGGCACTCTTGAGAAAATGCAAAGAATTACAAGTCCATAATGCTTGGCATCAGAGGAACCTACTACCCCACCATTCTTTTAGTCTGCTCTTCCCAGTAATTTTGACAGGTCCTCTCTGCTTATATAGAACACTCATTCCTTACACAGCATCCTCATTCCTATAAGAGCACCTGGTGTCTTTTTTCCTTGAGAGGAGCCAGGACCTGGCTTTTCTTATCATTCTGCTCATACCGGCACACATCTTCTTACACCATGAACATCTTGGATCAGGCACCTCCCATGCACCACTTCAGACTTTTCTTCCAGCCTCCACTTGCCTTTTGTTCCAGCCACCACTGTGGTGACCAGTTCTCCCAGGGGTCCAGCCGGTAGCACACGGAGACAATCTGTCAGCCCCTCCTGCCTCCCATCCTAGAACTTATCTCTTTTCACTATGGCTTGGGACCCTGCAGGCACCCCTCAGAATCCTCACAAGTACACCCCAGAGTGCTGGGGTGTTCCGGCCTCCTGGAGTGTTTTTTGATTAGTGGCGGCTGCCAGCTGATGAATAAATGCTTCTTCCCTTCTCACCCTAGGCTGGCCATCCCAAGATGCACATTATACAGATTCTCAAGAGGTCCATGGGGTCAAGCAACCCAATAAGGCACCGTGTGCAGCTTCTCACTGCTTCATGCCTTTACCCCTCCTTCTTCAGATTATAGTCTCCAGTAAAGTACATGGAGACACTATTTTCCTGATGTCTGCTCTCTGGGGAAATCAGTCGGAGACACATCCTTTATTCTTCTTTCCAAATTCTTCTTTCTCTAAGCTCAAATTCTTGTTTCTTTAGGCTAAAAACCAGCCGTCTCATTTCTTGAGAGAACTTTCTTCTATAATGATGTCTCCCCTCTTCCAATAATCAGAATCTTAATAATTTTAAGAAATGCGCCCTGAGAGCTTCAAAAATAACACTGTTGTATCACTCACTTATGATTACCTTCAAAAAATGGAAAGAATATCCAAAACCTTACAGTGATGTTTTTAGACACTTTGGTTTCGCAAAGTACAGTTGACCCTTAAACAACATGGTTTGAACAGCATGGGTCCACTTACACATGGATTTTTTTTTACATTAGTAAATAATATAGCCCTACATGATCCATGGTTGACGGAATCTATGAATGTGGAATTACAGATGTGGAGGAACTGCAGATACCAAGGGTCCCCTTAAATTATATTAAGATTTTCTACTTCAAGGAGCGTTGGTGCCTCTAAACCCCATTGTTCTAGGGTCCACTGGACTAAAGTAATTTGTCATCGTACGTCAGCTTAATAGCAACATTATCCATGAAGCGTGCCTGGAGCTACGAAGAAGGAGAGTTCCTACCACTTGATGACAGTCACACTGTTCAGAGATTAGTAGAGAATAACAAAGCCACGATGTGATACAGATGTCGGACAGCTGGCCAGGCTTGCTCTCCAAATAAGAGACTCAAGCCTGCCCAGAAGTTTCACAGCAGATGTGATTCCAGTGCGTGCCCTGGCGACACTGAAAAATCACTCCCTGCCTTCCCTCATGGGGTCGTTGACAAATGGTAGGAACCACGACTACCAAAACTACAGATGCCAGGATCGACTATACTTTCTATCTCTAAATCCCTACTGTCTGGACTCTGAAATATGAAAGTGCACAATGTCTTCAACTTGAAATGAATAAACCTTCACCCGACTCACTCACTCCTGGTGTCACTCAACCATGACTCCACCGTCAAATACATGTCCTGGACTTTCACTCTCCAGGTCCTGCTGGGACTTTGTTTTCGCATCTAGTGACTCTTTCTAAGCTTCACTCTTACTTACCCTCCCTGCTGCACCTGTCCACTAACCAACCTGTCTTTGGGCCTCCATGATTGTCATGGGTCTGTGATTTTTCTCTGGGGTTTTGTTCATCATTTGAATTATATCTTTCTCTTCTTTCAACTTCTCTTTCTCCTTCCTTTGAGTACAACCCAAAGTCCATCCTTGATCTTCTTTTACATTTCTTCTTCATGAATCCCAGGCCCTTGTTTCAATTATACTAAGGTCATTTGGAGAACAAATCATCAGCATAGACTATTAGAAATAGGAGGGCTGTCATCTTGATAATCCACCCTCACTTGAATGCCTCCAGAAATGAAGGGTTTACCTCCTTACACAGCAGTTTTGTTTTGTTTTTTTTTTTTTTCATTTCTGAGAGCTCTACTATGTAAAATAGTTTAGTATGAATGGCTGAATCTATCTCCTCATAATTTTGAGACATTGACTGTTTTTCTGTCCTCCAAAATAACATTGAAAAAAATTCCCCCTTCTTTTTGATAGCCCTTAGCAATACTCTGTCAGCTTATATTAAGCTCCTTTTAGTCACCAGACCAAAGCAATGGCACCCCACTCCAGTACTCCTGCCTGGAAAATCCCATGGACGGAGGAGCCTGGTGGGCTGCAGTCCATGGGGTCGCTGAGGGTCGGACACGACTGAGCAACTTCACTTTCACTTTTCACTTTCACGCATTGGAGAAGGAAATGGCAACCCACTCCAGTACTCTTGCCTGGAAAATCCCATGGACGGGAGGAGCCTGGTAGGCTGCAGTCCATGGGGTCGCTAAGAGTCAGACATGACTGAAAGACTTCACTTTCACGCTTTGGAGAAGGAAATGGCAACCCACTCCAGTGTTCTTGCCTGGGGAATCCCAGGGACAGGGGAGCCTGGTGGGCTGCTATCTATGGGGTCGCACAGAGACGGACACGACTGAAGAGACTTAGCAGCAGCAGCAGCAGCAGTCACCAGACCCAGAATCTCAGAAACACTTTTGATTCTTCCTTCTCCTTTAATTCATGGAAGAAACAGTTACTGATTACTCAAGTCTTGTTTTGAAGTTTCTGCAGCAGAAATTCCATGTTTCAAGGTAGAAGAATTAAGTATTGTAAAAATGGTAATTTCAGTTAACTTACAGAGCTAATGCAATTGTGATAAAACACCACTGGGCTTTTTTTCAAATACAAGTTTTCTGAAGTTAACTGAGATAATAAAGAATATTTCAAAAATGAAGAATGATAAGGAGAGATTAGTTATATGAACCATTAAAACAAAGTTTACAGTCTTTAAGGTTATGCTCAAAATCCTTCAAGCTAGGCTTCAGCAGTATTTGAACTAAGAACTTCCAGATGTACAAGCTGGGTTTAGAAAAGGCAGAGGAGCCAGAGATCAAATTGCCAACATCTGCTGGGTCATAGAGAAAACAAAGGCTTTCCAGAAAAACATCTACTTCTGCTTCATTGACTACACTAAAGCGTTTGACTGTGTGGATCACAACAAACTGCGGAAAGTTCCTAAAGACATTGGAAGCCCTTCTCTTGAAGAGCAGAGAATGCCACCTTGCCTGTCTCCTGAGAAACGCGTGTGCCGTCTTCTCCTCCTGCCCTCTTTTCCATCTCCCCGGCATCAGGGACTTTTCCAATGAGTCAGCTGTTCGCATCAGATGACCAAAATACTGGAGTTTCAGCTTCAGCATGAGTCCTTTGATTTCTCTTAATATTGATGGTTGGATCTCCTTGCTATCCAAGGGACTCTCAAGAGTCTTCCCAGCACCACAGTTTGAAGACATCAGTTCTTCGGCGATCAGCCTTCTTGAAGGTCCAACTCTCAACCGTACGTGACCGCTGGGAAGACCACAGCCTTGACTAGACAGACCTTTGTCGGCAGAGTAATGTCTCTGCTTTTCAACACACTGCCTAGGTCTGTCATAGCTTTCCTGCCAAGAAGCAAACATCTTCTGATTTCATGGCTGCAGTCTCCACCCGCAGTGATTTCAGAGCCCAACAAGAGGAAATCAGTCACTACTTCCACTCTTCCCCCCTCTATTTTCCATGAAGTAATGGGGGCTGGATGTCACAATCTTAGTTTTTTTTTTAATATTTAATTTTAATCTGGCTCTTTCACTCTCCTCCTTCACACTCATGAAGAAGCCCTTTAGTTCCTCTTCACTTTCTGCCTTTAGAATGGTATCATCCTCCTATCTGAGGTTGTTGATGTTTCCCCGCCTATCTTGATTTCAGCTTATGTCATCCAGCCCGGCATTTCTCATGATGTGCTCAGCATACAAATCAAACAGGGTGCCAGCAGACAGCCCTGTCGTACTCCTTTCTCGATCTTGAATCCATCAGTTGTTCCGTACAGGGTTCTAACTGTTGCTTCTTGATCTGGATACAGGTTTCTCAGGAGACAGGTAAAATGGTCTGATGTTCCAACCTCTTTAAGAGCTTTCCACAGTTTATTATGATCCACACAGTCAAAGGCTTTGGCATAGTCAATAAGACAGAGGTAGATGTTTGTCTAGAATTCCCTAGTTTTCTCTATGATCCTGCAAATGTTAGCAATTTCATCTATGGTTCCTCTGCTTTTTTCTAAACCTAGCTGGGACATCTGGAATTTCTTGGTTCATATAATGCTGAAGCCTAGAAGGAAATGGCAACCCAGTCCAGTGTTCTTGCCTGGAGAATCCCAGGGACAGGGGAGCCTGGTGGGCTGCTGTCTCTGGGGTCGTACAGAGTCGGACACGACTGAAGTGACTTAGCAGCAGAAGCCTTAGTTATATGGAATTTTCCAGGCAAGAATACTGGAGCGGGTAGCCATTTCTTTCTCCAGGGGATCTTGCTGACCCAGGGATTGAACCTGGATCTCTTGTGTCTCCTCCACTGGCAGGCAGATTCTTTATCACTAGTACCACCTGGGAAGCCCCTAGCATGGGTTCCAGTGGAGAGTTCTGGCAAAACACGATCCACTGGGGGAGGGAATGGCAAAGCACCCCAGTGCCCTTGCCGTGAGAACCTCATGAACCGCATAAGAGGATAAACAAGTCAGAATGATTGCTTATTAAATACAAAAATATGATATATAAAAGATGGGAATACATATCAATGAGGATATTAAAGATTACTCAGCAACGTTTCTGGAATCACTGGCAAGGAATCTGGAGGAAAATTTCAAATGTGTTGAATGAAGCTCATACGAGATTAGTGAAAGTGAAATGTAAAATCATAGAAAAATAGGAATAGAAGTAATTGAAGTTTGATTAACTCTCTGGGACACTGAGAAACTTTTCAGATGTGAGGTCATTGATGGTGCAGCCACGTTGGAAAACGGTCTGAAAATTCCCTGAAGGATTAAATACAGAGTTGCCATATGACCCAACAATCTCAGTGTTAGGTATATATCCAAGAAAATGAAAACATACATTCACACAAAATCCTATACACAAAGATTCGTCACAGCATTATGCATAATACCCTAAAACTGAAGACAATCTACATTTTCTTTACACATCAACTAACAAATATTAACTGATAAATAAAATGTGGTATGTTTATACTGGAATATTATTTGGCAATAAAAAAGGAATGAAGTACTGATACATGCTGCAACATGGATAAACCTTAAAAACATTACCTAAGTGAAATAAGCTAGTCTGAAAGAACTATATACACTATAATTCTATTTATATAAAATGTCTAGAGTAAACAAATCTTTGGAGACAGAAGGATTTGTCATTGCCTACGCCTAGGGGGTGGTGGTTTAGTCTCTAAGTCATGCCCAATACTTGTGACCCCATGGACTGTAGCCTGCCAGGTTCCTCTGTCCATGGGATTCTTCAGGCAAGAGTACTGGAGTGGGCTGCCATTTCCTTCTCCAGGGAATCTTCCCAAGCCAGGAATCGAACCCAGGTCTCCTGCATTGCAGGCAAGATTTTTTACTGACTGAGCAGAGGCTTGGGGTTAAGTAGCGAGTGATTGCTAACGGATGTGGGTTTCTTTATGAGGTGATGAAAAGTTTCTAAAGTTGACAATGGTGATGGAATCACAATTCTGTGAATATATTAATACTAAAACCATCAAACTTTGCCCTTTAAATTAGTGTATTTCCACCTGCCAGTGCAGGAGCCATAGGATACATAAGTTTGATCCCTGGGTCGGGAAGATCTGCTGGAGTAGGAAATGGCAACACACTCCAGTATTCTTTCCTGGAAAATTCCATGGACAGAGGAGGCTGGCGGGCTATAGTTCATGAAATCTCAAGGAGTTGGACACAAGGGAACAGAGGGCAGATTGTATAATATATGAACCATATCTCAATAAAACTGCTTGAAAAAGCCATTGAAAAAGTCAGAAAATACTAATATCAACTTACTACCCTCCAAAACATGTAGCCATAGGATACATAAGTTTGATCCCTGGGTCGGGAAGATCTGCTGGAGTAGGAAATGGCAACACACTCCAGTATTCTTTCCTGGAAAATTCCATGGACAGAGGAGGCTGGCGGGCTATAGTTCATGAAATCTCAAGGAGTTGGACACAAGGGAACAGAGGGCAGATTGTATAATATATGAACCATATCTCAATAAAACTGCTTGAAAAAGCCATTGAAAAAGTCAGAAAATACTAATATCAACTTACTACCCTCCAAAACATGTAATCTTATCCTAAGTCCTTTCTTTTTAAAAAAATTCTGTGGGGAGGGAGGAAGGAGGAGGGTTCAGGATGGGGAACACGTGTATGCCTGTGGCGGATTCATTTCTATATATGGCAGAACCAATCAATATTGTAAAGTTTAAAAAAAAAATTCTGTTGATTTATTTTTGGCTGTGCTGTATCTTCACTGCTGAGTGTGCTTTTCTCTGACTGCAGTGAGCAGGGGCCACTTCTCAGTGCAGTGCACGCGCTTCTCATTGCGGTGGCTTCTCTCGTTGCAGAGCACAGGTTCTAGAGTGCGAGGGCTTCAGTAATTGGGGCATGTGAGCTCAATAGTCACGGCTCCCGGGCTCCTGGGTGTTGGCTCAATACTTGCGGTGCACGGGCCTATTAAATAGTTGCTCCGCAGCCTGTGGGGTCTGCCCAGATCAGGGATCAAAGCCGTGTCTCCTGCACTGGCGGGTGAATTCTTTACCGCTGAGTCTCCAGAGAAGCCCCTCAGTCCTTTCTTAAATGAGATAGGGGTATTATATGGTGTTCAAAAGGGCAGAGAGATCAAATGAAGTCAAAACTGAATTTTTTTGATTGGATTTCTTTTTTTTCATTCATTAATTGCAGTGAAAGTCATTAAAATGTTCTGTAGCCAGATTTCACAATAGCTTACCTCAATTCAGTCTTCACATTTCTCCATGAAGTCTCCACCTCATTAAACACCCTCCCCAGAAATCACCCTCTACTAGGAACCCAATGGAGATCTCCCAAGATCAACCTCTTCATTTCTGAGTGAACCCACTAGATGCTAATACTGTGCTATAAGGAAAAATGGTCCCAACTCAAACTAATTAGAAAAGAAATAACACTTCCACAAAGGACATTCTAAGAGGTGCTTTCTGCTTATGGAGAGAAACCAGTGAGTCCTCTAAGAATAAGAAAGGAGAGTATTTTACAGTTAAGCACATGATTTGGAAAGAAGAATTCAGATGTTGCTGTTCTGCTGATCCAGGCTGTTAATACTCTGCCGGTCTTTCTTGTGGGGCCCCCTTCCTTCACTAGGAATCATAAAGCTTTATCCTTGGCACAAAGATGCTACACTCCTAATACTCTTTGTACTCCTGGCAAATCAATTCAATATTCCTTAGCTTTCCAAAGCAGAAATCCTTTGCTTCTCCAATTTGTTTGCTATTGTGGGGCACTGACCTGCTGTGTTAATTTCACCGCTTTACAATACCCATTGCCTAAACCAGGATGCTTTTCTCCCACACAGAACCCTATGAGTAATTGTGTCTACATGGGTCTCTAAGGAGCTGCTGCTGCTGTGTAGTCACTAAGTCGTGTCTGACTCTTTGTGACCCTATGGACTGTAGCCTGCCAAGCTCCTCTGTCCATGAGTTTTCCCAGGTAAGAATACTGGAGTATTACCATTAATACTGGTTACCATTTCCAGTAACCAGTATATATATTACCATTAATATAGTTTACCATTTCCTCCTCCAGGGAATCTTCCCTACGGAGAGATTGAACCTGAGTGTCCTGTGTCCCCTGCATTTGGAGGTGGATTCTGTACCACTGTGCCACCTGGGAAGCCCCCAAGCAACTGCACTGATGTTTATTCAAACTGTAACAGCAAGGGAACATGCTCTTGATATATCTTGACCTTGTCTAGCAGCTACAGTAAGGTTATAGTCTTTCCCATCATACTTGCATAAAATTTTTCTTGAACTACTGAACAAATTTTGAAAAGACTTGGAACTGTCTTTCAATGAATTGTCCACAAGAATTATTTTGTCAACATCCATTCTCTTAAGACCTGCTTATATTGTAATATTTTAAATTCTGGTTATACTCATGATTTGGCTTAGTTTGGAATTTCCCTTTCTTCAATATAACCAGGGAACAGCATTCCATTCATTAACAGTCAGCAGCCTCCGTGCACAATGGTTCCATCTTTGTTGGGACCAATAACAGAGACTCATTCGTTCAAGCCAGAATCACCTCTTACTGGAAGCAGATTCAAAATTGGAATATGATAATGGAAGGACACCCTTTATGGTGTCTTTATGCTGTGAATATAATGATGCTTTAGAGATGCCACAGAAGTGGATGGCTGGGCATTTAGATGGTCATCAGGGTTCAGGATCTAGTCTAATTTTGAGGCACCAGAAATTCCATTTTGGGGGGACTGGTTATGTTACTACAGCCTCAGAAGACTGAAGTATGAACCTGGTGGGCATTTGATTGCCTGGAGTAGGGTACAGCTAATAAGGGGCAGGGTAAAAAAGGAGAAAGGGCTAGACAGCATTAGTCTGTTTATTAATGTACAGGAGCCCAGGGAGTGAAATCTATGTCTATGAGGGAGGGGACTCTTAGGAAACCTAGAAGACCAACTGGCCCAGGTGTTTACTCTGACCAGTGTGATGTAATGGGGAGGTTCAGATGTCTCAGATGAGGGAACTTGCTGGGCCTACTTCCTGAATCCACACTAGGCCTGTGCCTTCAATTATGCTGGGGATTAGCTGGCTGCCTGCTGAAAGGCAAGTGGCTGGAATCCATGAACAGCTAGATGGACTAGAGACTGGGCTCCTTTTTCTTAGAAGAAAAACTATGACAAACCTAGGCAGCGTATTCAAAAGCAGAGACAATACTTTGCTAACAAAGATCCGTCTAGTCAAAGCTATGGTTTTTCCAGAAGTCATGTATGGAAATGAGAGTTGGACTATAAAAAAGCCAAGCACTGAAGAATTGATGCTTTTGAACCGTGGTGTTGATGAAGATTCTTGAGAATCCCTTGGATTGCAAGGAGATCCAACCAGTCCATCCTAAAGGAGATCAGTCCTGAATATTCATTGGAAGGACTGATGCTGAAGCTGAAACTCAAATACTTTGGCCACCTGATGCAAAGAACTGACTTATTTGAAAAGATCCTGATGCCGGGAAAGATTGAAGGCAGGAGGAGAAGGGGATGGCAGAGGATGAGATGGTTGGATGGCATCAGGGACTCAATAGACATGAGTTTGAACGAGCTCCAGAAGATGGTGAAGGGTAGGGAAGGCTGGTGTGCTGCAGTCCATGGCGTCGCAAAGAGTCGGGCACGGCTGAGCGACTGAACAGCAACCCAAGAGAGAGTGCTTGTGCACTCAAAGTGGAGGGCTATACCAGCTTAGCGGTGCCATCTTCACTTACAGCCCACATATTCAGCTAGTCTGGTGCCTCAGTCATTAACTACCCACTTCCTGCTGTTTTTTGAACCGTTGGGACCACGAGCATCACCTCTGTTTCTGCTTCCAACGTTTGTAGCTCAGTCTGTAAACCTTCTCCATACAGCCCCTCAACCTATGGATTTCCGACCAAGTACGCCACCTAGTGGTGACACTGGACTCTGGCGGAATCAGACCTTAAACCCTGCAGTTTATCAGCAACACCTTAACGAACTCTGTTTTACAGGATATACTCACACTCATTTGACCTCATGTCTTCTAGAAGTTTCAAACTATGGGCAAAAAGTTAATGTCTGTTAGAGATGCTATTGGCCTCCCAGGTGGCGCTAGGAGTAAAGAACCCGCATGTCAAAGCAGGAGACATAAGAGATGTGGGTTAGATCCTTGGGTCAGGAAGATCCCTGGGAGGAGTGCATGGCAACCCACTCCAGTATTCTTGCCTGGAGAATCCCACGGACAGAGGAGCCTGGCGGGCTACAGTCCTTGGGGTCGCAAAGAGTCAGACACGACTGAAGTGATTTAGCACACGGTACAGATGTTATTAAGCAATAAGAGATTAATTTTGTTAGAAACCAGACACTGATATGAAACGGGACAGAAAAATGAGTTTCTTGTCTTTTTCTGTCACACCACACGACTTGAGGGATCTTAGCTTCCCAATCAGAGATCAAACCTGTGCCTGCTACAGCGGAAAAGTGGAGTCCTAAGCATGGGATCACCAGGGAAGTCTCCAGCCTCTTGCGTTGATGGGAGGGGAAAGGATGCCAGCTACTCAAGACGATGGATCGAAAGGCCTACTGCAGTATCCAACTCTGTGCTAATTCTCATGTCTCTCCTAACCTGTAGCCCTCAGATGGTGATCTGGGTGTCTATCATAAACCCTTAAAGTGTACTGGGGAGGAAATAGCAAACCCTGGATATTTCAGATCATAGAACTATTATCTATGTGACTTGCCCCAAATAATGTTTTTTTTATAAACTCATTGAAGTCTCTGGATTTAGGTGGCAAATCATTGCTGCTATTTGGTCAGTTAGAAATGCAATTTAGGGTTATGGTTCACAGAATTTTTCTAAAAATCAATTTTTCAGTATTTTAAATACCACTTGCAAAAGCGAGAAATAGTACAAATGTGTTCAACTGGCTGACAAAATTAGGATGACTATAATCTTCTAATAAAAATGCATGGTATAGTAGTAAAATTACTGCTGAAAAAACACATGCTTATCGTGGCAAAACCACAAAGCATTATATCTACATAATGACATTTGTTTGGGCAGGTGAGGCATTATTCTGTACACGGCAGTTTTTCTACATTTTATGAGCGTGTAGTAAAATTACTGGGCTTTTCTGGTGGCTCAATGGTAAAGAATCCACCTGCAATGCAGGAGATGTGGGTTCGAAACTTGGGTTGGGGAAATCCCCTGGAGGAGGCAGTGGCAACCCACTTCAGTGTTCTTGCCTGGGAAATCCCATGGCCAGAAGGGCCTGGTGGGCTACAGTCCATGGGGTTGCAAAGAGTTGGACATGACTGAGCGCACACACATCGCTTACCTTAACAAACTGCATGTTAAAGGGGGTGCTCACATTCACTTGGTCTTTGTGATGCACCTCACATTTTGGAATGTATAAGTAGACAGAGAGAAGTAAAAAATATACCCCCTGGAGCTTATTCTTGGTGGGGGCTGTTTGAGGGTCAGTTGCTGGGGTACACACAGACAAAATGATGACATAAAATGGTCAGTAGAGTAGTTCAACTCATTTATATATGCTTGTGTTGGCTTTTGACAGGAGTGGATCACGAACTCTTAAGTTGTCCTCCTCCATTTTTTTATTGCTTTTTCTTCTTCTTTGCTACCCTTCACTATTGACTATCAAGTAAGTGCGCGCGCACACACACACACATTTTCCCTTAGTTACTAAAATTGCTGAACTTTGTTAGGTCAATCTGAGCACGCATTGTCCCTTGTAACTACGTGTAGCTACTTCTACAACAACAATGAACAGTAAGAACAAAAATGTATATAGCACTTCATAAGTGTCAAGCAGTTTTCAACGCTTGTAAGCATTACTCATGGAATCCTCTCAACATATATATATATATGGTGGAGGCTACTAGTATCCTTATTTTTCAGATGTGGAAACTAAAGAACAGAGAGGAACTTGCCCAGGCTCTCACTGCGAGTGCTCCTAAAGCTGAGACTGGAAGTGAGGGGGCAGGCCCCAGTGGTAGCAGATCACTCAGTCGTGTCTGACTCTTACGACCCCACGGGCTGTAGCCCTCCAGGCTCCTCTGTCCATGGGATTCTCCAGGCAAGAATACTGGAGTGGGTTGCCACGCCCTCCTCCAGGGGATCTTCCCGACCCAGGAAGCAAGCAGATGGGTTCTTTATCGACTGAGCCATCAGGGAGCTCTTCCCTAATCTGAAGTTAGATTTTTTTTGGTCTAGCATATCTTTATCCCTCATTCCTTTATTCATCATCACTGTTCTCGTGTTTATACATTTTGGATTTATCTTTTGTTAATAGAATATAGCTAAAATTTTAACCTAAACTGTGTGTGATGATTTGAACCATTAATATTATTATTGGTATATTTAAATTTGTTGTTATCATTTTTCTCCATTATGGATTTCTTTATTTTTATCCCAATCATATTGTCTATTTTTACTATACGTATTCTAGAGTTTGCTTTGCTGAGGTCTACAGGGCACACCTGATAATGCTCATCATCCCCAACTTGGATGACATAAATTTTAAGCTTTTACTCTGAGTTTTAGATCATCAGTTTTGTGGAGCCCTATACCAAGGGCTTCCCTGGTGGCACTAATTGTGAAGAACCCACTTGTCAATGCAGGTAAATGTAAGAGATGCATGTTTGAGGTGTGGGTTTGATTCCTGGGTTGGGAAGATCCCCTGGACGAGGGCATGGCAACCCACTCCAGTATTCTTACTTGGAGAATCCCATGGACAGGGGAGCCTGGCGGGCCAGTCCATGGGGTCACAAAGAGTTGGACATGACTGAAGTGACTCGCATGCACACATACCAAGGTCACAGGTGTAAAGCCTTGTCCACAGGCCATGGAGCCCTGTCCCAATGTCATCTCTGGAATAGACTGAGTCCCTAGCAACCGTTTCCATGAGCCCCCTGACCTAAACCAGCTAGCTCTCTGACCTCATATTAGGTAAAAATTACCCACCCTATAGCATACTAACCAATCAGCTGATGCCACTCTTCCAGCAGGGATTTTTACTGTCTTGAGGCTATAAAAATTGACCACTAGCCCACAAAGGCATCGGCTCTGCCTTGAGTTGGCTGCCTGTTCTAGCAGTGTCTCCTGCTCTAATAAACTATTCTCTCATTCTGCCTTGTGTCTGGAAATTCTTTTCCAACCTGTGCACAGACCAAAACAAGTTTGTCTCTCTTTTTTTTTTTGGCCCAGCCATGTCACATGTGGGACCTTAGTTCCGTCCCCAGGGATGGAACCCATGCCCCCTGTAGTGCAAGCGTGGAGTCCTAAGCACTGGACTGACCGTGAATTCTGGTTTGTCTCTATTTTGAAAGATCTTAACGGCATCAGGAAGTGTAAAGCACCAGCAATGAAGAGGAAGACAGCACACTGGTCATGAACTGAAGTTGCTTTATTCTCTTCTCATCCCTTTTCCTGTCTAGCTTAGGCTTCTGGTGATTTGCATAGGAAAGAAGTGCCCAATTATGTGTTTTTTTCAATTCACTGAAGTACACGTTTTAGGGTAGAAAGACGATCAAATGTTTTCCTGAAAAAATTTAAATGTGATTCAGCGTAAAAGTGAAATGGTGCTATCAATATTTTATCCCCTGTGAGCTCAAGAAAATGAATGGAACATTGCTTTTTCTGGCGCTAGATGGCAGTCTTTCTCTGCAAACCAAACCGGATAGACAGGCTCTCTGACAAGCTGGCTGACTTCCCCAGGAGGTGCCTAAGCTCTCTTAGCAGCTTTCCTGACTGAAGAAGCCAAATTAGAAGTGGTTCGGTTCAGTTCAGTTCAGTCACTCAGTCGTGTCTGACTCTTTGCAACTCCATGGACTGCAGCACTCCAGGCCTCCATGTCCATCACCAACTCCTGGAGTTCACCCAAACCCATGTCCACTGAGTCCGTGATGCCATCCAACCATCTCATCCTCTGCCGTCCCCTTCTCCTCCTGCCTTCAATCTTTCCCAGCATCAGGGTCTTTTCAAATGAGTCAGCTCTTCGAATCAGGTGGCCAAAGTATTGGAGTTTCAGCTTTAACATCAGTCCTTCCAATGAACACCCATGACTGATCTCCTTTAGGATGGACTGGTTGGATCTCCTTGCAGTCCAAGGGACTCTCAAGAGTCTTCTCCAACACCACAGTTCAAAAGCATCTTCCATTTAATGCGGAAGGAACGATACTGATGGTCCCCTGAGACTTGTGGCTGAGTTAGAATTAGGGGAGGGAAGAGAGTGGGTGAAAGAGAAGATGGGGTATAGTTAGTTATAGCAAACACTTCAGTGAAGGCAGCAGAAAGCAAATGCCTTTCTGAGGAAGTATCTTTGGACCTAACTTTGGATTTGAGAATGAATCTTGCTCGCCTTCTTTCTGATATTCTATATTCACAGGCTTTCTTCCTCTGGTTGTCTTGGAAAGAACCTGAATAATAGACAGTGCAGCTTTAGGTTTTAATAGGACTCAGATAGGAATCAATTCACCTTACAAGATGCTTACTGTATGTCCTTGTGCCTCCTAATTAAAAAAAAAAAAATCCCCAGAACATTTCTCTTAGTACTGCCACTTTCCATCAATAAACATTTATGAAGATAATTCTTATTTTAAAAATTGTGCTGGCACTTTGGTAGATACAAAAAAGTACTCAACAGGCCCTGAGGAAATACTATTACCCGGGTCTCCTGCATTACAGGCAGATTCTTTACTGTTTGAGCCACCAGGGAAACCCAGGGGTACGTTGACTGGGAGGTGAGAATTTTATCATTGAACCACCTATGCTGTATAAGCATACTGAATCATCAAAAATGATTTGATGTGGTGCAACCAGCCACCTCTCTGTAGAGGGCTGTGTTTTCACGTTTTGGGAACTTAAAATGTATTTTCTACTTAAGGTGTCTTATTACATGGCTCTTAGTTGACTCTCGAGAGTCCCTTGGACTGCAAGGAAATCCAGCCAGTCCATCCAAAAGGAAATCAGTCCTGAATATTCATTGGAAGGATTGATGCTGAAGCTGAAACTCCAATACTTTGGCCACCTGATGTGAAGAACTGACTCATTTGAAAAGACCCTGATGCTGGGAAAGATTGAAGGCAAACGGAATAGGGGGCGGCAGAGGATGCGATGTTTGGATGGCATCACGGACTCAATGGACATGAGTTTGAGTAAACTCTGGGAGATGGTGATGGACAGGGAAGCGTGTGTGCTGCAGTCCATGGGGTCGCAAAGAGTCGGACACGACTGAGCAACTGAACTGAACCGAGTTTTCCAAATTAACCCATAATATTACTACATTATATATTTTTTTGTCATTTTCCTTTATTATTAAAGTAATCTATGATTATTTTGGGGCTCCCCTTGTGGCTTAGCTGGTTAAGAATCTGTCTGCCATGCAGGAGACCTGGGATCGATCCCTGGGTTGGGAAGATCCCCTGGAGAAGAGAGTGGCTACCCACTGCAATATTCTGGCCTGAAGAATTCCATAGACTGTATAGTCCATGGGGTCACAAAGAACTGGACATGACTGAGCGACTTTCACTTCACTTTATGATTATTTTTAAAAATATAAAAAATTAAAATATTGTAATCATCTAAATTCCATCCACAGACATGGCCACTGTTAATATTTTGATGTCAATATTTTTCTCTGTTAATTACAAAAAATTGTCATAATTATTAATTATCACGCTCATTTCCCTTCATCAGCTTAAATTCTTCAAACACGTGGACTTTGGGGAGAGACTGCCTGATGTGGTTTCTGGAACTAACGTTGAACTTGGTCTTTTCATCTGCAAAGTGGGAGTAATACGAGTCCTTCCAACACAGAATTATCTGTAAATGAGATAGTGCAGGCAATGTGTCTGGCACGTAAGAGACTCGCAGTAAGGACTCCCTGGTGGTCCAGTGGCTAAGACTCCGAGCTCCCAGTGCAGGGGGCCTGGGTTCAACCTCTGGTCAGGGAGCTAGATCCCACACGCCACAGGAGGACCAAAGTTTCCACGGGCTGCCGCGAAGACATGGAGCAACCAAGTAAATAAATACCAAAAAGGAAATGCCCAGTAAATATTAGCTTTGATGCTGCTATGACCGTTATTACATACAGTTTTCTCCTATTACAAAATCATGATAAAATGTTTAGCAAACTCAAAGGAGTATAAATAAGAACATAAAAATCATGCATAGTCTCACAACACAGAGATGGTCATTGTTAATCTAATTCTTCTTTAATAGTTTTCTTAAAAAAATCCAGATAGGGATCCTGATGTATGGTTTTGTTTGCTGCTGTCTGACTATTTCACCAAAAGAACCCTGATTTTATTGGCTGCAAAATAGTCTATTGTGTGGAAGTTTCAGAAGTATTGTGATTAACTATTTCCCTATGTTTGAGGGCCTTCCAACTGTTTGCTACTATAAACAATGATGTGATGAATATTCTAGATATGAAGCCTTGCTTGCATTTGGCTTATTTATCTAGATTAGTGTCACAGAAGTAGAATTATCGAGTTGATGTATATGAACTGTTTTTTAATTCTTGATGTACACTGGCTAAATTCTTTTTAGAACATTTCAACTGATTTATATTTCCTCCAGCTTCAGTGCCTGTTACTTTAAGTAATCTCATATTTTGAATTTTGGCTAATTTGAAAAGTAGTTTTGTCTTACTTAGCATTACTTTGGTGGATGATGGGGTAAGACTTTTTTTCATATTATCATCCATTCTGTGAAATATGTTTTTCCTTTGTCCATTTTCTTATTGTGGTTTTACTTTTTAAAAGCCAATTTATGTCAGTTTTGTATATAATACTTGCCTGCATGCTAAGTCACTTCAGTCGTGTCTGACTCTTTACAACCCTAGGGACTGTAGCTCTCCAGTCTCCTCTGTCCATGGGATTCTCCAGGCAAGAATACTGGAGTGGGTTGCCATTTCCTCCTCCAGGGGATCTTCCCGACCCAGGGATTGAACTCAGGTCTCTTACATCTCCTGCACTGGCAGGCAGGGTTTTGGTTTTTTTAAACCATAGCACCACCTGGAAAGCCCATGTAATACATAGACTAGCTCACTTCCATATTCATTTTTCCAAATTTGCAGTTTACTTTTTAATCAGGCTTACAGTGAAATTTTCTTGAGAGAAAGAAAATTTCAATTTGTGTGCAATCAGACCTGTTTAATTAGCGTGTATTTCAGGGGGTGGATTTCTTCTTTTGATTTTATGCTGGAAAACATCGTTCCTTACCCACAGATGAAGTTAAATTTTCTTCCACAATTAAAAAGTAATCTGTGGGATGAAGCTTTGAGTCTACGTGACTCTCTTGTTCCCCCAACAAACTCTGGCCCACTGGCTTTTTTAACCCATTGATAATTCTCACCTGAGTCAATTATTTCATTGATGATTGCAGCATACAGTTAATTCTTTAAAAATTAACAATTTTAATCCACCTGGGCTTCCTCAATGGTTCAGCAGTAAAGAATCTTATTGCAATGCAGGAAATATGGGCTTGGTCCCTGGGTCAGGAAAGATCCCCTGGAGGAGCAAATGGCAACCCACTCCAGTATTCTTGCCTTGAAAAAATCCCATGGACAGAGGATCCTGGTGGCTACAGTCCATGTGGTCGCACAGAGTCGGACACTACTGAGTACCTAAACTTGTGCTGACTTTGGTTTGAATACAGTATGAGAGCAAATGTTAAACTGAGCTTATTCCTTCCAAGTGTGGGTATTTACTTCTTATTAGTTTTTTTCACTGAAAAAGTAACATGTGAGATAAAAATGCAAGCAGTGAAAAAGGAAACGCAATGAAAGTAAGGACTCCTCCTACAGTCTTGGTGGGAATGTAAATTATGGAAAACAGTATGAAGGTTCCTTAAAAAGCCTAAAATAAAGTTACCATATGATCCGCCAGTCCCACTCGTGGGCATGTATCCGGAGAAAACCATAATTCAAAAAGATACACAGCCTCCAGTGTTCATGGCAGCACTATTTACAATAGCCAGGACATGGAAGCCAAATGTCCATCAACAGAGGAATGGATAAAGAAGACGAGGTATATATCGTTCCTAGGTCATGTCTGACTCTTTTGCAACCCCATGGACTGTCGCCCACCAGCGTCCTCTGCCCATGGGTTACCAAAGGGGAAGGGCGGGAAGGGATGAATTAGTGGTTTGGGATTAGCAGATACAAGTACAAAATAGATAAACACAAAGGTCCTACTGAACTATATCCAGGGAACTATCCAGTATCTCAATCTATAATGGAAAAGAATAAATACATACATTTAACTGAATCATTTTGCTGTACATCTGAAACGAACACAACATTGTAAGTCAGATATACTCCAACCAGAAAAAAAAAGTTTTCTCCTCTTCTTACCCTGGGCTTTTCAGTTCCTCTCTTCAGAGTCCATCCGTGCTTCCTATTTCTTGTATAACTCTCCAGAGCTATTCTAATACGCAGATTCATCTGTGCCCGTATGCCTCTTTGTGTGGATGTCCACACTGCATAATGGAAACACGCTAGCTGTTGTGTCCATGGATTTTCTTTTCTTTTATAATTGGAGGATAATTGCTTTACAAAGGTCCATCTAGTCAAGGCTATAGTTTTTCCAGTGGTCATGTATGGATGTGAGAGTTGGACCATAAAGAAAGCTGAGTGCCGAAGAACTGATGCTTTTGAACTGTGGTGTTGGAGAAGTCTTTTGACAGTCCCTTGGACTGCAAGGAGATCAAACCAGTCCATTCTAAAGAAAATCATTGCTGAATATTCATTAGAAGGACTGAGGCTGAAGCTGAAGCTCCAATACTTTGGCCACCTGATGAGAAGAGCTGACTCATTAGAAAGGACCCTGATGCTGGGAAAGATTGAGGGCAGAAGGGGATGACAGAGGATCAGATGGTTGGATGGCCTCACTGACTCGATGCACATGAGTTTGAACAAACCCTGGGAGATGGTGAAGGACAGGGAGGCCTGGTGCACTGCTGTCCATGAGGTCACAAAGAGTCAGACACAACTGAGCGACTGAACAACAATAACTGCTTTACTATGTCCTGGATTCTTAGCATTTCTTAAGTCCATTTCTTAAGTACACAAAGGGCTACCTCAGTCTTTCTCTAAATTACTGCAAAAGAGTTATATTTGAAAGACGTATGGTTTATTTGGGGCTTCCTGGTGACTTAGTGATAAATCTGTCTGCCAATGCAAGAGACTTGGCTTTGATCCTTGGGTTGGGAAGATCCTCTCTAGAAGGAAATGGCAACCCTCTCTAGTATTCTTGCCTGGGAAATTCCATGGACAGAGGAGCAGACTACAGTCCATGGGGTTGCAAAGAACTGGAGGCACCTGAACGACTCAACAACAGCAATAGTTTATGTGACCGATTTCTAACTTCAAAATCGACGTTCATGAGCTGGGTTGGGAAGGTGTGAGAATAGACGTGTGGTCACCAGTGGCCCCTGGGGCCTTTCCAACCCCTGTTAGTAGGTAAGCTCATTGATGGCATTGGTTTGCTTCTTCTCTGCTGCATTCCTGGTGTCTATCACTGGGGTATAAATTAATCCATTGTGCTCTCATAATCTTCTATTTTTTAGCTCTAACACTTTGGCCACATGATGCAAAGAGCCGACTCATTGGAAAAGACTCTGATGCTAGGAAACATTGAAGGCAGGAGGAGAAGGGGACGACAGAGCTAAATAGCAATGAGCTAAACTGCTAATGCCAGCAGTTGGATGGTATCACCAACTCAATGCACGTCAGTTTGAGCAAACTCCGGGAGATGGTGAAGGACAGGGAAGCCTGGAATACTGCAGTACATGGGGTTGCAAAGAGTCGGACACAACAGAGCAACTGAACAACAGCAAGATGGAGACTATTACATTTAGAATGGATAAACAACAAAGTCCTCCTGTATAGCACAGGGAGCTACATTCAAAATCCTGTGATAAGCCACAATAGAAAAGAATTTAAGAAGAATGTCTATATGTGTGTAACTGAATCACTTTGCTATATAGCAGAGATGGGCACAACGTTGCAAATTGACTATAGTCCAATAAAAATTTATTTAAAAAGCAGTCTTTGCCCTAGCTGTTATGAGTCTCAGAATTGGAGAGCTCAGAAGGAGCTGAAAAGCATTTAATGCATGCTCTTCCTTTCGCCCACGGGGGCCAGGCCTGTGTGAAGACGGCCTGTGTGCCGTCACCTGCTGTTTCACCTCCTCCTCCGGGGCCGCAGTCCTAAACGTCATGGAGCCACGCCAAGCGGCTTTGTTTAGCTCAGTACAGGGAGGCGCTGACCGCACCAGGCCTGGAGCCGCCCTAGTGCTGTGTCCTCACTGAACTGACAGACAGCCACAAGGCCTGCGACCTTGCTGCCTCAAGGCTGAAAGGTGAAGGCCCCTGCAGCTTTGAGACCTGGGACTTAGCAGGCCTGGTCACCTGGGCCTGTGGCCCATCAGTGTTCTCCTGCTTTTGTGAGAGAACTATAACTTCTAACGCTCTCCATACATCTCAGAGGTAAGGTTTCAGATTTAATATAGGTATTTATTTTTATTTACGTATTTGGCCGTGCCGGGTCTTAGTTGCAGCAGGCAGGATCTTCACTGGAGCATGGGGATCTTCAGTTGTGGCACGCGGGATCTAGTTCCCTGACCAGGGATCGGACCAGAGCCCCCCACATTGGGAGCTCGGAGTCTTAATCTCTGGATCACCAGGGAATGTCTCAGGTGACATTCTCAGGAAGTCACCTGAGAATTTAAATTCTCAGATTTAAATCGAAGAAGCAACCCGACTACCTAAATTGACAGGAGGGTGTCAATGTGGTTATCAGATCTTTAACCAACAGCTGAGACAAGAAGGGGCACAAAGAATGAGAAAAGAGGAGGCTACGTGCATTCAAGATAAATGGGGCACTCACCGACACTTGCGCTTCTGTTCCCAGCTCTGAAGCTGAAGTAGGAAAGGTGGGCAAAGCCAAGTGCCCCTTGGCAGATGGTGCTAGGCTCCAGACCTCGGTGTCCTAATGAGCCTGGCAGAGCTGGGGCCTGGTATGGGGAGACTGCCCTTTCTCGGGCTCTGATTTCCCCCAGGAGAGTTGTGTAGCTCTCTAGTATTTTATTTTTGTCACCAGCCTTATGGTGCTAACGCTGTCAATGTGATTACAGGTAGCAAACAATCACATATAAGCACTCACATCCATTTTTCCTTAGGAACTATAGCTGTCAGCCAAACACTCCCACCGTAAACTGAGCCCAGCCAGTTAAATACAACTGTAAATTTTTTTTTAATGTGTTCATACAAAACCACACATCTTCGCAGAATATTATTATTATTCTCTTTGTAATTTTACGGCTGTTGAAATATGGGAAAATATTTTGAAACTCCAGAAATCAGTTGTTTCAAAAATTTAAAATATTTCCATGCTTATATTCAAAGGATTTGCAAGGGCGCTAAATGAAGGTTACAAAGACCCGCATTTTGCAGCTCTAGAGACCACAGCCCTATCCTATTCATGCAAACTCTCTCCCTCTTACAGTTGAAAATGCAGGAAATCTGTTGCAACATTGTGCCATAACATGTTTTCCCAGGGCAAACTTAATTCCGTCAATTGTTCTTTACCACATTCAACATACACTAATCATCCACAGTTCAAGGTCAGGTTGCATTTTGTAACTTGGTCTATTAATGCAACAAATTTGTGTTTCAGTCGATTTCAAAATCATCTCTGGTTTGAACAGACACATTTTTTTGCACGTGGTTATGGTATAGTCACTTCCTCATGTCGGACCCTTTGTGACACCACGGATGGTGGCCTGCCAGTTTCCTCTGTTTGTGGGACTCTATAGGCAAGACTACTGGGGCGGGTTGCCATTGCCTTCCCTACGGGATCTTCCCGACCCAGGGATTGAACCCGTGTCTCCTGCATTGCAAGCAGATTCTTTACCATTCGAGCTACAGGGAAGATCAGTATATATATGTGTGTATATATATATATATATATTTTTTTTTTTGCATAAGATTCAAGTAATAATAGACATGGAGAAATGGTATAATTTTAAAAAATAATTTTTATTGACGTATAGTTGATTTACCATATTGTGTTAATTTCAGGTGTACAGCAATAGCACAAATTTTTAAAGCCATCAAACTGTAAATAAAATGAAAACACAATGTAAATAGATTTCAAATTAATTTGCTATAATATGATGGTAATTTACTATGACTTTGATTTCCTTTAGCCACTAGAAATTACATTTTATTAGCATCTGTTTCAATATGGGAGGACTATCAGTTTAATTGTAATTTTTTAAAAAAGAAACTTTATGAAAAGATTCTGAGTTTTAAAAATATTAAATGTTTACCTAGAATCATTTGCAATGATCATCACTCAAACATGGCCTGATATTTGTACTGGATGCTAAGGCATGAAATGAAAGTCAATAACAAAGTATATTATATTTAATTCAAATGATTAATACAATCATAATGATGGCTCAGCAGGTAAAGAATCCGCCTACAATGCAGGAGACATGTGTTCGATCCAGTTATTTTCCCACTGACTCTTTCTTAGCCAGAAATAGGTTGGGGGCCATTATCACATGTTGAAAATTGAAAATCCTGCCCCTCAAACTTTATTGAGGTTAGGAAGATCCCCTTGAGGAGGAAATGGCAACCCACTCCAGTATTCTTGTCTGAAAAATCTCATGACAGAAGACCCTGACGAGCTATAGTCCATGGGGTTGAAAAGAGCGGGGTATGGCTGAACCACTGAGCACAGGTGCATACAATGTTGCTATATTTCCTGAAAAAGAAGGAACGCAAATTAATAAGAAACTGTGTAAGAATAACACAAAATCCTTCTTAATAAAGCAAATATTTTATTTTATCTCATTAAAATTTTTTTTATTTTATATTGGGGTAGAGTTGATTGAAAACAGTGTGATAGTTTCAGGTGTAGAGCAAAGTGATTCAGTTTTGCATATACATGTATCTACTCTTTTCTTTTAGGTTGTTGCAGAATAGTGAGCAGAGTTCCCCGTGCTACACAGTAGGTCCTTGCTGGTTATCCATTTTAAATAGAGCAGTGTGTACACTTCATCCCAAACTCCCTACCTATCCCTTCCCCCAACACTCCCCCATCTCCCCCCCCAATAATTATAAATTCCTTCTTTAAGTCTGTGATAAACCATACATTTAAAAAAGCAGAACCCTAAACCTGAAGAATAAATTTTCTCTATTTAAATAAGGTGAGAGAAACATTTTCACTTTTTGAAAATTGTTTACCTGAAAGATAAACTTTCTTTATTTAAATAAAGTGAGAAAAGCATTTTCATTCTTACTTGAAAACTTTACTTGGTTAATGGTTACTTTTCTTCATTAGGATTTCACAAGGTACAAGGCAAAAACCAAAGAGAGACTTGCATTAATAAACCTGTTTATCGACAAACTGATAATTATAGTGCATTGTTTGTGTGTGTCTTAAGGTTTAGGAAAAGAAAGAGATTTGCTACCTTGAGCAAGCAAACAATGTGTTTTTACCAATTACCTCTAATAGCAAAGAATTTTTATGGGTATGGTTCATGTTTATGGCCTGCCCCAAATGACGTGATAAGTCCTGGGGTTTTGGTCTCTTTTTCATTGGTGTGCCTTGAAGATGGGAGCACACATTTCAGAACCAAACCGCTGCTTGGTTGAGCTCTAGGTAAATGCTGTGGGTCTCTGTGGCTCCCAGCCCACTCAGCTTTTCTGCAGAGTCACAGCACCCCTGCCTCAGATGGGTCCAGCAGCTTTCTGACTCTCCGCCACAGCTGCAATGTGGATCCATCATCTCCTGGGGAGACTGGCTGTGTCATGGGACGAGAACAGCCTTTGGAGGCAGACCGGCTTTAGCTCATCCTGCTCTGCCATCAACAGCCTGGGCAATTTTATCTCCCTGAGCCTCAGTGCCATCCTACGAGCCACTGCTCATCTGGAGAGGTTGGAAGAATTGCATGAGATAATGTAAGTAAACAGAAGCTTGCCACACACTCAGGAGACACAATACAAATACCATTTGATGTACACTTCCAGGCTTCAAGTGGGTTTAACTTGGCTCCTGTGACCTTAGGCAATTCACATGACTTCTCTGAACCTCAATGTTTTCATCTGTAAAATGAGTCCATAGGGTTCAGTTGGGCTTTCTGGATGGGGCTAGTGGTAAAGAATCTGCCAACGCAGGAGAGGTAAGAGACCTGGGTTTGAGTCAGGCCTGAGTCAGGATCCCCTGGAAGAGGGCATGGCTACCCACTCCAATATTCTTGCCTGGAGAATCCCATGGATGGAGGAGCCTGGCGGGCTATGGCCCAAAGAGTCACAGAGTCAAACATGACTGAAGCGACTTAGTATGCACACGTGCACTAATACTCACATGTTATAAGGTTAATACATACTTAATACATATTCAAAGAATATACTATAGGATCAATATTCACATATTATAGAGCCATACACAAACATTATTCTAATATAGTAATACTCAAGTGTTATAACACCTTACTCAAATATCATGCCATTATATTCACACACATATTATAATTACAATACTATCATTTGAGCTCTCTTATAGTTACCTCTGTGTTTTGTGGTCTGCCGTTTACTTCCAAGTTCTGACCCTGTGAACACGCGTGTCCTGGATGGAGCGGAAGTTCCGCGTGGACAGCACAGCCGAGCCCCGGGGCCAGGCACCAAGTGCTTTCCATGGACCAGCTCCTCATGTCCAAGTTCTGCTCTCACTGATCCGCGGCAGGGCAATTTTGCCTTCTCTCTCAAGACTTTCCTGAAAGCCCACTCCAGGCTACACGGTCTCCCCATCTCCTGATCCCTGGGATTCACAGAGGCAACACCGTCAGATTCTGTAACACACTACAGAAAAGGGTCAAAGAGTCAGCGTCAGGCGTCGGGATGTGGAGAAGCCATCGTGGAGGGCTGCATTTCAAGAAAACCTTTAGCTTGGGTCCTTGGTTCTTGAGAGTTCACTGACCACAGAATCCTGCAAATATGCCTATACATAAGTGATATTTTAAAGCTCAGGTTGGTTTCTCTACCTGCTGTCGTCTCTCTCTCAAAACCAGGGGAAATTTGGTCATGTATAAATAGATAAGTAGTCACACACACGAGGAATTATCTTTCATAAAGGAAGACATGAAAAATGTTCAGATTTCACCAGTAGTCCAAAATGGAAATGACCACTTGTACAATTAGCCAATGTGTTGTAAAATAAAAATTTGCTGTGTCCATGCTGCTGCTGCTGCTGCTGCTAAGTCGCTTCAGTCATGTCCGACTCTGTGCGACCCCATAGACGACAGCCCACCAGGCTCCCCCGTCCCTGGGATTCTCCAGGCAAGAACACTGGAGTGGGTTGCCATTTCCTTCTCCAATGCATGAAAGCGAAAAGTGAAAGTGAAGTCACTCAGTCGTGTCTGACTCTTAGAGACCCCATGGACTGCGGCCTACCAGGCTCCTCCGTCCTTGGGATTTTCCAGGCAAGAGTCCTGGAGTGGGGTGCCATTGCCTTCTCCGGCTGTGTCCATGAGGCCTTGGCAAAACGCTACTTCCACATGCAGCCAGTTACAATGGAAATTGGTTCAAAGCATTTGAAAATCAGGCAGCCATTCAGATCTAAGATCTAACAACGTGAATAAAACTGTTCATATTTTTTGATCCAGTAATCAGACTTCTTGGAATCCCTCTTAGGCAAGGAATTCAAAAGAAGTTGAACATTATGTGTTTAAAAATGTTTGCTGTAGTCTTTATTGTCAAGATTCAACATTTGGAAACAAGCTAATAATAACTACCACTTGTATGGGCTCTGCAACATAGAAACAACTTTCATACACATCATCTCCTTTGATTTTTCAGTGGCGCTGGGAGATAGAATACTGTTAGCCTCAAGTCATAGATGAAGAAACTCACGTTCAGAGTCATTAAGGTATAGAGATCACACTGCTGGAAAAAGGTAGGCCAGGGCTGGAGCCACCTCGCCTATAGTTTTTTTTTTTTTTTTTCCTAATTTTATTTTATTTTTAAACTTTACATAATTGTATTAGTTTTGCCAAATATCAAAATGAATCCGCCACAGGTATACACGTGTTCCCCATCCTGAACCCTCCTCCCTCCTCCCTCCCCATACCTCACCTATAGTTTTATATCCCTTTGTGTGCATGCATGGCTTCAGTCATATCTGACTCTTTGTGACCCTATAGACTGCAGCCCTCCAAGCTCCTCTGTCCATGGGATTCTCCAGGCAAGAATACTTGAGTGGGTTGCCATGCCTTCCTGATCCAGGAATCAAACCTTGTCTCTTATTTCTCCTGCATAAGCAGGCCGGTTCTTTACCACTAGCATCAACTGGGTATATCCCTTTATATATATATCCATGTGACAGCTTGACTATAAAGAAAGCTGAGCACAGAAGAATTGATGCTTTTGAACTGTGGTGTTGGAGAAGACTCTTGAGAGTTCTGTGTACTAAAAGGAGATCCAACCAGTTAATCCTAAAGGAAATCAGTCATGAATATTCATTGGAAAGAATGATGCTGAAGCTGAAACTCCAACATTTTGGCCACCTGATGTGAAGAACTGACTCATTTGAAAAGACCCTGATGCTGGAAAAGATTGAAGGTGGGAGGAGAAGGGGATGACAGAGGATGAGATGGTTCAATGGCATCATCGACTCAATGGACATGAGTTTGAGCAAGCTCTGGGAGTTGGTGATGGACAGGGAGGCCTGGTGTGCTGCAGTCCATGGGGTCGCAAAGAGTTGGACATGACTGAGCAACTGAACTGAACGGAACTGAATAGAAGGTATCAAGGACCAGCATTTTTAAAATGCCACAGGGACTCTGGGGCAGGGGAAAGACACACGGTGTGAAAGCCACCTCCTGACCATGGCTCCAGTCTCACCTTCTGCCTGTGGTGGTACTTGGTGATTTTCTTGGGCTGATGGATATGAGGAACAACTTTCTCCCCACTTTCGTACCCCTTTCTTGACCAGGAACGCTGTGTCACGTGACGCATCTTAGTCTAGCTAGTTTTCTACCTTTTTTAGACAATACGTTTTGTGCCTGGCAGTGTCATCTGTAGTCTCCTTAGCAAGCTGATTTTTGAAGACATTTGGTACTTAGTTTTCCCTGGTAAGTACGGGCACCCACATAGGATCCATCAGGATGCCATCACACTAACCTAGGATCTCTGGCTAAGCTTAGTATTCTTTCTGTCTGGGTCTCAGTAAGACAGACAGATGTTAAATAAATATTTAATAAATTAAATATTAAAAGTTAAGGGAGAAAGATTTACGAAAATACTGCCTAGACTAAAGGGATATAAACATTAGATTCATTACTTGGGCTTAACTATTTATTTGCTTTTCTTTTTTTAAAGGAAAGTGTATTATGTAGTGCCTTCAAAATAGGAGGCACTCAGTAAGTATATGTTGCTGTTGTTTAGTCACTAAGTCGTGTCTGATTTCTGCGACCCCATGGACTGTAGCCCTCCAGACTCTTCTGTCCACAGGATTTCCCAGGCAAGAATCCTGGAGTGGGTTGCCATTTCCTTCTCCAGGGGATCTTTCTGACCTAGGGATTGAACCCAAGTCTCCTGTATTGGCAAGTGGATTCTCTACCACTGAGCTACCTGGGCAGCCCAAGTACATGTTACAGTTGAATAAATGAGTGACTTAGTGAATCAAAGCATAATTTCTCGTGACAAATTGTCTGGACTTTGTCACTTGCTACCTGTGTGACATTGAACAAGTTCCTTAAGCTCAGTTTCCTCATCCGAAAAACAAAGATGATGACAATGATGGCGGCAGTACCTTCTTTACAGAGCTGCTCTGAGAACTGAAGGCATTGTTGTTCCTGTTCAGTTGCTAAGTCCTGTCACGCTCAAACTCGTGTCCACTGAGTCAGTGATGTCACACAACCATCTCATTCTGTCACTCCCTTCTTCTCCTGCCTTCAATCTTTCCCAGCATCAGGGTATTCATACATGTAAAGCTGTTAGATTAGCATCTGTCACAGACTATATGCTATATAAGTGTGAACTACATTATTATTATTCTTTGCTTTCAGCAAAAAAATTCTAGAGCTGTATTAACAGCATCCCCTTTCCTACAGTGTCAAAGAGAATAGGAACATCAATATATCTTTTTATTGTATATCCTTAAGTCAATTCTAAAAGAAGATCTTAGCATATAAAGGTCAGTTTATTAAAATGCAAAAATTATAAGAATTCAAGGATAGTTTGAAATTATGAAATATGATATCAAATTCACTATATTAATAGATCAAAGGGCAAAACCCCTATAATTATGACCTTGGTGGCCAAAAGAGCTTTATATCAAAATTTAACAGCCATTTTTATTTAAAAATTTTAATTAGGAATAGATGCTTCACATAGTGGGAAAAAAAACATTTTCCCATTGTCAGAGATAAGACAATATTGACCACTATGGAAACTATTATTTAATGTTTTCTGGAAGTACTGCTGCTACTGCTAAGTCACTTCAGTCGAGTCCGACTCTGTGAGACCCCACAGACGGCAGCCTACCAGGCTCCTCTGTCCCTGGGATTCTTCAGGCAAGAACACTGGAGTGGGTTGCCATTTCCTTCTCCAATGCATGAGAGTGAAAAGTGAAAGTGAAGTTGCTCAGTCATGTCCAACTCTTCTCGACCCAATGGACTGCAGCCCACCAGGCTCCTCCATCCATGGGACTTTCCAGGCAAGAGTGTTGCAATAAGAAAAGAGAAGACAAGAGAAACAAACAAAAACCCCTATGCATATGGGGAAGGAATTATTTGCAAACCATATTATTATATATTTCTAAAGTTCATACAAATCAGTTGAAAAGCTGTTAGAAACAAGATAAGTAACTAGGGTGCCTGGTTACAAAGTTAGTTATGCAAAATTGAATAAGTTTCCTACAAGTAAATACAGAGGGATGAAATCGATCACTTCAGAGTCTGATAGGCTGTGCTACTTTTGCCTCAGCAAACCAGGCTTCATTCTGCCTCTGAGCAGTGGGCTGTGACAGGATGAGTTTCTGTTGGGTCAACTGAAGTGATGCCTTGGACAACAAGACAATTCTCACCCAGAGACACCTTTGTGTTGCTTCTGATTACCTGCTGGCAGGAACTAAGTTTGCCTGTTACATGGATGCCATGTGTGTCAAGTCAGAGTCTTTGAAGTTTTCAGATAAAGAGGATTAGTCATAGTTCTAGGGAGATACAAAGACTAAGCCAGAAGCAGAGTTCATATGGCTTCATGCATCTGTTAACACATTTCCTTGATGTAGTACGGGTATTTTATGCAGTGTTTGCCTCGAAATGGTCACAGGTTTAATCAGTTCTTTATTGTGCTAGACTTCTTGTATCCACAAAGAAAGATGATGTCCGTCAGTATCTTAATAGCGCGTCTAACACAGAGTTCGTACAATCCAATCAGGAAGTTATTTCTCAGATCATTACATCTATACATAAACTCCAAACACCACATATAGCTTTTAAGTTTATTTTCTGATCTCCAGCTGTCCAAGCTGGCTTATAGCTTTATTATTTATTATGATTAACTCTATAAAAGGATTTACTTTTTTTCCTCTAAAATGTGTTCTAAGGCTGAGGCTGTTTCAATAACATTTTTGAAGTTATGTGATCTATTCTTACTCAGCACTGTCAAATACACTTTTCAAAGATGTTTTCTCATTTTCAAATGCTAACTAGCTGGGGAACATAAAACTCGGTAACTGGTATAAAGCTTTGTTCGTAAATCTCAAGTGCTAACATTGCGTGTCCACTTCCTCCATAGTATAGCATGCTAGGTTGCTTCAGTCATGTCCAGCTCTTCGTGGTGGACATGTCCCTTTCATCTCCTGCGATGGTAGGTGGATTCTTTACCACTAGTGACACTTGGGAAGCCATAGTATTAGAGGAAACCTGGCTTCTCTGGTGGCTCTGTGGTAAAGAATCTGCCTGCAATGCAGGAAACACAGAGACTTGGGTCTGATCCCCGGGTCAGGAAGATCCTCCAGAGGAGAGCACCGTAGCCCACTCCAGTTTTCTTGCCTGGAGGATCCATGGACAGAAGAGCCTGGTGGGCTATAGTCCATAGCGTCTCAAAGAGTCAGACACGACTATAGTGACTGAGCACACAGGCACATATATAACATACGTGCTGAAAAAACAGAGGTGCTTGCATATGTTTATTAAGCCTCCCTGGTAGCTCAGTCGGTACAGAATCTGCCTGCACTGCAGGAGACCCGGATCCGATCCCTGGGTCTGGAAGATACCCTAAAGGAGGAAATGGCAACCCGCTCCAGTATTCTTGCCTGGAGAATTCCATGGACGGAGAAGCCTGGCGGGCTACAGTCCATGGGTTGCAAGAGTCAGATACAACTTAAAGACCAAACCGTGACGTTTTTAGTTTAGAAAATGTTAATCATTTAGAAAAGACCTAAAGACTTACTTTAAAAATCAGCTTAAAGACTTCTGATTATTTATTATTTTGACTATAGATACTTGGTAAATATGTAAAAGGCAAAAATAATTATAAAATACGACCCCATTCAAATAGCTTTGTGCTCCCTGTGTATATATCATCATGTAAATAAAGGGAAATGAGACTTAACTTTAAAGTTTCATTTCTTTGTTTCATTACAGGAACCACACCAAAAAAGTGATTCTTTAAATAGCAATATCCTTTAGGATAATTAAAATATTTAATTTACAAAAATTAAAAATACACACATATTCTTAAGAGCTCATCCAATAATTTTTTGAGTAAAAAATTTCTGGCAGATATATCTTTGTTTTCCTTATTTCTACCTCCTTGTTTATTGGTTTGTAATCAACTTTGAAATCCATTATAAAATAAAAATATACAGCATAAATATTTAACATTTATACATGTTTAATTTTGAAGTTCTTTCTTTCAAAAAAGATGAAAGATGAAACACCTACCATGGCCAGGTATATGTGTCCTGGGTTATAACAGTGAATAAAATACCTGTCCTTATGGAGCTTCTCTTCTGATTCTGGCAGAGATAAGAAACTGATGACTTAAAATTTTTTTAAATCTATCAGTGCTGGTAGACTCTTGTAAAAGAAAAGAGAAAAGAAAAGAAAGCTCAGGTCAATACATGTAATCTGGCTAAGCTAAATCCTGACCCAGGGATTGAACTATAGCAAATCCTTCTTGGAAACAGGGAAGGTACATATCCTTTAATTTTCCACCATTTGGGCATTCTAGGTGCTTCCCTGGTGGCTCAGATGTTAAAGAATGCGCCTGCAATGCTGGAGACCTGGGTTTGATCCCTGGGTTGGGAAGATTCCCCGGAGAAGGGAAGGACAATCTACTCCAGTATTCTTGCCTGGAGAATCCCATGGACAGAGGGCCTTGGTTACCATCCATGGGGTTGCAAAGAGTTGGACATGACTGAGCAAATAACACTTTCACTTTCATTCTGGGATGAGTCATTTGGTGGGAGCAATGGGCTGTTGGAATTTGCCAACAGTTTCATATAGTCAAGTGCCATCCTGGGAATGTGACATCCTTTGATGTCAAAGGAGCCCACCTTCAGATCTCACCTCTTACTATGACATTAGGACAGTTACTTGATTCCTCTGAACTCAATTTTTCACCAGGTAAGTGGATATATTAAACCTTCCTCAAAGGAATATCATTCAGTGGAGTGTGCTTAGCAGGTGGGAATCATCTTATCCAAGGTCCCCCACTTAGTGGCAGAACCGGGATTAGAACCCACTTCACTGTCTTGTGTCGTGTTCGCATTTTGTAACCACTGGTGATTTTACCCACCTGACAAAACAGCACGTCCAGTCATCCTTTAAGAGGACCTGAGTCCCATGCTGTGCTTCTTAAGGACCCCACTGCATCTCAGCTTCTGCTTGTATAAGATGAGGAAGTTGGATGACATGGTCTTTGGGGGTCTCTCTCCACATGTCCCTCTGTGTCTCCAAGTAGGGTGGCCAACTGTCCTGGTCTCTCTGGGACTAAGACGTTTCCCTGGACATTGGACAGCTGAAACTGGCTGCAGGCAAACAGGAATGAGCTGACTCCAAACTCAGGCTTCCTCTCTCCTTGGTTTCCACCATCACCCTTTCTGCACACTTAGAACATAATCCTACAGAAGAATTTGAGCATAAAGTTAGCAGACCAACCATGCTGCAGCCATGGGGCCTCTCTACCTCTCCACTCATCCTTTCTGCACCCTTAGCAGTTTCCTAGCTGAAAGCTGGTTTGAGATTGATGGTGTTAGTCACTCAGTCATGTCCAGCTCTTTGCGACCCCATAGACTGTAGCCTGCCGGGCTCCTCCGTCCATGAAATTCTCCAGACAAGAGTACTGGAGTGGGTTGTCATTCCCTTCTCCAGGGGATCTACTCGACCCAGGGATTGAACCCCGGTCTCCTGCAATGCAGGCCAGATTCTTTACTGTCTGAGCCACCAGGCAAACACAAAACCTTTCTCATCGTCTTCTGCTATGGTTTTAGTTTTGGTAGCTAGAAGCTCTAAAGTGGTTGACCAGTTATCTCAGCTGACTGAGGTTCAGCCCGAGAGCCTTTCTTTTCTGCCAGGTTGAAGTCTGCTTACCTTGGTGGCAAGAAACCAGTATTTCCAGAACGCCACCACTAGGCCTCATCAGAAATGTTCCCTAGTGAATGTACACCCAAGTTTTGTGTCCTGCTGCTCTCTCTCTTATTTTTATTCTCCTCATTATTATTATCATTACAACTAAAAAGCAGTCACCTCTATGGGAACCACAACAGAAAGGGAGCACTCGGAGCATGATGTTTTGATTTCTTCCCAGAGGCTGCACACCTTTGGGCTTGTCCCTAATGGGGACGCCGGCTCTGCCAGCCCCAGCTGAGATATCACTTAACGGTGCCAGCCTTCAGGGGCAGGATCGGCTCAACATGTTTACAAGATGTGTAGCTATTAGCAACATCTTACAGCTCACGCTAATTAATGGAGAGAGTGGCTGAGGCAGCCTGGCTCTAAAGAGGGCCAAATTGCATCAGTGTTTGGGCTTTAAATTGATACCAAAGAATCACTCATCACAGGTGTGTTTTGAGTAGCTCCTTCCCCAGCAGGTTGGTTGGTTGCTACGCTTCAGCTGCAGTAGATCCCAAAGTGGCCCTAACGCCAGGGTTACAAGTTTATTAAGATCATTTAAATTGGTTAAGCCTATCTACTATTTCAGCTGAGTGAAAAGGGCTCTGCATGTGCACCAAGCCCCACGAATCCCACACCAGGAGCCACCTGGTCACTAGATCCCGCCTCATCCTGGTTGGGGGCATAGATTTGTGTTGTGTTCTCAAGCTCATAATGGAGGGACCACACCCCACTCTAAGACACATATGCCCCTGTTATTCCAGCCAGAGCACAGTGTTTCCATGACATTTATAACGAACTCTCTCCATGCTGAATGTTTTTAATCAGACCTATAGATGAGTTTTATTTCTCACTAAAATCATCCTTTTGCATTATGAGTCGCTCTTTTGCCAGGCAATGACCTCAATGATGGTTCATTCAGCTTCTGTCTATTTAAAGTTTTAAAGATTTCATTTGGTTAAGGAAAAAAGCTCGGAATTTTGAGACCACTAAAATTGCCACTCTCCTGGATTCTATTGTCCTGGTTACCTAGCTATTTATTGCCGCATGGTAGAAAGGTACTGGGTTTTATCATGTCCGTTTCATGAAGGGTAAACTAGCACCCCTACGATCCTCCCAGAGTTTAAAAAAGTTATCAAGATAAAAGTCAGTATCTCCCAACTTCCAGCATGAAAGCCTATGTTATTTGTGAGATATTCCCACCAGGGTGAAGTTACAGCAGCATTTTTGCCTCATTCTACAGCATTCTCATCTCACAGGGAGATTCCAGTAGCTACTGGGAACTTCACTGGGCACCATCTAAGATCCCTTTCAAAATACAGAACATGCCAGTAACAGTGGCAGCCTTGAGCAGAGGGAGAAGGTTGGTCAGAAAGATGGTCAGCTGATAAGATTTCACTTTTTATTTTATCCTGTACAGTGTATTTCCAAAAGTTTTTAAAAAAATCATTTCTTATTTTTCAAAAAAAAAAAAAAAAAAAGTTTTGTTTTTCAGGCTGTGAGTCAAAGATTCCCTACCTGCTTGGCTGTATTTGTCTCTGAATAGACACAAAAGGGGTTACAAACTTAGGGGTGCCCTTAGGGGTGGTGGGCAACTTTATGGTGGAGGTGATGGTGGTTTAGTTGCTAAGTCCTGTCTGACTTTTGTGACCCCTGTGGACTGTAGCCCACTAGGCTCCTCTGTCCATGGGATTTCCCAGGCAAGAGTACTAGAGTGTGTTGCCATTTCCTTCTCCAGAAGATCTTCCCAACCCAGGGATAGAACCAGGGTCTCCTGCATTGCAGGCAGATTCTTTACTGACTGAGCCACCAAGGAAGCCCCATTGTATGGTGAGAGGGACAAAGGGCTACACACAGACTAGAAGGTAGGAGTGACCCATGGTAATCTTTTCTCCCCTCAGTTTTATTGAAATATAATTGACAAACAGCTCTGAACTAATTAAAGGTATACTGAAGAATGACTTGACATATACTCCATGGCTATCTGAATGGAAACGCTGTACCCAAGATGGTTAAGCTCTTTTATTTTGGGGGTGCTTTGAGTGGAGGATGAGAAAAAGGGTTGCAATTTGCAGAGAGGAAGATGGCTTTGACACCATCCCACGCAGGGCTCACAGGGGCTCTATGAGGAGAGGTGGTGGTTTAGTTGCTAAGTCGTGGACCCCATGGAGTGTAGCCCGCCAAGCTCCTCTATCCATGGGATTTCCCAGGCAGGAATACTGGAGTGGGTTGACATTTCTTTCTCCTGAGGGTCTTCCCAACCCAGGGATAGAACCTGAGTCGCTTGCCTTGTAGGCAGTCTCCTGCATAGCAAGCAGATTCTTCATTGCTGAGCCACCAGGGAAGCCCTCTGTGAGGACTGCTTTCTGCTAATTATACTTAGGTGAGTGTTCATCCTCCTTGGAGGAAAGACCAGCTGCATCAGTGCAAAATAACAATCAAAAACACTGCTCCTAATGTTGCTGATGACTTTTCTCTTGAAATTCAAGGGAAAAGCCTCACCTTTCAGTGGCCTATAAACAGCCTCTTATAAAGCCTGAAGGTTCCACTGAACCCAGCAGAGGCTGACAAAGCTGCTCCGAGGCTGGCTCTTCCACACAACACCGTCCCCTCTCTCTCCTGATCATTAAAGAAAATCTTCTGCCTTTCAGCACGTCTTTTAACTGCATGTAATTATTCCTATTTGGATTCTCAAACCTACCCCCCGTCTGCCATGCCTAATAGAGAGGGCCAAAAAATAGATCTCTGAGAGCTCCACGTGCCTCCACGTGGCGGGTCTGAGAACAGACCTCTTCTCTGCCATGACGGCTGCCACCGGGATGGGCAAACAGGAAAAGACAGACAGTTGATTTCCTCCTGCTAACCTGATTCCGTCTCCTCTCCTTCACGTCTCACATTCCGGTCGCGCTTCCGACAACAGCAAGCCCGCAATTAGAAGCAACTACTTTTATGAGACATTGTTTTGCAAAAGCAAATACTCTCAGTGCGTTGATTTAGAAGGTTTCGGGGAGGCGAGGGGTGGGGGGAGCCACGATGGGCCGCTTGCGCGATGCCAGGCTAACTACTTTTGAAAGAGGGCCATATGTTGCCTTTACAACATCCCTTTGGTGTTTAATTTGATGAAACAATGTGCCGTAATCAGCGCTGAGGACAGCAGCGGTGGCGGATGGAGAGGGACTCGCGTGGTGCGGCTCTGATTTCAGTATCACCACGCTAATCCCATCATGCGCTTGAGTTGGCTTGTTTTGGGCTACCTTAAAAAAGTTATTTCTTTAATGGTCAAATTGCCTTGAGGTCTGGAAGACTGAATGTATCATAAAACTCATTAAATAACTAGCCTGGCAACCCCTATCGCTGGGTAGTGTTCTGGCGTTTGGGGGATCCTAGCGGCAAAACTCCAGTCTTCATTTACACACCTCCTTGCCAAAGCCTCAAGCGGCAACTTGAGAGTGTAGAGAGAAGTGTATTGTAAGTGGGCGTCCCTCAAATGTTAACTTGTATTTGAATAATCCCAGCGTCTTACCAAAACAGATTCTGATTCAGCAGGTGGAACGGGGCCTGAGCTTCTGCCTTCCTAGCAAAGTCACGCTGATGCCGCCGGTCCAAGGACCTCACTTAGAAGAGCAGAACACAGGGGGATCTTGAGAATATCCAGTGCCACCCCCACATTATAGATGTAGAAGCCATGGGAAACTCAACCAAGGTACAACATGGCTGTTGCTAAGTCACGTCAGTCGTGTCCGACTCTGTGCGACCCCATAGACGGCAGCCCACCAGGCTCCCAACCCTGGGATTCTCCAGGCAAGAACACTGGAGTGGGTGGCCGTTTCCTTCTCCAGTGCATGAAAGTGAAAAGTGAAAGTGAAGTCTCTCAGTCATGTCCGACTCTTTGTGACCCCACGGACTGCAGCCCACCAGGCTCCTCCATCCATGGGATTTCCCAGGCAAGAGTACTGGAGCAGGGTGCCATTGCCTTCTCCAATGGAAAACAATATGGAGGTTCCTCCAAAGACTGAAAGTAGAACTACCATATGATCCAGCAATCTAACACTAATTTGAAAAGGTTCGTGCACTCCAGTGTTCACAGCAGCACTATTTACAACCGCCAGCACGCGGAAGAAAACCAAGTGCCCGTCCGGAGGTGACTGGATTAAGAGATGGTGTACATACACACAAAGGAGCGTTGCTGCTGCTGCTGCTGAGTCGCTTCAGTCGTGTCTGACTCTGTGCGACCCCATAGACAGCAGCCCACCAGGCTCCCCCGTCCCTGGGATTCTCCAGGCAAGAACACTGGAGTGGGTTGCCATTGCCTTCTCCAATGCATGAAAGTGAAAAGTGAAAGTGAAGTCGCTCAGTCAGAGACAAATACTGTATATCACTCACCTATGGACAGTGAAGAATAATACAAATGAATGTATGTGCAAAACAGAAGCACACTCATATAGAAAACAAGCTTGTGGTCACCAAAGGGTGAGGGAGGGGCAAATTAGGGACATGGGATGAAGAGATACAGTCCATTATGTATACTACAGACAAGCAACAGGGATATACCATATAGCATAGGGAGTTAGTCATTATCTTGTAATAACCTGCAATGGAGTACTGTCTGCAAAAATATGGAATCACTACGCTGTACACCTGAAATTAACACAGTATTGTAAATCAACTATACCTCAATAAAAAGTTAACTCAAACAGTCTATACAAGCAGAAAAAAATAACTAAGGTCATACAGCTTTGGAGTAGCTGAAACAAAATCAAAGCAGTGTCCTCTGACCACGTAGCCTGTTTGCTTTTTATTTTGATTTTCAACCCCTACACTATATTTCTTCTTAAATGGGATTGACTATAGAGGCCCCATGTTTAGCTAAAGAGTGAATTGGTGGCTGCTGCCTGCATCTGCTGTGAGCTGAAGGGCGAAATGATGAAATCATCTTGGGGCTCTAGCTTCCTCTTTCTGTATCCCTTTCTCTAAAAGATAATCTCTGCCAAACTGGAGTGCTGATAATACTTGAATTTTAAGACTCTGTTGAGTCAAGGCAAGATTTAGTCCAAGTGATGAGCAGCTGATAGCCTAACCTGAGCCTTGAAGGGTAGCTGTTTTAGCTTCTGGCCCCTCTTGTTGAATTGGTGCTTGTGATGAAGCTGGTCTGGCAGCCTTCCCAGAAGGGAAATGGCAAAGGAGAAAGCAAAAACCTCTCAGAGGTTTTTCTAGGGGACCCGAGGTTATCTTAAGGGAACCTATGTAAGGTAAAGCAAGTACATTTGTCATAAATCCTGTTGTAATAGGCATTTCTGTTTGCCATTCATTTTCCCCTTGGGCACTGGTTTAGGTACAGTTTCCTCAAATCAGTAAATCTTTTATGTGAAAAATGCATTTTCGATGTCAAGATTTTAAAAGACATTAAGAAAAAAGAGAATAGATATGTTTAAAAAAAAAGAAGTTTCGTTTGACTTTACAAGTAACAAAACAACAATCACCACCTCAGGATTTAACTAGGAAAAAAAGCAGACACTAATTCTAAAAATAGCTCTTACAGATCCACAAACACACCTAGAAGGCAAAAAGTGGCCAGTGTCGATTAGAAAATTCACTGAACTTACCCAAATATCCCGTTTTATACAAATAAAATTATGTACCCAAAAGATCATTGGCTTTTCAGGTGGCACAGTTGGTAAAGAACCCGCCTGCCAATGCAGGAGATGCAAGATGTGGGTTCGATCCAGGGGTTGGGAAGATCGCTTGCAGAAGAAAATGGCAACCCACTTCAGTGTTCTTGCCTGGAAAATCCCATGGACAGAGGAGCCTGGCGGGCTATATAGTCCATGGGGTCGCCAAGGGTGGGACATGACTGAGCACGCATGCACGCACCTAAAATATAAACCAGGTTATAACATTTATGCTGCTGCTGCTGCTAAGTTGCTTCAGTCGTGTCTAACTCTGTGCGACCCCATAGACGGCAGCCCACCTGGTTCCCCTGTCCCTGGGATTCTCCAGGCAAGAATACTGGAGTGGGGTGCCATATAGTATTTCCTTTAAAATGAATGTGGTGGGGGCTTTCCTAATGGTCTGTGTGTGCGTGCTAAGCTACTTCAGTTGTGTCCATCTCTTTGTGTGTCCAGCTCCCTGGTGGTCTAGTGGTTAAGAATTTGCCTGCCTATGCAGGGGACACGGGTTTGATCTCTGGTTCGGGAACTTAGATTCCACATGCTGTGGAGCTACTTAGCTCATGCACGACAAATACCAAAGTCCATGCACCCTAGAGCCTGTGCTCCATAACAAGAGAAGCCACCTCAGTGAGAAGCCTGGGCACCACAACTAGATTAAGCCCGTGTAGCAGTGAAGACCCAGCAGAGCCAAAAATAAAAATAAGTAAAATGAATGTGTTGAAGACAACATTATTAGACTGGGGGTTAGGGGCCCTGATTTTTAACCCCATGTTGGAGAAGACTCTTGAGAGTCCCTTGGACCGCAAGGAGATTCAACCAGTCTATCCTAAAGGAAATCAGTCCTGAATATTCATTGGAAGGACTGATGCTGAAGCTGAAACTACAATACTTTGGCCACCTGATGTGAAGAGCTGACTCATTGGAAAAGACCCTGATGCTGGGAAAGATTGAAGGTGAGAGGAGAAGGGGACAACAGAGGATGAGGTGGTTGGATGGCATCACTGACTCTATGGACATGAGTTTGATCAAGCTCTGGGAGTTGGTGATGGAGAGGGAGGCCTGGCATGCCGCAGTCCATGGGGTTGCAAAGAGCTGGACATGCCTGAGCAACTGAACTGAACTGAATTTGAACCTGAGTTTCCTCATCTGTGTAATAAGGGAGGCATCCATCGAGACCTGACATTTGATGATTTAAGTTTTACCAGGTAGTCTAGCACCCGAAAGCGGTTTACCAATCGGTGAGATTATTAAGCTGAAACTACGACCCTGTGTTTTCCATTGGGCTTTTCGGATGCCTCTGGACACTAGGACTTTTCTGCTTTAGCCAGTTGAGATTACTCTGAAACCTCATCAGAGTAGGGATAGATCCAGACATAGATATTGATTTTACATGTCTAATTTTAATTGCTGGACCAGGTGACCAGGCACTGTGTTAGGTGTAACTTATTCATCACAAGAACAGTCTGAAATACTGTTCTTCCCGTATTGCAGGGGCAGGGTGGCTCTGAGAGGGGTCACTTTGCCACCCTGGGAGACTGTACATGTAGGTCAATGGCACCTCTTTCTGCAGAAACCTGAAGCCCTACCCCCCCCACCCCCAACTAATTATGCAGCTTTCTTTAGCACCAGGTCTCCTTTTTAGAACAGGAAAGCTTTGTATTTTAATACTTACCACTTGCTATTAGAAAAAACTTCTGCCAGCAACTTGTTCTCATCAGCACTAAGGCAGCCCTAAATTCATTTTTCTTCAATCTTTGCATGGAGCTTGGAGCAGCTTTGGCCTTGTTCACCCCCGGGTTCTTTTTAATCCTAGTGGATTGTAAGGAGAAGCTTACCCCAAATAGGTAACTGATTACTGGAGCCCTTGAATTTTCCAATAGCTTTCCATGGTAAAGGAGTCATTCTGCTATAAAATTCATGGCTGCTGCTACTGCTAAGTCGCTTCAGTCGTGTCCGACCCTGTGCGACCCCGTAGACGGCAGCCCACCAGGCTCCCCCATCCCTGGAATTCTCCAGGCAAGAACACTGGAGTGGGTTGCCATTTCCTTCTCCAATGCATGAAAGTGAAAAGTGAAAGTGAAATCACTCAGTCGTGTCCAACTCTTAGCGACTCCATGGACTGCAGCCCACCAGGCCCCTCCATCCATGGGATTTTCCAGGCAAGAGTACTGGAGTGGGGTGCCATTGCCTTCTCTGATAAAATTCACGGAGAAATGCCATTTCTCTAAGCATATTTCTCTAAAAATATTATTTCACTAACTATATGCATTTTCTCAGCCCCAAGTTATTCATAACTCATTGCCTATATCTTCAAAATGCTCTAAAATGTCATGATGAAATGGTAAAAACAAAATCTTAGGTTTGCTGGGAAAAGGAATGCCTGCTGTATATAGGGAAATGTTGGCCGAGTTCTGGGAGGAGTGGGGAGAGAGAGGAAATGCAGAGACCCTCCAGGGCTGGTCTTGTGTAGTGTCCTGTAGAGTTTGTTGTAGAGTTGTTTGAAACTTGTCCCCAGATTTAAAGGACCAATGCTGACTTCAGAGCTCATGTATGCAGTATATTCTATACTTGGACAAAGTCATAAAAAATGATTCAACCACATGAGGGCCGAAGGCTGTCCGCTTACTCTTTAGCAGCCTAATGCTTTTGCTCTATTCACATTTCCAAAGGCCAAATGTCATTGACCTTGCACATTTGTGAGTTAACAGTTACTTACTGTTTGGAACTCAATGCTGCAAAATAACAGTAGGATTTAAGCATGAAGGGTAAAGGTGTTAAGGGATGTTTGAATTTACTCATAACTGCAATGGCACCCCACTCCAGTACTCTTGCCTGGAAAATCCCATGGGTGGAGGAGCCTGGTCCATAGGCTGCAGTCCATGGGGTCATGAAGAGTCGGACACGACTGAGTGATTTCACTTTGACTTTTCACTTTCCTGCATTGGAGAAGGAAATGGCAACCCACTCCAGTGTTCTTGCCTGGAGAATCCCAGGGACAGGGGAGCCTGGTGGGCGGCCGTCTATGGGGTCTCACAGAGTCGGACACGACTGAAGCGACTTAGCAGCAGCAGCTGCTTACAAAGTTGCCAAAAGATCTGAGTTTTTAAAAATTATTTTTAGGTTATGTAGAAATGTGATGATGAACTTACTAAAATATGAAATCCCAGCTCCTATTTTTATAAGGAATTGGCCTTCCTGGGATTGTATCTGGTCAGGAAGGAAAGAGTTATTAAGTCAGAAATGTTAGTTACCTCAACCTTGACTTTGAAAAACTGTTAGTCTGTACCTTTGTTTCTCCTATAAAGTGATAGAAATATGTGGTCCTAATTTTGTCTGCTGTTCTCTTGTGGTTATAATAAATCAAAGAATTATACTTAACCCAATCCAGACTAAAAATGATCACAAACTGATGATAAATCATATGGTAAGAATATTCACCTTATTACCTGTAATGCAGTCTCCCTCAATACATTAGTTTCATGTATTCAAAAAGTTGAAACCTGCACAGAAAAATAAAATGGGTTTTGTCTAATTTACACATAATTGCTGGAGAGGGCAATGGCACCCCACTCCAGTACTCTTGCCTGGAAAATCCCATGGATGGAGGAGCCTGGTAGGCTGCAGTCCATGGGGTCGCTAAGAGTCGGACACGACTGAGCGACTTCCCTTTCACTTTTCACTTTCATGCGTTGGAGAAGGAAATGGCAACCCACTCCAGTGTTCTTGCCTGGAGAATCCCAGGGTTGGGAGCCTGGTGGGCTGCCGTCTATGGGGTTGCAGAGTCGGACACGACTGAAGCGACTTAGCAGCAGCAGCAGCAGCCCTATGAAAAAGGTTCAAAAATCTAAATGACCCATTTTAAATGACCAATGCGATCAAAAGGGAGGTATTGTAACTACTCTTAAACAACAGGTACTAAAATGAATAGAACCGAAAGTTTTTGATCTCCTCCCCTCCATCTTTTAACAACACACGTCTTCAATTAATTCTATTAGATTTTCAGCTGCTTGCTGAGAAGCAGGATGCCTGAGCAGCACAAAATATTTCCTACCAAACAATGATCCAGCTTCATTCGATGCCTTAAGTAAAAAAAGCCAACAATATTCCACGAGACTATTACATACTATTTTATCCTTTTCTTCTGTCTGTCTCTCTCTCTTTTTTAATGTTTCACTTGCAGGAGCAGGGAGGGGAGTGGAGGGGAAAAGGCTAAAACAAACTAATTTTTGGTCATTTTCTTCCTTTTGCAAACAGTTTGAAGACTAACCAATTTGTACTTACAAATCTGGGGCATTAGCAGGTGGGGACCCTAAATCCGCATGCATACAAGTAGTAACTGTTTGTATGCCAAGCTGTTTGTAAGCCTGATTTGACAGGAGAGAGCTATTCATTCTTTTGTCAACTGTCCGTCTAAAAACGGTAACCTGCCCGGGTCCCGGGGTATGGGAGCGCTAAATCTTCCGTCCTACGACTGTATAATGAACAGACTGTTTCATTAGTGGGACAATTCACTCGACAAATCCAGCCCAAACAACTTATTTCACAATTTGTGAGCAGAATTAAATTTAAGGGGACCCGCGAGAGGGGGGCTGGGAGGGGAGGCGCGGAGTAGGTGAGCCGCACACAATGTACCCAGGGGGCTGGATGCTGGGACAAGCGTTGCAGGCAATTTGGCCGGCAGTTGGGGGCTGAGGCTCGCAAAGCCGTGGCATGCAGATCAGCGGATTAGGGGGGGCAAAGCATTAGGTCAAGTGTCTCGAGGGGGGCTGATAAACACCCCAAACCTGACAACAGATTTTCCTTTCTTCCCGCACCACTTGTTAAGTGTCAGAGCAAATCTTTTGAATGGCAGTCGAGTTTACTTAGAGGCCCTTTCTTTAAGAAGACACTCTATCCATTTTCTGAAGCCCATTCCAGGCTGCCTCGGGAATAAATTTGCCCCCATCTCGCACACAAAAAAACGTCTTTTTCCTCCACATCTTGACTATGAGCCTTTGTCTCAAGGTGTGTGAACCAGAACAAAAATCCACATCGAGAGCCCCTAAGGTTTCAGAGCCTCGGGATTTAGCTTTAATACAAATTAAACACTTTGAAGATTATACAATCGCATACTTTTTTTGCTTTTTTTGGTCTCACAAAAAAAACCTCATTTTTAACATTAGCCATGTATAGATTCTGCTAAATGGGAAAATTTTAAGCGGTGAACGGCCAGAGAATAACTGGATCTTAATAATATCCTTAAATACATTGCTATTAATTCAAACCAAGTAAACTGCCAACATGCTCTATTTCTTGTCTTAAGAATCCCCAAGGGGAGAAGCCATGCTTCTTGTATTAAGTCCTATCTCTGTGTTAACTCAAAGTGCATGATAGAAAATCTGTCTCGCAACATCAAATATTTTCTAACTAGGTTTGAGAACTTCGAGATGTTCTAAAACGTTTAAATAGGCGCAAATGTTTGAAGTGCCTTTGTTGTAGCTTGGTTTTACTTTACGGTTTTATCTTTGATTTCTTTTGGCAGTGAAGTTTTAAAAGGATCAAATAGGAAAGTCCTCTGAAAATGAGGATGGTATTTAATTTGGAACTCTTTAGGGTCATAATTTTGGAAATATTTCCCTTTTAGTAAGTGTTTTGGCTATATTTTTATGATAACTTTAAAAACTTTTAGTTAATGGAAAATATATTAATAAAGTATTGACAATTCTTTGAAAAGTGAATACATTTAGTTTCTGTTGCTAGCTCCACCCACTCGAAAAAGAATCTTCAATCAGGCAAACTAGTAACCAAGCCCAGATCCTTATTTACCCACCCAGAAAACTTTGCCCATTAGCCCTATTACACTTTGAGTAGATAACTACTCACATCTTTGGTTAATGAGGATTTCAAAGCTACGTTTAATACTTAGAAGGATATTCCATAATCACTGCTGGATTCCTGTTATAGTAAGAGTATATCCTTTAATCTCTTTTTTCATTTTTTTTTTTAGGAAAGAAAAACTTGGTATTTCTCATAGTGCTGAATGCAACTGCCATTCAGGATAGTTTTGAGCCTACTGTGGACCTTGATGATTTACTATGTTCCCTGGAACAGTTTCTTCCTCTTCCACTTTGAAAGATGGTGGTATTTCTTGAGACAGTTAACTTAGTATTTGCTTTGCCTGCACAGGTCCTAAGCTAACCAAAAAAATCCTGGTCAGCAGGCTGTTCCAGTGGCCCACTGAGTCCTGTGATGGCAGGAATTCTATGAATAATAATGGAGACAGGCAATCGCACTCAGACTCGCAAGAATTCAGTCTAATCACCCAGAAATTCTGCTTCGTCACAGTCCTTTCTCTTGCCATAAACTGCCTAGGCACTCCCTTTGCTTCCACATCATTTAAGCCTTTCTGACCACCCTCCAATCCATCCACAGGACCTTCACTGATCGGTGTCCTGAGGTTTCCCAGGACTTTCCAAGAGGCTCCTGCGGCTGTTCTTTCCACCTCCTTCCAGGACCAGATGATGAAATCCAAATCCACTCTTGTAGAAGGTTCAGACAACACAGGACAAAATAAGAAGCAAAGTAAACATTGCCATAAATTCTCCACCTAGAGCTATCCACTGCCAATTGACTGGAGATCATTTTTCCAGATATCTCGCTATCATTTGTACATGTCATTAAATATAAATGACACCATATCATGCATGTCATTTTATAAACTTCTTCTTTTTGCCCAAAACATGTCATGGAGATTTTTTTTCATATCACCAATTTTATGTCTGCATGTTTCTTTCTAAAGGCAGCATGAGTCCCTCATAGACACTACTTAATTATCTAAGTAGGCCCTTTCGTTGGACATGGACGGCTTGTCCATTTTTTCCATATTGTAGAGAAGGCTGAAATGAGCAGCTGCATGCAAATAATTTTGTGTACCTCTCTGATCAGCTCTTAAAGACTGGAAAGAGGAATTATTGGATCAAAGGATATACATGTTTTTATATAGGTGGTCAAGCTGTCCACTGAGAATTGATTACGTGACACAAATCCTGTGCTTGTGTGCTAAGTCGTTCCAATTGTGTCTGACTCTTTGCAGCCACATGGACTGTAGCTCTCTAGGCTCCTCTGTCCTAGGGATTCTCCAGGCAACAATACTGGAGTGGGTTGCCATGATCACCTTCAGGGGATCTTCCATACCCTGGAATCGAACCCGAGTCTCTTAAGTCTCCTGCATTGGCAGGCGGGGTCTTTACCACGAGCCCCGCCTGGGAAGCCCTGTACAAGTCCTGCCAGCTGACTGAGGACGGGGCACATGGTGGCTGAGAAGCCATATTTACCATCACTGATTCAGTCTCATGAAGCCTGCAGCTCAGAACTGTGGTTTATCCTGTGTTTTCTCTAGATTCTCATCAGAGTAATTTACCATGCAGCTCGATGCCCTTCTCTTTCTTTTTCCTACTTAAATACACATGACATTTTAGGGACCAATTTCCTAATGTTTACAAAAGTCTCTTGAATAATTTAAATGAATAGATGATGTAAGAGAAAAGATTTAGTCCTTGTATAGTTCATGTTCTATGACTTAGGTGACCTGTGGATTGTCTCTCCATCACTTTCTCCAGTTTTGTGATCTTCCTTTGTCATTTTACGTGAGAGGGGGAATCTTAGCACATGTCTCTTCTAGCCATAGCAGAGATTCACTGTATTTTATTTTTAGTAGACATTTATTGAAATTGTAAAACTAACATGATCAAATTCTGTAAAGACTGAAAAACAGAAAAACATAGCATATCATTTCCCCAAATTGTGAAGCTGTCACCTAGAAGATGACAGTCTTTTTACCCTGTTAGTGAATGAGCCGCTTCTTTGTGACTTGAATGTGATATTCTCACTTAAACCAAAGAGGAATGTAGGAACTTTTAGAACGTTGACTTCTCAAAATACAAATGTTTTAGTTTCTCCAAACACAAATGTTTTTCTTTATAAAATAGGATCTGTCGGAGAAGGCAATGGCACCCCACTCCAGTACTCTTGCCTGGAAAATCCCATGGATGGAGGAGCCTAGTAGGCTGCAGTCCATGGGGTCGATAAGAGTCAGACACGACTGAGCGACTTCACCTTCACTTTTCACTTTCATGCATTGGAGAAGGCAATGGCAACCCACTCCAGTGTTCTTGCCTGAAGAATCCCAGGGACGGGGGAGCCTGGTGGGCTGCTGTCTATGGGGTCGCACAGAGTCGGACACGACTGAAGTGACTTAGCATAGCATAGCATAACCCTTGTTCCCCGAGGGACCATCCTAGATGTTAACCCATGGAACCACGAGGGGCGGGGTGCCTGCTGAGGTGCTCCCAGGCTTGGGAGCTTTCTGGGTGCCGAGAATGGTCAGGCACCTGTAGTCAGTTGGCCAGGGCAGGGTATTCTCTATGTCCCCCACATGGCTGCTCTGACCTTTTCCAGTAGCAGAGCACCTGGGGCTGAGGGCTGGGGGCGGTGGACAGGGTACAGCAGGCAGTGTGTGTCTCCCAGAAAAAAAAAAAAAAAAAAGGATCTGTGCTTGTGCTTAGTTACTCAGCCGTGTCCGACTCTTTGGGACCCTTTGGACTGTAGTCCACCAAGCTCCTCTGTCCATGGGATTTTTCAGGCAAGAATACTGGAGTGGATTGCAATTTCCTCCTCCAAGGGATCTTCCCAACCCAGGGATCAAACCTGTGTCTCCTGCATTACAGGTGGATTCTTTACCTGCTGAGCCATCAGGAAAGCCCAAAATAAGATCATCGTTTGGCTTTTAAGAATAACAATTTCTATTGGTGCAGTAAATATGATATTTCATTTAAAAAGAAGAAAACACGGAAAGAAAAAAGGAAGTACTGACCAAGTTTTCATGATCTCACCACTGAGTAAATAAGTGCACCCTGTACAGAATGAACTAACAGCCACCGGCCTTGTATCCTTCCGTGCGTGTGCGCATGCTTAGTCATGCCCGACTCTTTGCAATCCCCTAGACTGTAGCCTGCTTGGCTTCTCTGTCTGTAGGATTTTCCAGGCAAGAATAATGGGTTGCCATTTCCTTCTCCAGGGGATCTTCCCGACCCAGAGATCAACCCCCTGTCTCTTGAGTCTCCTGCATTGGCAAGTGGGTTCTTTCCCACTGTGGCACCTGGGAAGCCCTTCTTGTATCCTGGTATCCTATTAAAATGGATTTCTGAAGGTCTGGATAGTTTTCCGTGATGGTACAGGAGAGATGAACACAGGCCGCATTCCGGTTGTGATATCAAGATCCTCTGGTCTTCATGGTCCAAGGCCTCTCGTTCCTGTGTCTCCTCGTGAGTCCCATCTATTGTCCACTTTGATTCCAGGCATGCCCTGGAATTTTGCTTCTTTGATATCTGTGCCTGGAGTCTTACTTTTGTGTATTTTGACATCCTTCATTTCCAACAGCTGTGGGATAAACACTTGCAGGCAGCGAGTGGTTTCATTCTGCGAGCTGCCAAAAGTTTCATGCTTGCCAAAAGTTTCATGTTTTCTTACCCTATATAGAAAGCCTTTAAAAATGCTTAGTTTTCTTTTCTCTTATTCCTAACAGTCTTCTCCTCTGTTTCAGGAGACATGGCTGGTGAATCTGGATGTCATGTTGGAACATTGTTTTTTCATGGGGTTTAATTCTTTTCTAAAAAAGTTGATTGTACACTACTTTCTTCTGTCTTTGTAATCAGTGGAGTTGACTCATATTTGTAATTCCTACACTCATCAAATTATGTCAACAGAGCATTTGTTCAACATCTTTGATGCTAATCAAGTGGTTTCTTAGAATTGTTAAAATAGCGACCTTTCAATGGAAAAGGGAATCAGGGATTTAAATTTTATTGAATCCTTGGCGTGTGAACTCCATGAAGATGTGCAGTTCTTTGTCTGTTTTGCTCACTGCAACATCCTCAGCAGTGATGGGCACATACTAGGCACTCAGTAAATATTTGTAGAATGAATGAATGAGGGAATCCAATAAGAAAGAGTTACATATGTTGAATAATTCAGTGAAGTGGTGATTCAAATACTTTTTCTCATTCTCTCATTGACTTTTAAGTGAATGAAAGCTCTGTGACTCTGTCAAGTGTCTCTGTCAAGAGATTCAGATTTTCTGAATCTCTGTTTTCTCATCCATAAGGTAAAGACTTAACTGAAAATTCCCTTCCAAGCCAACATCTTTATCATGGCAGGTGATACATATGTATCAGTGATGTTCTAACTTGTGCACCTCTTGCCAAACAGAACCACAGAAAAGATAGTTCCCAATGGAAATGCTCCCAAAATAATTGAGAATGGAGTTACTGAAGAATAAATGTATAATTGCCAGATAACATTCTTGAATGATAATACTCATTTGAATGCATAGATTTCTTCTTTCGTTCCTTTCATCAGTCTCATTGTTACATCAAGCTCTTAACTGAAGGGCACTCTGAATAAATGAATTTGAAAATGACTCAAACAAAGAAAAAAGACATCCCCCCCCCCTTTTTTTGTATTTAAAGTACAATTCTTTTTTTGTGCTTTCAAACCTAAGGAAACAATCTATGGTGTCAGTGGTGTAGAGTTCTGTTGATCAATACCTTACTTATATTAGCTAGGCAGTGCTCTGAAAAAGAAATTTAACTCAATATGCCAGCAAATTTGGAAAACTCAGCAGTGGCCACAGGACTGGAAAAGGTCAGTTTTCATTCCAATCCCAAAGAAAGGCAATGTCAAAGAATGCTCAAACTACCACACAATTGCACTCATCTCACACGCTAGTGAAGTAATGCTCAAAATTCTCCAAGCCAGGCTTCAACAGTACATGAACCGTGAACTTCCAGATGTTCAAGCTGGATTTAGAAAAGGCAGAGGAACCAGAGATCAAATTGTCAACATCTGTTGGATCATCAGAAAAGCAAGAGAGTTCCAGAAAAACATCTACTTCTGCTTTATTGACTATGCCAAAGCCTTTGACTGTGTGGACCACAACAAACTGTGGAAAATTCTTCAAGGGATGGGAATACCAGACCACCCGACCTGCCTCTTGAGAAACCTATATGCAGGTCAGAAAGCAACAGTTAGAACTGAACGTGGAACAACAGACTGGTTCCAAATAGGAAAAGGAGTATGTCAAGGTTGTATATTGTCACCCTGCTTATTTAACTTATATGCAGAGTCATCATGAGAAACCGCTGGGCTGGATGAAGCACAAGCTGGAATCAAGATTGCCGGGAGAAATATCAATAACCTCTGATATGCAGATGACACCACCCTTATGGCAGAAAGTGAAGAGGAACTAAAAAGCCTCTTGATGAAAGTGAAAGAGGAGAGTGAAAAAGTTGGCTTAAAGCTCAACATTCAGAAAACTAAGATCATGGCATCTGTTCCCATCACTTCATGGGAAATAGATGGGGAAACAGTGGAAGAATTTATTTTCTTGGGCTCCAAAATCACTGCAGATGGTGACTGCAGCTATGAAATTAAAAGATGCTTACTCCTTGGAAGAAAAGTTATGACCAACCTAGATAGCATATTCAAAAGCAGAGACATTACTTTGCCAACAAAGGTACGTCTAGTCAAGGCTATGGTTTTTCCAGTGGTCATGTATGGATGTGAGAGTTGGACTATGAAGAAAGCTGAGTGCTGAAGAATTGATGTGGTGGGGGTGTTGGAGAAGACTCTTGAGAGTCCCTTGGACTGCAAGGAGATCCAACCAGTCCATCCTAAAGGAGATCAGTCCAGGGTGTTCATTGGAAGGATTGATGTTGAAACTGAAACTCCAATACTTTGGCTACCTGATGCGAAGAACTGACTCATTTGAAAAGATCCTGATGCTGGGAAAGATTGAAGGCAGGAGGAGAAGGGGATGACAGAGCATGAGATGGTGGGATGGCATCACTGACTCAATAGACCTGAGTTTGAGTAAACTCCCGGAGTTGGTGATGGACAGGGAGGCCTGGTGTGCTGCAGTCCATGGGGTCACAAAGAGTCAGACACAACTGACTGACTGAACTTAACTGAACTGAATATAATCTCATCTCATAGGTAGCTGGATATGTTCTAGAATGAATTTATTTTGTCTATTTTAAAATGAGTTAAAATGCTAGAAATTGTATTGCTTTTCACAAGGTATTCTCTATTTTAATGGTTCTCAATTTTAAATTGGAAAAAAAATGGTGAAAATATCTTATGAGCCCAACATAGATATTTCCCTTTAGGGATAGTTTTTAAAATAATTTTATTTTTTATTTATTTTGGCTGTGCTGGGTTTTCCTTGCCATGCAGGCTTTTCTCTAGCTGCGGTGAGCGGGAGTGCTCTCTGGTTGTGGTGCAAGGATTTCTCATTGCAGTGTCTTCTCTTGCTGCAGAGCGTGGGGTCTAGCGTTCTAGGACTTCAGTAGTTCCAGTTCCCGGGCTCCAGAGCGCAGACTCAGCGCAGGCTCACAGGTCTAGCTGCTCTGCGGTATGTGGGATCTTCCCGGACCAGGGATCAAACTGGTGTCCCCTGCATTGGCAGTCAGATTCTTCACCACTGAGCCATCAGGGAAGCCTATTTAATGTTTTGATGTTTTCTTTTACTTTTTAAAAAGATACTTATTTATTTGGTTGCTCTGGGTCTTAGTTGCAGCATGAGGGATCTTTAGTTGCAGCATAAGAACTCTTAGTTGCAGAATGTGGGGTCTAGTTCTTGGACTAGGGATCCAACCTGAACCCCCTGCATTGGGAGCGTGGAGTCTTAGCCACCGGACCACCAGGGAAATCCCTAATCACTTAAATTTGTTTTATAGAGATTTTTTTTAAAAAAAGAAATATGGAAATAGGAAACTAGACACAGAAATAGAAAGGGAGGGAGGAAGGAAATCAGCTAATAGTTATTAACAAGGCTGAGCCTTCTGAGCGCTGGTGATCAAGGCTTTCCAACTTGAAGTAACTCAGAGGAGTCCCACCATCCCTTCCTTCCTTCCAGTCTTCTCCCCCTTTCACCTCCCTTCTTTCCTTTCAACTTTTTCTTCTCCTCTCAGCTTCCTTCCCTCCTTTCCCTGAATATCTCCCCACCATTTTCTATGATATGCCTGTCATGGGAGACACCTCGGTGACATCACAGATATGATCCCTCATACGTGTAGCTGAACCTCTCCTTAGGTAAGACAGAGACAAAACAGCAAGTCACCCGGACTGATGGGATTATCCATCCTGATAAAGGCTGAGACAGGGGAGGGGATGATTGAGGGGCACACTTAGATTAATGGGTCAGCAAAGAACTCCCTAAGAACGTAAAATGTTTACACTGAGACTTGAAGGATGAGCTGAAGTTATCTAGGAGGAAGGTGTGTGTCGGGGGGAAAGGTGTTGAGCTCAGGCAGAATGAAGAGCAGGTGCAAAGGCCCTGAGATAAAAAGGCTGAGTGTTAGAGGAGCTGAAAAGTGGTCACAGTGGCCAGGATAATGGGGGCAGGACTGGAAATGACCAGGGGGTAGAGATGAGCATTTCAGGTTTTTGGTTCAGTGGCTAAATGTAAGTCCTGTCCAATTTTTTGTGACCCCATGAACCACCATATGTCAGGCTTGCCTGTCCTTCACTAACTCCCTTTGTTCAAATTCATGTCCACTGAGTCAGTGATGCTCTCTAACCATCACATCCTCTGCCACCCCCTATTCTGTTTGCCTTCAATCTTTCCCAGAATCAGGGTCTTTTTTTAATGAGTCAGCTCTTCATTTCAGGTGACCAAAGTATTGGAGTTTCAGCTTCAGCATTAGTCCTTCCAATAAATATCCCAGACTGGTTTCCTTTAGGATTGATCGGTTGGATGTCCTTGCAGTCCAAGGGACTCTCAAGAGTCTTCTCCAACACCACAGTCAAAAGCATCAATTCTTCTGTGCTCAGCTTTCTTTATAGTCCAACTCTCACATCCATACATGACCACTGGAAAAACCAGAGCTTTGACTAGACCGACCTTTGTTGGCAAAGTGATGCTTCTACTTTTTAATAAGCTGTCTAGGTTGGTCATACCTTTTTCTCCCAAGCAGCATAGGAAGAGTCTTGTGGGCTGTGTCAGTCCTTTTGAATGCTCTCTAGATTACCCATCCGGAATCCACTGAAGGGCACTGACAGGAGGTTAATATACTTTGAGTCTTAAGGAGATTTTTAATAGTTTGAAGATTTTCTGGCCATGCTGTAGGGAATGGATTATGGTTATCTGAACTAAGGAGTGCCACAGTGCACCTAGCCAAAGTTTAGCCATACAGGATAACGCAGGAGACAACTGTTGGAATCCCAGCTGCTGGCCTTGGGCAAGGGAATGCGATTTTTGGTGCCTCCGTTGCTTCATTTGTAAAAGGGGCATGGTAACAGTATCAAGCCGAGGGCTGTTGAAAATTAATGATGTGTAACATGGGATTGCAAAACAGTCAGACATACCTTAGTGACAAAATAACAATAACAACATCATTTGGCATATAAGTACTCAATAAATATCTGCTATCCCTGCAGGAGGGCATGGCTGCCTGATCCTGTATTCTTGTCTGGGAAATCTCATGGACCAAGGAGCCTGGTGGGCTACAGTTCATAGAGTCGCACAGAGTCGGATATAACTGAGTGACTGAGCATGCACGCAAGCATCTGCTATCCTGATGACCTATACCTGAACTTCGCTCTGTCAGACACAGGCTGTCAAAAGGTAAAATCAAAAGACATTTTAAATGTTTTCTAGGAAAAGTAGCCCATGGAGAATCCTTTAATAAAACAAGCAAGCAAAACAAACAAAAACTCCCTATATCTTTCTAGTTGGAAAGACCTTTTCGTATATGAGGTTGCTTAGCGTGGGGGACAGTGTTGGTGCCTGAGGAGTCCTCAGGGCAGTGAACCAGCTGCATCTTATTTTAATTCATCCAGCAAATTTCCGAGTACCTCCTATCTGCGGGGTAGTGGTGTTGATTGAGACGGTTTTGACTGCAAGACACAGAAAAGCCCTGCTCGTCTCACTTAAACCACAAAGCACTCTATTTCTTTATACAGTGAGGGATCCAAAGGCAGGGTGGTTCTGGCTCTTTCTCTGTCTTTCTGGATTCCTTTGTCTCTGCCCCTTTCTGGTGCTGGCTTAAGACTCACATCAAGATGGTGGCTTTCATTCCCTGTGTTTCATCTAAACAAACAACATCCCTCCTACTTAGAGGAACAGTCTCTTTTTAAAAGCAAGGAAATCTTTTCCTGAAGCTGCTCAGCAGATTCCCCTCCTGTCTCAGTGATCGCAAAATTGGCCCATGACAACGTGGGAGCCAGTTGTTGATGAGGGGAATGACAGCATCAGGGTTGACACAGACTCCTCATGGCCCAAACACCAGGGGACAGAGTGGAGAAGGGGAGACCCCTGAATGTAATCAGCATGGTGTCGGGAAGGAGGAGGAAAGAAGTGCCTGAGCTTGGGACCCCAGCAGTGCCTACCGCATAGTTGCAGGGCAAACCATCCTCTTCAAAACCTCACACTCGAGGATCTGAGGTATAGTGTGTGTGTGTGTGTGTGTGTGTGTGTGTGTGCACTCAGTTGTGTCTGACTCTTTATGACCCCCATGGACTGTACCCCACCAGGCTCCTCTGTCCATGGGATTTCCCAGTCAAGAATACTGGAGCAGGTTGCCGTTTCCTCCTCCAGGGGATCTTCCTGACCCAGGGATCAAACCTGCATCTCCTGCAGTGACGGGTGGGTTTTTTACCACTGCACCACCTGGGAAACCTGGGAGGTGGAGACACACACAGAATATGAACGTTGATCAGAATGTAATAAGTACTGAAATAGAGTTTGGAGCAAAGGGCATGGGAGCGTGGAAGAGAAATTCTTTTCTGGCTGGTATGAGGGCTGGTGATAGCTGACAAGCCCATTGAAGAATTGAATAACAGAAGAAATATAGCTTTCTTGGCAGAAAAAGAATTTTTTTTATAATGTCCCTAAAACCAAGATTATTTTTTCCAATTTATTAAAAAGACTTTAAAAATTGTGGTAAAATGCACATAACATAAAATGTATCCTCTTAACCATTTTTAAGTGTGTAGTTCAGTATTGCTGAGTCTATTCACATTGTTATGCAACCAACCCCCAGAACTTTTTCATTTTGCAAAACTGAAACTCTGTCCATTAAACAACTTCCCCTTTCCTCCTCCCTTCAGCTCCTGGCGACCACCATTCTTTCTGTTTCTATGAGTTTGACTATTCTAGATACTTCGTAAAAGTGGAATCACACAATATGTGTACTTTGATATCTGGCTTATTTCACTTAGCATAATGTCCTCAAGATTCTTTCATGTTGTAGCCTGTCCCAAAATTTCCTTCTTTTTTAAGACTGAATAACATTCCATTATATTTATATATCACATTGTATTTATCAAGTCACCCGCAGTCAGACACTTGTGTTTCTTCCCTGCCTTGGCTATCATGAATAATGTTATTGGGAACCGGGGTATACAGATATTTCGTCAAGACTCTGCTTTCAGTTTTTTTTTTTTTTTTGATATATCAGAAGTGGAATTATCAAGTTTGGTCCTTAAATCTCTTAATGGAAATGTGTGTCCTTATTGTAAGGAGAATAGTTGAAGATGGATGTATAAGTTATGTTTCAGAGCCTTGCTACCCGCTCTGATACGTGGTCTCATAGGAGCATCAGCGGCACCTGGGAGATGGTCAAGTATCCTGGCCGCAGCCCTACTTCCTGAACCAGATCAAGTCCTAGGGAATCCCCAGGTGCCTCAGATCAAGTCTGAGAAGGCCTGCTCTGTGTGTGTGTGCTAAGTCGCTCTAGTCGTGTCTGACTCTGTGTGGCCCCATGAACTGTAGCCTGTGGGGCTCCTCTGTCCATGGGATTCTCCAGGCAAGAATACTGCAGTGGGTTGCCATTTACTTCTCCAGGGGATCTTCCCTGACCCAGGGACTGAACCCAGATCTCTTTCGTCTAATTGCAGGTGGGTTCTTTACCGTGTGGGCCACCCGGGAAGCCCCTGTTCTGCGTGTACAATGCTTCTTCCCAGGAGTTTATGACTAGGTATATCTTGCTCTCTTAAGTTGTACCTCCATTCAAAAATTTTCTCTTCCCTCCTCTTTGGGCTATCGATATATACAAATCATTTGCTTTCAGAGACTTGATATTTAAACATTGCAGCTGCAGGGATCTTTTTTTTTTTTCTTTCCTTTTTGCATTTACTCTTTCACCTACTTCTAAAAGAGGCAGAAATTAGATCAGCGGGAATTAGAAAGGAAGACCCACAGTAGAGGTGACTGCTAATTAAGTCCCATCTTGAAGATTATTAGTTTAATACAGCAACAAAGCAAACCCACAGAAAGAGAGCATATTTTAGTTTTGGTTGAGAAGGGTAGGACCCAGGAAAACAGGAGTATGTGAAAAGAATTGCTAAGTGACTGATAAATAGGCTTAAGTTATTTAAACTGGCACCGAGCGCAGCTTAAACAGTATGTTTTGCATCATCTAAATTTCTAAATACCTGGAGTATATTTGTAAACATGGCAATCTAACATGTTATTGAACAGCACATTCATATTCAAATGAGCATAAATGAGGATTTAACAGCTGACTGCACAATGTGAATGATAGTAACTAATTGTCAAGTCGGAAAGTTGCACAGATAATAGTACCAATGTGGTCGGCAGCAGCCACCATGATATGACTTACAGTAGCAAACCCGTGAATTTTCAGCCGGTGGCCTGAGTCCCTAGACAAAAAAGGATGCGTCCGGATTAAGGGCAAATAGGCCAAAAGGACGGGCAGAAGGGAAAAGAGGAGGGATGGGGAAGAATCGGAGCTAGGTTTGGGAGGCAGTGTGAAACTGTTCTTTCCTCCCATGCAGGCCTTCACCTCTTTTTTATAACAGTCATCAATGGGGCTCCCTGGCCATTCAGCGCCCTCCCTCTTCTAGGAAGCAATTGTTCAGAGGTGTGGCTCATTTCAGGCATTAATCTCTGATGAATGGAGGCTGTGTTACCCATGCTGTCTCCGCCCAGAGCCTGCAGGCAGCTGGTCAGTGGAAAGTAACAATGACCACAGGAGAAGAAAGGGGCAAATGCATTGCTGCAGATGCTGCGTCCCCAGCATCGACCTTGGTCATTTCCCTCCCAGGGTGGCTCTGCCCCTCGCAGCCGGAGCCTGGCTTTGCGAGTCAGCTGGGGGGCAAGGTGGTGGCTACCTACAGATTCGTCCCCTCCTAACAATGCTTAGATCCATCTGGCTGGGTCTGAAGAGGACCAAGGAGGGCTGGAGACCGAGCCCTCCTTGGAAATGAGGGCTGGAGACCCTCATTTTCACGGAGGGGCTTTTGGAGTAGTGATGATCTGCTGGGTTCTCAGTGCGTCTGGCTGTCTGGTCGGTGATCTAAGCCTAGGTGCTGGGCATTCATTCATCGGAAGTGGCTGTTTCTTCGGGCCAGCCCTCGCCGCCCTCATTCTCTGTTGCCTGGGCTCCAGCTGTGCAAGGGACAGGACTCTTTGACCTGATGCATTCGTGCAACAGTGGGAGGAGGAGAAATGTAACAAATAATCCTACTTTCTGTCCACTCCTAGTGCCTTCAACCCCCACCTCCAACTCCCTGGGGGAAAAAGTATATCGTTATCCCCACCCCCCATCCCATCTTCATCTTTCTCCATTCTCACGCTATCTCCTACTCCATCTTTCTCTTATCTACCTACCTGTCTATCATCAGTCAATCATCTATCTGTGTATCCATGTACTTAGATATCTATCCATTATCAATCATCTATGTATGTATGTGTTTATCAACTGTCTGTTTATCATTTATCTATTTAGCTATCTAAATAACTTGGCCAACAAAGGTCCGTCTAATCAAAGCTATGGTTTTCCCAGTAGTCATGCATGGATGTGAGAGTTGGACTGTGAAGAAAGCTGAGTGCCGAAGAATTGATGCTTTTGAACTGTGGTGTTGGAGAAGACTCTTGAGAGTCCCTTGGACTGCAAGGAGATCCAACCAGTCCATTCTAAAGGAGATCAGTCCTGGGTGTTCATTGAAAGGATTGATGTTGAAACTGAAACTCCAATACTTTGGCTACCTAATGCGAAGAACTGACTCATTGGAAAAGACCCTGATGCTGGGAAAGATTGAAAGCGGGAGGAGCAAGGAACAACAGAAGATGAGATGGTTGGATGGCATCACTGACTCAGTGGTCATGAGTTTGAGCAAGCTCCAGGAGTTGGTGATGGACAGGGAGGCCTGGCATGCTGCAGTCCATGGGGTTGCAAAGAGTTGAACATGATTGAGTGACTGAACTGAACTGATTTAGCTATCATCTATTTTTCTATCTATCTAATATAGAAATGCAGATTCAGTCAAGTATTGCTTATCATGTACCTGATTAAGCCATTCATGATTCCCCATTGACAATGAAAAGCTCAAACTTTTTATGAGAATACTGCGTCTTTCAAAACATGAACCACCTTGGCTTTTCAGCCTCTTCTTTCCCTTTCCCTTTCCCTCCCTCCTTACTCCCTTCCTTCCTCTGGAGTCACAGACATAGGACATTCTGATACTCACTCCCACTCTCTTCCTACCCACCGCCCTTCATCCCATTTCTCCCTGCCTCTGCCCCACCTCCCTCACCTCCAGGGACTGGGCGCAGAGCCACACTGGATCTTTTGTCTTCCCCCCAGCCTCTGGTTCCTTCCTTTCTCTCAGCCTCTGTCTTTGAGGGTTCCTCTCTAGCATGCTTGTCCCTGAACCCATATCCTGGCCATCAGCAGTTCCCTCTTTCAGTTCAGTTCAGTCGCTCAGTCATGTCTGACTCTTTGCGACCCCATGAATTGCAGCACGCCAGGCCTCCCTGTCCATCACCAACTCCCAGAGTTCACTCAAACTCACATCCATCGAGTTGGTGGTGCCATCCAGCCATCTCATCCTCTGTCATCCCCTTCTCCTCCTGCCCCCAATCCCTCCCAGCATTAGAGTCTTTTCCAATGAGTCAACTCTTCGCATAAGGTGGCCAAAGTATTGGAGTTTCAGCTTTAGCATCAGTCCTTCCAAAGAACACCCAGGACTGATGATCTCCTTTAGAATGGACTGGTTGAATCTCCTTGCAGTCCAAGGGACTCTCAAGAGTCTTCTCCAACATCACAGTTCAAAAGCATCAATTCTTTGGTGCTCAGCTTTCTTCAAAGTCCAACTCTCACATTCATACATGACCACTGGAAAAACCATAGCCTTGACTAGACGGACCTTTGTTGGCAAAGTAATGTCTCTGCTTTTGAATATGCTATCTAGGTTGGTCATAACTTTCCTTCCAAGGAGTAAGCGTCTTTTAATTTCATGGCTGCAATCACCATCTGTAGTGATTTTGGAGCCCAAAAAAATAAAGTCGGATACTGTTCCCACTGTTTCCCCATCTATTTCCCATGAAGTGATGGAACCAGATGCCATGATCTCAGTTTTCTGAATGTTGAGCTGAGCTCTCTTTGTCAAGAGCAAACATGGCTGCACCTCTTACCAGACTGAGGCTTCCTTTCTCATTGTATCTTAGTGCCTAGAATGGTTTCCAGCTTAATAATACATGCATGTGAGGGAGACAGGGGGGAAAGCCCTGACTCTCACTTTTACAGCAATACTCAACTGAATCTGTGTTTCTATATTAGATAGATCGATAGAAAAATAGATGCTAGTTAAATAGACAGATGGTAAACAGATGACCGATAGATACATACATACAGAGGTGATCGGTTGATAAAGTTAAGACCTTGGACCCCGGAGCCAGGCTACCCTCTCAGTCCTACTTTGGCTACTCACCAGCCGTGCATCCTTGGGCTCATTTTCTCAATCTCTGAGCCTCATTTGGTTGTCTGACAATGGGCTATGGACATAGGTTACCTGGGAGCAGGTCCACTCCTGACCAGGGTGGAGGAGAGGAGAGGTTTGGGTTGCAGAACCAAGGCATCCTAACCCAGCTTCGCCTGCTTGAACACTCAGTTTAGAAAAGTTCGTTTCCCAAGGTGGGTTACTTTGGGACTTAGAGGGGTCCTTTACCTGATTCTCCTCCAGATGCAAAATAGGGAAGGACATGCTGGGAGAAGAGACTCCAAGGGGATGGTTGTTAGGGCTTGGTGCAGCTGAGGTCCCTTGACGTGGGACATGGGACAAGAGACCTTACTTTAGGGCAGAAAGAAGGCCCGTGCTGAGTCCACCCTTGAACACAGCAGATTGCTGTGTTAACTCAGAGACCAAAGGACTTGGGTGGGGCTGACCCTGGACTGGGAACTGGGGGCGATGAGATTGGCAGTGATGTGAGACAGAGGAGTTTCTTTCCTCTTTTCCCTAAACTCATGGCACACATTTCATAGATAATTTTGGTTCCTAGGTTATAAAAGGACAATTCGTAATCCCAGGATTAAAAATGTTCACTTTAGGATTTTTGCATTGATGCTCAATTGATGAAAACAAGCATCATTGTGAGGAATAGAGGGTCAGCCTCCCTAATATTCACTCAGTTAACAGTGATTATAGCATTTGATTTTGCTCTTTTCTATATCAAATAGAATTGTTTTTCTGTTTGCTTGTAACATTTCTCTCTTTTCTTAGAAAATAAAAAACTTTATTTTCTAGAGCATTCTTACATCCACAGAGATAGAATTGATTTCTATTGCAGCTTTTAAATGATTCCAGTTTCACAGAAAGTGTCTGCAATCTACACACTTGTATTTGTGCTATGGTAAAATTCCATTCAGTTTTACTTTATAAATTTTCACACAGAAGAATAAAAATGGTTTATAAAAATCAGTAATTCATCAAAAGCTTGTTTAGCAACAGTGCAGCTATTGAGGCAGAAATGTGGGGGCCTTCATTTTTACAGAATGAAGACAGATTATTGTTCAGATTAGAATGCTTCAGGAAGTTAACCAAAATTACAAACAAAATATTAGCAAACAGACTACAGCAATGCATACAAAGAAGAATACAACTTGACAAAATGAGGTTTATCCATGGTATGGAAAATCTGCTATCTTTGAAAAATCAATGTCATGAAGAAGAAAACCCTTGTGACCATTTTAATAAATGCAAAGAAAACATTTGATGAAACGCAATACCCATTTTATTCTATTAAAAAAAAACACAGTAACAACAAAAGGTCTCAGCAAAGTAGAAAATCAAGGAAACTTCCTCTCTAATAAGGGTTATCTATCAAACACTTAGAACTAATACCACACTTAATGGTAAGATACTGGGTGCTTTTCCTCTACAGTCAAGGCAAGGATGTCCACTGTCATCACTTCTACAATGCAGTCAAGGGCAGACCAGCGCAGGAAGACAAGAACAAGAAATCAGCGGCGTACGGTGCACTGGGACACCCTGAGGGATGGGTGGGGAGGGTGTTGGGAGGGGGTTCAAGATGCAGGGCACATGTGCACCCATGGCTGATTCATATCAATGTATGGCGAAAACCACTACAGTATTGTAATTAGCCTCCAATTAGAATAAATTAATTAAAAAAGAAATCAATGGCATAAATATCAGAAAGAAAGAAGGAAAATTATCTGTATTCACAGCTGACATTGTGTACATGAAACATCCAAAGGAATCTACAATTAGACTTTTTTAGTAAAGTTGCAGGATAAAAGGTCAATGGATAAAGATTAAATTGTATTTCTCTATACAGGCAACAAATAATGGGGAAAAATTAAAATACACTACCTAAAGTAACCTAAGGATCAAATACCAGGAATAGATTTAAGTTTAACTAAAGTTTAACTAAAGAAGTGAGAGTTGGACTGTGAAGAAGGCTGAGTGCCGAAGAACTGATGCTTTTGAACTGTGGTGTTGGAGAAGACTCTTGAGAGTCCCTTGGACTGCAAGGAGATTCAACCAGTCCATTCTGAAGGAGATCAGCCCTGGGATTTCTTTGGAAGGAATGATGCTAAAGCTGAAACTCCAATACTTTGGCCACCTCATTCGAAGAGTTGACTCATTGGAAAGGACTCTGATGCTGGGAGGGATTGGGGGCAGGAGAAGGGGACGACAGAGGATGAGATGGCTGGATGGCATCACTGACTCGATGGACGTGAGTCTGAGTGAACTCCGGGAGTAGGCCTGGCATGCTGCAATTCACGGGGTCGCAAAGAGTCGGACACGACTGAGCTACTGAACTGAACTGAACTGAAAGATATGCAAACCTCTATGCAGAAACTTATAAATGTTACTGAGACAAATTAGAGAAGTCTTAAATAAATGAGGAAATATATCATGTTCATGAATTGGAAGATTTAGTATGTTAAATGTCAGCTTTCCTCTTATTTATCTATAGAGTCAATGCAAACCCAACCAAAATCCCAGCAGGAATTTTTCTAGAACTGAATAAGCTGATTCTAAAATATTTACAGAGGATCCCAAATGCCAAAACAATTATGAAAAAGAAGAACAAATCTGGAGGAGTTCTGCTAATTTTAAGACTTATTAAAAAGCTATTGTAATCAAGAAAATGTACTATTGCTATAAGGATAAAAAATAGATTAATGGATCAGGATAAAGAGCCCAGAAGTAGACCCACAGTGGTTCCTGGGTGACATATAGACCCATGGTCAATTGATTTTTGACAAAAGTGTCAAAGCAATCCAATGTGGAAAGGCAAACAAATCACATGTCAGTAAATGTTAGAAACAAATGGTGGAAAACTAGATATTGGCAGAGGGAAAAAACAAGACTTGACTCCTGCCTCACACTGCACATATAAATTAATTTGAAGTGGAACATTTTAAAACATACAAAAATATCTGCACTTTGTGGGCAGGCAAAGATTTCTTAGAAAGTCACAGAAGGCACTACCAACAAAAGCAAACATTAGTACACTGGACTTTACCAAAATTAAAAACTTCTCATCAAAAGAAACATCATCAAGAGAGTGAAAAGTCAAGCTACAGGTTGGGATAAAATATTCAAGAAGGATATGTCTAAAACGGACTTCATCTAGAATAAATAAAGAGTTCCTACAAACCAATAATAAAAATCCCAATTAATAAAAAGTGGACAAAAGTCTTGAAACAAGCACTTTTAAAGGGAGATACCTAAGTAGCCAAGAAATACATGAAAATGTGTTCAGCATCATTAGGTAACAGGGAGAATGAATTAAAACCACAATGAGATACTGCAACACACTCATTAGAGTGTCTAAAATTACAAGACTGACAATATATAGTGTTGGCAACTGTATGTCATTGGTGAAAACACCAAACAGTAAAAATTTAGTTCAACAGAAAATCCACTTCTAGATTCACACCCAAGAAAAATGAATACAGTTTTCATAAAAAGATGTGTCCAAGAATGTTCACTATAGCTTTATTCATAATAATTGGGAACATCAACCAGAGAGTGTATAAACAAATTATGGAATACTTTTATAATGAAATATGACTCACCAATCAAAAGGCACAAATTCTTGATGCCTGCTGAATGGATGAATCAAAAATAATAGTTCAGCACAAGAAGTCAAACAGAAATGAATACATACTTTATGACTTTATTAGTATGAAGTTCAAGAGCAGGCAAAACTAGCTTATGGTGATAGAAATTAGAATAGGGTTTGGTGATTGGAAAGAGGCATGAGGGAATTTTCCAGAATGATGGAAATGTTTTCTATCTTGCACTGGGTGATAGTTGTATGGGTTCAGGTTCACATTTGTCAAAATTCAAAGAGCAGTAGACTTAAGATGCAGGTATTTAGCATTATCAAGGAGTGCTGTCAGCATAGAAGAAAGGAAGAGAGGCTGAGAGGGAGAGAATAAGGGAGAGAAGTGTATTTAAGGAGGATTGGCTCTTACATTAACCAAGTAACAGAAAGATGAAACAGTCCTTTCCCCTCGTAGGTTATAAGCATAAAGAACAAACTCTGAAGTCTCTACCCTACGACTTTTTGTTCCTGAATGACTTAAAGTTTCTTTTAAAAAGTTAACTAGGGAATAATGATTCTCATTGGAGTAGAAACTCACCAAACTTGATTCTAAGTTCATGTCAGGCAAGACTTTCCAGCCTTTGGGACAGCCTCCCCACGTGCCAGGTCCCTGGTGGATCTCTAATACGTTGGCAGTTCTGCAAAGAGACATTTGCTACAATCAGCTTCCTTAACTTGAAAGCCCCAGTGGCTGAAGTTAATTGTGTTGGCACCCCCATGGCCTCCCTGCCTTTGATGGGGTTCTTTTTTGTTCCAGCTATGCCACAAGAGACATTTTACCAGGCCTTTCCCAGCAAGAAATAAAATTGCAAACATATTGGAGGTGTCCTTTTGTTTTGTTTATAAGGAAAGACTGCTTATAACTGAACTCTGTGCTAGCCATGAGTATTAAGTTGCAGTTGCTGCTGATGTGGCTGCAAGGGGAAGCAAGTGGGTTGGGTAATCTCTTCAGAGAAACTGACATCAGAACTGGGTAAAAATGTTGGGTGACTCTAGACAATGTGTCAATCAACAGTTCTTATTATTAATCCTGGACACCTGGTATTTCTTTACAAAAGAGACAAAAAAGGAAAAATACAATTTTCAGCAACTCTTTGTATCCACCAAGGTAAAGATAAAATCCACATTAATAAAAAAAAAATCCACATTAATCCACGTAAACAAAAGCTGATACTTCTGAAAAATTCAAGGGTTGGGGAACAGGTACATGCTTATCTTCAGGGCATCAGGCATCTTGTGACTTGAGATGAAGACCACCTGCTGAAGATGGTTGGTCAGAATGACAGATGAGCCTGCCTCCTTGATAACATTATTAGCCTGCCTGCATCTGGTCTGCTCGTTCCAATAAGAAAATTAAAATAAGAAAATTTTACTTTTTAAGGCATAGTCAAGTTTTCTGTCGCTCAATACAAAACCCATTTCTTATTGAAAAAGATTCTTTCACAAATAGATAACCAGGAGGCAGATATGGCATATTTATTTTTTAAAAGGCATCAGAAGTGGAAGACGGTAACCTTATGTGCAGTTCTTCCCCCCTTCATGTACCCATTTCCTTTGCCATGCCACCTGGCTATTCCTCTCACTCCACAGCACCCAGTGTTTCCTTGACTCATTGATACAAGGCTTGACCGTGGACTTTCTCAGGTCTGAAATGCAGGTGGATGTAAATGAGCAGAGGCTTTGAATGTGGTTGTGGGTGGGGCTTGTTCTACTCTGCGAATGTGCCCCTGGAGGCGGCTGTCCTGGAGTGATGAGAGAGAAAAGGAGTTGACCTGACCCAACCTTCAGCTGAGAGCCCATCCCACTGCCCTGGCCTGAAGAAGAGCCATCCAGCAGAGCCCAGCCCAGATCAACCAAATCTCAGAAAACCTGCCCACTGTGAGCACACGATTAGCTGTGTGTAGTAAGCCACTGAGTTCTGGGATGTTCTGTTTTGCAGTAATATTGTGGCTGATGAAGTAATACTACCCCTTCAGTTTTGTAGCCTAATCTTTCAGTTGATGATATACTGTAAACACAAATATGCTTCTACAACTTGAGTTTTAAAAGATGTATAATAGTCCATAGTATAGAATATCTAATTTTTTCATCAATCCCCTGTAATAGGAGAAAGTGAAAGTAAAGTCGCTCAGTCGTGTCCAACTCTTTGCGACCCCATGGACTGTAGCCTACCAGGCTCCTCAGTCCACGGAATTTTCGAGGCAAGTTACTGGAGTGGGTTGCCATTTCTTTCTCCAGGGGATCTTCCTGACCCAGGGATTGAACCCAAGTCTCCCGCATTGCAGGCAGACGCTTTACCGTCTGAGCCACCAGGGAAGTGGGTGTAATTGGAGAGCTGTTTCCAATTATTTATTAGGGTTTTGCTAGGAAATAAAACTGTCCCAAACATTCTTGTATAAGTCGCTATACGTGTTATGTTCCCTAGAATAAACCTTTAAAGAATAAATTCCTAGAAGTGGAATTGCTAAGTTAGAACAGATGCACATGTTAAGGCTTTTCATACATGTTACCACATGGTCCCACTAGAAAGACTAGAACAAGTCATGTTTCTACCAGTAAGAAATGGAAGTTCTCATTTCCCCAATCTTTCCAGGATTAAATATTATCATGCTTATCATTTTTTTTTACCAAATTTTGATAGTTGGATGATAGTGACTCTTTATTTTCTAGTGTTATATGTACCTTTTCTTATTATAAAAGAAATGCAGGTTAAATATGGAAACACAGGTGTGTGAAAATAATCAAATACAAATCACAGAAAAGGCCATTTCCTAATGAAACTCAACGCTAACATTTTGTATAAATCCTCAAATAGTTTATATATGAAATATATACGCTCATGATTTCTTGTTGTTTAGCCGCTACGTCATGTCTGATTCTTTTGCGATCCGTGGACTATAGCCCACCAGGCTCCTCTGTCCACAGGATTTCCCAGGCAAGAATACTGAAGCGAGTTGTCATTTCCTTCTCTGGGGGATCTTACTGACCCAGGGATGGAATCCACATCTCTCCCATTGGCAGGTGAATTCCTTACCACTGAGCTACCAGGGAAGCCCACTCTTGATATTTACGTGTTTTTGCAGGTATAAACAGAGAAACTTGGTTCACCTCTCTGTAATGGAAATAAACTTGATCTTGAGCCACTTATCTAACTTGGGAGAAGAAAACACTTAAATTTGCTACCTATTATGGACTGGATATTTGTGTCTCCCCCAGCCCCCCACCTCCAGTTCATAGGTCAAAGGCTCGACTGCCTGTGTGGCTGTATTTGGAGTAAGGAAGCATTAAGGTTAAGTGAAGTGGTAAGGATGGGGCCTTGGTCTGACTGGACTGATGTCTTCTTCATAAGAAGAGATACCAGAAAGCTGCTCTCTCTCCTCAAATGCACAGGAAAGAGGTCATATGAGTTCATAGCAGGATGGCAGCCCTCTGCAAGCCAAGGGAAGAGGCCTCAGAATGAAACCCACCTCGCCAGACCTTGATCTTGGATTTCCCAGCCTCCAGAACTATGAGAAATAAATTTCTGTTCTTTAAGCCACCTGGTCTCTGGTTATTTGTTATGGCACCTTGAGCTAATATAATACTTAAATCATCATTTGATAATTTCAGGTTTAAATACTTTCTTTTGATTACTCTTTCAGATAAATGGGGGCTTCCCTTGTGGCTCAGCTGGTAAAGAATCTGCCTGCAATGTGGGAGAACTGGGTTTGATCCCTGGGTTGGGAAGATCCCCTGGAGAAGGGAAAGGCTGCCCACTCCAGGATTTCTGGCCTAGAGAATTTCATGGACTGGATAGTCCATGGGGTCACAAAGAGTCGGACACAACTGAGTGGCTTTCACTTTCAGGTAAATAGTTTTCCTGGATTTCTCCCTACTTTCTTTTTCTTCCTCATTTTCCCACAGGAATAACTGATGGTCAGAGATAGCTCCCAGTCTCACAGCATAGGACTGACAGCATCTACTCTTTCTCCATCTTCTGTCTTTCTGGACTTCTCTAAGTCCCAGATCATCTCTTCTGCTTACAGGCATTTCAGCTGGGTCTACCGAGCTGTGGGCTTCCCAGGTGGCTCAATGGAAAAGCACCTGCCTGCCAGTGCAGGAGATATGGGTTTGATCCCTGGGTTGGGAAGATCCCCTGGAGAAGGAAAAGGCACCCCACTCCAGTACCCTTGCCTGGAAACTCCCATGGACTGAGGAGCCTGGCAGGCTACCGTCCACGGGGTCACAGAGAGTCAGACATGACTTACCTACTAAAAGACAACCACAGGGGAATTGTGTCTGTGACAGTCTTGGGCGCCTGCTGGCTGACTCTTGCTGCTGACGTCTGTGATTGCTGGGAAAGTCCCTGCTTCCAAGGTTCCCACAGTCAAAAGTCACCCTGTCATGGTCTCCACTCTTGTGTTGCCCCCGAATAGCCTCTGCACTTCTGCAAGCCCACAGGGATGAATGGGGCTTCTGAACACCTTGCTCATGTGCTACACTCAGGGGTGTGAATGAAGGATTAGCTCAGGTCCTCACTTTTGCTCCTCCTTTCTCAGACCCTGCTAATCACCTGCCTGGGAATCACACTGCCCCAACATTCCCCTTTCTCCCGAGGTACCCAGATTCCCCTGGCTCTGTCTGAGTACTTCTGCCATTGCCCGTCCCTTGGCTGCCCAGACTTGGCAGGATGTGGGTGCCAAGTGCTTCTTGAGGCTCCTCCTCTCATCCCCTCAGAATTCTTTTAAGGTTCTAGAAGGGCCTTTCTTCTTCCTATGGGCTGTGAACTTCCCTTATGTCATAGCCCACACATCATGACCTACTCTGCAGCCTTTCTTCAAAGCTTTAATTCCTGTTACATAAAACACAGTAAGAAACGAGTTGCCAGTCCAGGTTCGATGCGCGATACTGGATGCTTGGGGCTGGTGCACTGGGATGACCCAGAGGGATGGTGTGGGGAGGGAGGAGGGAGGAGGGTTCAGGATGGGGAACACATGTATGCCTGTGGTGGATTCATTTTGATATTTAGCAAAACTAATACAATTATGTAAAGTTTAAAAATAAAATAAAATTAAAAAAAAAAAAACACAGCCTTGGGAATGCTAAGAACCCCATTTGCTTTCTCCTTTGAAAACTTGGCTTTCAAGTGTTTGTTCTTCCCCAGCTGGTCACCAAGGATCTTTAAAAATTTACTTTGAAACATTCAGCAAACTGCTGATGTCTCTTCTGAGCAGTATCCATTCTCTTCGCAAAGCAGTGAATCTTTCAGTTTCAGTAAATGATCACCCAGCAAGTAGGGACAAATCATGTCTTAATATTAAAGAAATGTAATTCCCATGACCTATGAGAAATATAATGGGTTGGCCAAAAAGTTCATTCGGTTTCCCCATACCATCTTAGAAAATGCCTGAACGAAATTTTTGCCCAACCCAATATATGGACAACACTAACCTTTTTTTTTTTTTTTTTAAAGACTGCATCTTCTTCAGGAAGTTCAATATTCCATTGTACATTCAAACAAGCTTGTTTCTCTGTGTTGCTTTTCTCTGACTGTAATTCTGAGTCCATGTCCTGCTACCCATGGGCTGGGGGCTGCTCCCCAAACTGGGACATCCCAGGTCAGGGTTGGTGCTGGGGCCTCTTTCCCAGACTGTGATGGTTTGCCATCAATCTTTGATGCTCTTAGGCTTGCAGACCTATCCTCCAATCTTCTGCCTTCACAGGGCATACTCCCTGTCTCTTCCCTCTGTGCATATCTGTTTGTGTGTGTATGTTGCTGCTGTTCAGTCTGTAAGTTGTGCCGACTCTTTGTGACCCCATGGACTACCGCATGCCAGGCTCCTCTGTCCTCCATTATCTCCTGGAGTTCACTCAAATTCATGCCTACTGAGTCAGTGATGCTATCTAACCATGTCATCTTCTGCCGCTTCCTTCTCCTCCTGCCCTCAATCTTTCCCAGCTTCAGGGTCTTTTTCAATGAGTTGACTCTTCACATCAGGTGGCCAAAATATTGAAGCTTCAGCATCAGTCCTTCCAATGAGTATTCAGGATTGATTTCCTTTAGGACTGACTGGTTGGATCTCCTTGCTGTCCAAAGGACTCTCAAGAGTCTTCTCCAGCACAATTCAAAACCATCAGTTCTTCAGCACTCAGCCTTCTTTATGGTCCAACTCTTACACCCATACATAAGGTGAAAAGTGTGAAAGTGAAAGTCACTTAGTCGTGTCCAACTCTTTGCAACCCCATGGACTATACAGTCCATGGAATTCTCCAGGCCAGAACACTGGAGTGGGTAGCTATTTCCTTCTCCAGGGGATCTTCCCAACCCAGGGATCAAACCCAGGTCGCCTGCATTGCAGGTGGGTTCTGTACCAGCTGAGCCACCAGGAAAGCCCAACGGGAAGAACCATAGCTTTGAGTATCTGTACCTTTGTTGGCAAAATGATGTCTCTGCTTTTTAATGTGTTGTCTAGGTTTGTCCTAGCTTTCCTTCCAAGGAGCAAGTGTCTTTTCATTTCATGGCTGCAGTCACTGTCCACAGTGATTTTGGAGCCATGTGTGTGTGTATCTGTATCTAAATTCTCCTTTTTTATAAGGATATCAGGCATATTGGATGAAGACTCACCCTAACTAACGATTCCATTTTAACTTGATTACCTTTATAAAGATGTTGTTTCCAAATAAGGCCACATCTTGAGGTCCTGAGGGTTAAGACTTCCACATATCTTTCTAGGAGGGGGACACAATTCAACTCATAACAGTTGGTCATCTGAGTGGCACAGTTACATTTAACAGAGGCTTCTGCACCACCAATAGGAGGATACGAGCCTTTTAATTTGGAGGGAGTCCATTCTCCCCTCTCCCACACCCAGGCCAGGCTGTATTCCCCTCAATCACTTCCTTTGGGAGCTGTTTTCTTCAGAGTATCACAGGACGAGGCCAGACCTCAAAGCTCTATTGATAGTCAAGATATTCATACTCCCTCATTGCTATAGAAGCCTCATAGAAACAGCGCTAAATTGTATTCCTTTCATTTATTTTTTAAAGAAGCTTTATTTATTGGCTGCACTAGGTCTTCATTGCTGCCCAAGGGCTTTCTCTCTCCACTGGAGAGTGGAGGCCAATCTCTAGTTGTGGCACACGGGCTTCTCATTGCGATGGCTCCTCTGGTTGCAGTGCATGGGCTCAGCTGCCCTGCAGCGTGTGGGATCTCAGCTTCTGGACCAGGGATTGAACCTGTGTCCCTGAACTGGCAGGTGGATTAACACTGGATCACCAGGTAAGTCCTTAAATCATTGCTTTTAAAGAAGTGTAGTCTAAAGCAGAACAAGTATGTCTAGGGAAAGCCCAGGGACCTGAAACCAGTGGCCAGTGACCATTGTTTTTCAACCAGAGAGGAAGCTGATGATACATTTTACACCATAGAAAATTTTCCAGAAATCAGGCCAGGAAAACTTAAGCGGGAGTACTGTGTGCCACTTCTTATAAATGCTTCTTGTTGTCGTTAATCCCAATTTTAATTTCTAGCCTTATTAAAGACTTAGGGCTTTATCTCCACATCTTCCCCCTGGAAAACCAGATGCATGTAATGATCTTTGTTTCTGTAATTTTCTCAGTGGTCACAGTGTCTGTGCTGCTTAATCTTTTTTATTTCCACGTGGATTACTGAGCACTAGGTAACTCCATCTTTGTCCCCCTGACAAGTCCCATAGACAAGATCTTGTGGATTTAGCATCATTTCTCAGAGCTAGATTTTTACCATGAAGACAAATACTGAAGTGGAGGGGGCCAAATACCCATTTGTTGAAAAGGGTCAGAACAGAATCCAGTGTCACCACGCCAACATCTCCTTATGAATGCATTTATGTTCCATCCATGGACCTTGTCTGGACACCTGTTCCAATGACAAATATCCACAATATCACAGAATATCAGGGAAAGAACAGTGATTAGAGAAGTAGAGTCTGAGCCAAAATTGACCTCAGAGATGATTTAATCCAGCCTACCTGGCAACCTACTCCAGTATTCCTGCCTGGAAAATCCTGTGGACAGAGGAGCCTGGCGGGCTACAGTCCATGGGGTTGCAGAGTCAGACATGACTGAGCATGCACGTATGCACCTTAAACAAAATAAAGCTTGTAGAGATGTGGATGGACCTAGAGTCTGTTATACAGAATGAAATAAATCATAAAGAGAAAAACAAATATTGTATATTAACACATATATGTGGAATCTAGAGAAATGGCATCTTGTTGTTGTTCAGTCGCTCAGTCGTGTCTGACTCTTTGCGACCCCATGGCCTGCAGCACGCCAGGCTTCCCTGTCTTGAACCTATTTGCAGGACAGGGAGAGAGATGCAGACATAGAGACTGTACACGTGGACACGGTGGGGAAAGCGAGAGGGGAATGATTTGGGAGATTGAGACTGCTGTATATACACCACCATGTGTAACATAGCTAGCTAGTGGGAAGCTGCTCTATAGCACAGGGAGCTCAGCTCTGTGATGACCTAGAAGGGTGGGGTGGGGGGTGGGCCAAGAGGAAGGGGATATATGCATACATAGAGCTGATTCACTTCGTTGTACGGCAGAGACTAACACAACATTGTAAAGCAATTATACTCCTCCTCCCCAATGAAACACCAACACAGGTCAGAATAAGACACCAGAGAGGTTGTGTGGTTTTCTGTAGGGCACACAATGAGTTTCGGAAAGAAGAGATCCATCCTTAACCTAATGCCCCATTGACTGAAGCCTAATGACATATTTGCAACCAAGGGTAAATATTTGTTTTTCATCTGCTTTAAGAACATGTGCAAAGTTGTCATTAGTCACTCAGTCGTGTGCGACTCTTTGTGACCCCGTGGACTGTAGCCCACTAGGCTCCTCTGTCCATAGGATTCTCCAGGCAAGAATACTGGAGTGGGTTGCCATTTCCTTCTCCAATGTGCAGGGTTAGGGGACTAAAATTTCAAATATCTGCCAGGGACATGTTTTTATGCCATGAGAAGAGCAGAAATCTTGGTAAATATATACTTTCACGGGAAGGAGGGCTTAACATCAATATTATTCATCATCCCTAATGAAATATTGTATATACTTGAATGAGAAAAAAAAGAAAAAAATTCTTCTTTCCCATAAAAAAAAAGTATATTTGAGAATGTTTCAAAGAATGTAAATAATATGTGATGTATTTTGGAGAGGACTTCAGGCACTTGAACAGAGAAGTAGCACACACACAAAAAATTTTTAAAATACACCATTTTAAATACACATACATATATAAAATAGATAATTAATAAGGAGCTAGTGTATGGCACAGGAACTCTACTCAACACTCTGTAGTAGCCTATATGGGAAAAAAACCTAAAAAAGAGTGAACATTTGTATATGTATGAAGCTCCCCTGGTGACTCGTGGTAAAGAATCCATCTGCCAATGCAAGAGACACGGGCTCCATCCCTGGATCAGGAAGATCCTTTGGAGAAGGCAATGGTATTCACTCTAGTATTCATGCCTGGGAAATCCCAAGGACAGAGGAGCCTGATGGACAATAGGCCACAGGATCTTGAAAGAGACAGACACAACTTAGCAACTAAAACAACAACAGCAATGTGTATCTGTATAACTGAATCACTTTGCTGTACATCTGAAACTGACAACATTGCAAATCTACTATACACCAATAAAAATTTAAAAATAAAGCGTATGATTAGTAAAAGGCAGGGTAAAGTAAATGTAAAGTGAAGTGAAATTGCTTAGTCACGTCCGACTCTTTGTGACCCCTTGAACCGTGGCCCACCAGACTCCTCCATCCATGGGATTTTCCAAGCAAGAGTACTGGAGTGAGTTGCCATTTCCTTCTCCAGAGGATCTTCCCAACCCAGGGATCGAACCCTGGTCTCCCGCATAAGTAAGCAGACGCTTTACTGTCTGAGCCAAAAGCAGGGTACAGGCATGCTTTTGGAATTAAGAGAAATAAGAATGTTTTAAGAGCTTTATTCTGCATATTCATGATGCATTGGCCACAGTTAAGTATTTAGGATCTAGATGAAACTCCTACCTTTCTTGCTCCCCTAAGCTACTGAGGGTTGTCGGTATTGTCATGAGTACCGTGAAAGTCCAAGGAGTAAGCTGATGCTCCCCTGTGCGTGGAGCTGAGGATTTGTTGTTGTTGTTTAGTTGTGAAATAGTGTTTGACTCTTTGCAACCCCATGGACTGTAGCCTGCCAGGTTCCTCTGTCCATAGGATTTCCCAGGCAGGGATATTGGAGTGGGTTGCCATTTCTTTCTCCTGGGGATCTTCCCAACCCAGGGATAGAACCCATGTCTCCTGCACTGGCAGGCAGATTCTTTACCACTAAGCCACTTGGGAAGCCTTGGAGTCAACCATATATACAGGGAATTTCTTTAAGGATGAAAAGGATGGTGGTGATAAGGCAGTTGGAATTTTACAAATAGGAAATGAATATGGTATAGAAAATATGAATTAGGATGCAGGATTATAAATAGTGCATTTTATAAATAGGAAAGAGTTGGCTTCAAAGAGGACAACTTGAAGGCCAGGCTTTCACTGGCTGACTCATCCTTCTTGAGTTGGAGTAAGAAGGCTGAACACGGGGGTGAAGACGGGTGGAAATGTGTGGCTCGGACCCAGCTGGGGAGGGGCTGTAGACGCAGCAGTGCTGAAGGCTTATAATTCCCACCTGTCACAAGACATTTTATTCTTTTGATTTTTTTCAACAATTTAAAAGATGGAAATTCTTAGTTTGCAGGTTGTACAAAACAAAGCAGCGGGCCCTGGAGGGGCTCACGGATCTATAGAATCATTGGCCCATCAAGATGCAGAAAGGAGGGACAGAGCTTATCAGGAACAACTGCCTCCAGGGGCCCCACGAGTCCCAGGAGTCTCCCTCTGCTCTTGTCTCTGCTTCTCTCTTCTCTCATGGAGGAGACGTGATCCCTGATGGCTTCACATTTCTTAGCTGTGGCCATGAAGCCTCGCTGAGCTGAGCCTGGGTCTCAGACCCACACATCTTGGGGCAGGGAGACACTGGTCCGTTTGAGTCAAGAGCCACTCGAGAACAGACATCTGAGGCTGTTGGGTAGGGGGTGGTAGAAACACGTGGCTCCCATGGGACTTCGAAAGATATGAAGGGCAGTTCCCGGACAAGTGGCAGTTTGGGGTGGACTAAGCGTTAATTATCTTGCCCAGTGGCTCATCAAACAGTGTGTGCGTGTGTGTGCGTGTGTGTGTGAGTGTGTGCGCACGCACATGTGTGTGGTAGGTGAGACAAAGTATTTAAACATTATTAAGAATTCCCAGAGTGTGTTCTAACAAGGTCTCTAGAACACGCACTGGCTCAATAACTGCATAAAGTAAAAGTGAGAGACGTTCAGTCGTGTCCGACTCTTTGCGACCCCATGGCCTAAACAGTCCATGGAATTCTCCAGGCCAGAATATTGGAATGGGTAGCCTTTCCCTTCTCCAGGGGATCTTCCCAACCCAGGTCTCCCACATTGCAGGCGAATTCTTTACCAGCTGAGCCACAAGGGAAGCCAGTAATTGCATATATCAGCTCTTAAGCACTTGAAACCTAGTAGAACCCCATGGAACATTCCCCCTCAACCCCTGTTCTCCAACTACCTCTTGTTTGTAGAAAAACCTTAGCCTTCCAGGCCTTCCCCAAGTTTCAAAGAGCAAATTTAATCAGAGAAGTGGGGAAATGCAGAAACAAAGGCAAAGAGTCAGACCAGACAAAATAACAATACTTTGGCTATTAAAGTCAGGTCCCATTAGTTCCTCCTCAAGAGCCAAAGATAATGTCTTGAGCCATATCTTTGAACTGCTTTGCAGATGCTGAAACCCTACCAGGTGGAAGAAGTTAGCTAACAGCATGCTACATACAAGCACATAGACCCCAGACTGCTTGGAACCAGAAGTTTGATGATACTGACCACTGATCACATCACCACCAACCAGTTAGAAGAATGTCCACGAGCTTATCATGTACCCCACCCCCCTCTCCTTTACCCTGTCTTTAAAAACTTTTCCCCGAAAGCTATTGGGGAGTTCAGGTCTTTTCAGCATGAGGTGCCCACACTCCTTACTTGGGCTGCAGCAAGCCTGCACTTTCCTTTGCCACAGCTTGGTGTCAGTAGATTGGCTTTACTATCAATACAGCGGGCAACTGGATCCAAGTTTGGTTCAGTGACAGAGGGCTGATTAACAACACTCCCGGGAAAACACTGCTTGAGACATGCTGGAAAGATATGTTGACACCAAGTATTTTTCATTTGCAAGTTTTAATATTTCTCCTTATTTGGACTCAGGATTTAATAAGCATCTTCCATAGCAAAGATGGTGGCTCAGTGGTAAAGACCTCTCCTGCCAAGGCAGCAGACGTGGATTCGATCCCTTTGTCAGGAAGATCCCTGGGGCAGGAAATGGCAACCCACTCCAGTATTCCTTGCCTGGGCAATCCCATGGACAGAGGAGCTTGGTGGGCTACAGTCCATGGGGTCACAAGAGTTAGACACAACTGAATGACTAAATAACAACCACAAGAACAATTTCCGTAGCAAAGCTTTTTCATCTCTGTATCCAACATTGGCTCTCATTTCAGAGAGGAAATTTTAACGACTCCAGCTCTTCTCCCAGGGAAGTGGTTGCTCTTTTTGCAGAGGTTTAACTAATGACTTCTCAGCAAGATCGGAGCAAACAGGTCACCGCGACCATCCAGAGGTCTCACTCTCAGATATCAGGCAAAGGGCTGACAACACGGGGAAGGAAGAGTCGTGGTAGGCGGCCAGCCAGCCGTGTGCCTGTTCCCAGGCTGTTTGCTTGTTAGTCCCCGGAAAGGCATGGGGTTTCACAGTCTGATCAGAGAAACAAACCCTCATGTGCCAAACACTCCACAACAGAAAGGCCAAGGGTGGCTTGTGAGGCAATTTGTGCTAATCAGACTTTCTAAATCTGGACATTTCCTCTTCATCCTTGGCAGTAAATGTGGGATGCTGCCTCAATTTTTTGCCTGAACAGCATGCAGGAAACAAGAACATCAAGCACTTATGGGTCCATCACAGTATGCTGCTAAGTCGCTTCAGTCGTGTCCAACTCTGTACAACCCTATAGATGGCAGCCCACCAGGCTCCCCCATCCCTGGGATTCTCCAGGCAAGAGTACTGGAGTGGGTTGCCATTTCCTTCTCCAATGCATAAAAGTGAAAAGTGAAAGTGAAGTCACTCGGTCGTGTCTGACTCTTAGCGACCCCATGGACTGCAGCCCACCAGGCTCCTCCATACATGGGATTTTCCAGACAAGAGTACTGGAGTGGGGTGCCATTGCCTTCTCCCATCACAGTATGATCTGTCTCTAAAACAACTATCTGTAGCCACTTGGGAGTAGGGATTGTGGTAAAGGTATTCGTAGTAGTGCTCAGTCATGTCCAGCTCTTTGAGACCCTACAGACTTGTAGCTCACCAGGCAAGAATACTGGAGTGGGTTGCCATTTCCTTCTCCAGGGGATCTTCCTGATCAAGAGATCGAACCTGTGTCTCTTGCATCTCCTGCACTGGAAGGCAGATTCTTTACCATTGCCTGGGAAACAAAGGGGAAAACTAAAATATTAACCAGATCAATCCATTCCAAAGCTATTAGGTGCTGGAGGAAAAAGGTGAGGCCCATATGAAGAAGGAGGCTATGGTGGTCATGTATGGATGTGAGAGTTGTACTGTGAAGAAGGCTGAGCACCGAAGAATTGATGCTTTTGAGCTGTGGTGTTGGAGAAGACTCTTGAGAGTCCCTTGGACTGCAAGGAGATCCAACCAGTCTATTCTGAAGGAGATCAGCCCTGGGATTTCTTTGGAAGGACTGATGCTGAAGCTGAAAATCCAGTACTTTGGCCACCTCATGCGAAGAGTTGACTCATTGGAAAAGACTGATGCTGGGAGGGGTTGGGGGCGGGAGGAGAAGGGGACGACAGAGGATGAGATGGCTGGATGGCATCACTGACTCGGTGAACGTGAGTCTGAGTGAACTCCGGGAGTTGGTGATGGACAGGGAGGCCGGGTGTGCTGCGATTCATGGGGTCGCAAAGAGCGACTGAGCGACTGGACTGAACTGAACTGAACTGAACTGAATACCAAGGTAAATGCCACACGCAACACACATAGCATCCTCACTCACTCACCAAACGTTAACTGAGGACCTCGTATATGCCAAAAACTGCTGGAGGGGGGCTGGAGTGGGCAGAACAAATAAAATAATTTCAGTGATCTCACACTCTCAGGAGATAATCACACACGTGAGCCACTAACTAGGATACAGTGGGATAAATGCTAAAACAAGGGAAGCCAATCCGGATGGGCTTCAGAGAGGAAGTGACATTTGATGGAGGTGCTGAGGGATGAATGTGCTTTGCCAGATGCAGAAGAAGAAAGACTATTTTAGGCAGAGAATGTAGCAAGGGGTAGAGAACTGGCAAATAATCCAGTGAGATGAGACTTGACAGTGCCTGATGTGTACCTGAGGAGGCATGAGGGAAGTCTGGATGCTTGCACTGGAGTCAAGGTCCCGGGTACATACTAGGCTGCGTGCATGCTAGGTCGCTTCAGTCGTGCCCGACTCTTTGTCAGACTGTAGACCGTAGCCTGCCAGGCTCCTCTGTCCGTGGCATTGTTCAGGCAAGAATACTGGAATGGGTTGCCATGCCCTCCTCCAGGGGATCTTTCCAACCCAGGGATCGAGACTGCATCTCCTGCATTGCAGACAGGATCTTTACCACTGAGCCTCTGGGGAAGCCCACATACTAGGTTACTAGTTGCTGCTGCTGCTGCTGCTAAGTTGCTTCAGTTGTGTCCGACTCTGTGCGACCCCATAGATGGCAGCCCACGAGGCTCCCCCGTCCCTGGGATTCTCCAGGCAAGAACACTGGAGTGGGTTGCCATTTCCTTCTGCAATGCATGACAGTGAAAAGTGAAAGTGAAGTAGCTCAGTCGTGTCTGACCCTCAGCAACCCCATGGACTGCAGCCTACCAGGCTCCATGGGATTTCCCAGGCAAGAGTACTGGAGTGGGTGCCATTGCCTTCTCCCAACATCAGTTATTTGGATCTAAAAAGAAGCATTATGATGCAGCCACTGTGGAAAGCAGTTTGGGGAGTCCTCCAAAAATAAAACACAGATCCAGCAATTCCACTTCAAAAGAATTTAAAGCAGAAACTTAAAGAGATGTTTGTACACCAATGCTTATAAAACAGATATTTGCGCACCAGTGTTCAGAGCGGCATCATTCCCAATAGCCAAAAGATGGAAGCAACTCAAGCATTCACCAGTGAATGAATGGACGAACAAAATGTCATCTAGCCATATAATGGAATATTATCCAGCCTTATTAAGGAATTGTGCGCCATGCTACAATATGGATGAAACTTGAAAACAGTTAAAGAAGGCAAAACAAAAGAATGGGACTTCCTTGGTGGCCCAGTGGTTAGGAATCCATCTGCCAATGCAGGGGACACAGATTTGATCCCTGATCCAGGAAGATGCCACATGCTGTGGGGTAATTAAGCCCAAGCACCACAACGATTGAGTCGGCGCTCTAGAGCCAGTGAGCTGCATCTGCTGAGCCTGCGTGCCTAGAGCCCATGCTTCACAACAGGAAAAGCCATCACAATGAGAAGCCCTCGTACCGCAACTAGAGAGTAGCCCCCACTCAACGCGAGTAGAGAAGGCCCACGCACAGTGACAAAGATCCCCACAGCCAAATAAATAATTAATAATGATAGCAATAAAAAGTGTCTTCCCAACCCAGGTTTCCCGCATTGCAGGCAGATTCTTTACCGGCTGAGCCACAAGGGAAGCCCAGGAATACTGGAGTGGGTAGCCTATCCTTTCTCCAGGGGATCTTCCTGACCCTGGAATCGAACCAGGGTCTCCTGCATTGCAGGCGGATTCTTTACCAACTGAGCTATCAGGGAAGCCCAATTATAAAAACACAAAAGGACAAATACTGTAGAAGAGACAAATTCATAGACACAGAAAGTAGAATGGTGGTTGCCGGAGGCTGGCGGGGATTCAGGAATGGGAGTGGCTGTTAAACAAGCGCAGTTTCCCTTTGAGATGATGACAAAGTTCTGGAGGTGGAGGGTGGTGACAGCAGCTCAAGGATGTGGTTTGTGCTACTGAAACGTAACCTTAAAAATGATCACAACGGTAAATTTTGTTATGTGTATTTTAGCACAGTAAATGTAAGGAGAAGGGGGAGAGGAAGAAGAGGAGATGAAGGGAGACGAGGAAGGAGAAGGAGAGAGAGGGGTGAGAGAGAAAGGGAAGAGAAATATCCCAGTGAGGCACTTGCTTTGCAGAAACTTTGGTATCAGCCCTTTCTCATTTAACAGGTTGAAAAAAAAAAAAATCCGTGATGTCTGCTGGGGACCTGCATGGGTCTCACCGTGGTTGAAGACCCTGAATTGTGATTCTTTGCTGATCCTAAATAAACCTCCTTTTGCTGGAAAAAAGAAAAGAAAAAGAATCCAGGAATTTTGAAATACTCTGCTAGGCAGGCCTAGCGGGAGAGACACAAACACACACACAGAAGTCGCTCAGTTGTGTCTGACTCTTTGCGACCCCATGGATTGTAGCCCACCAGGCTCCTCGGTCCATGGGATTTTCCAGGCATGAATACTGGAGTGGGTTGCCGTTTCCTTCTCCAAGGGGGAGAGAAGGCACTCCTAAATAAGCGTGGTGAGAATGTTTCCCTGATGGCTCAGCGGGTAAAGAATCTGCCTGCCAATTCAAGAGATGCCAGTTCGATCCCTGGGTGGGGAAGATTCTCTGGAGGAGGAAACAGCAACCCAGTCCAATATTCTTGCCTGAAAAATCCCAGGGACAGAGGAGCCTGGCGGTCTACAGTCCATGGAGTGGTAAAGAGTCAGACATGACTGAGCAACTAAACTCACATACAATCCCCGAAGAGAGCTAGTGGGCGGTACTGTTAAAATATTTAAGTGTATATAAACATACCCTTTGGCCCAGCAGTTTGTGTCATTTAGCCTGACTAATACCATCCCTGCCTGCTCCTTTCTGGTCTCGCCATCCTTTCTGCTACCTCTGGATTTTAGTGGGAAAGAGACTTCAAAGAGTAGGAATGACCGTGGGTACTCAACCCTCATATCCATGGAAGGGGACTCTGCGGGTGGGGGGGTCACCCACCTTCCTATGCCTTTTATAAAGGGACTTGAACATCCCTGGTATTTGCATATTGCTAGAGATCTTGGAACCAATGCCCTGTGGACACTGAGGAATGACTCGATACGAAAGTTGACACTGCTTCCTCTGGAGTAGCTAAACGACATGAGATGCCTGCTTAGAAAAGTTTTTACAAATCCTTCATCAGAAGGATGTTCAGGAAAGGTGACAGTAAACCCTGTTAAGGTGACTTTTTACACACCAATTAATGCCCTGATCCAAGGACTGCAAGGCATGGAAGGAGCTGGAAACAGCCTTGCGTGTTCTGATCTGAGCTGCTCATCAGCGCCTAATAACTCCTTTGCGACATGTGGATACAAATGACCAATCTCAGGCTTTTTCAAGCCCCTCGCCCCTAGATTTTCCCTCCCTGAGGAAATATGTAAATGTCACCGGTGGCTGCCTCTACAGCCTACAAGTTTATGTCTCTATTTTATGTTCCAGAGGGAGAAAAAGCTCACGGTCAGTGAAAAAAGTAATTTTTCTTGCTGCTAATAAGCTATGTAGGCACAAAAGGTTAGTTTCTGAATTTACTTCAAAGATTCTTTGATTCAAAGGAAGAGATTTGGTAAGCTATAATAGATAATTGTGAGAAATGAGAAATTAAAGGGAGTTTGGCATTCTCTACGTATTTCTAGTTTAAAAACAATTTGGTCTCTGCATCATTAAAACTAAACTTTCACCTGCTGCAAATTTCCTTCTTTGTTCCAAAAGCTATTGTTTGTTTGAACAGAGAGGAAGGGAAGCTGGCAGAGGCTTTTTACGTGGTGCAAATGAGAGCAAAAATCAGCAGGGCCACAAGTGTTAATGAGAGAATGGTTGCTGATCAAAAGGGTAGATTCGGACACAGAAACTTTACTTTGGATGTAGAAAGTTTTCCAGTTGGTTATTGGGGGTCACAGTAAAAATAACTACTTTTCAAACATAAATATTGAATGACTCAAGATATTTTAAATTACTGTGACCACACTTTGTAGATCGTGTGTTATGACATACCTTACATTGAAGCAATCAACTTGCACTCAGAATTTTTAGATCTTATGTATTACTGCACATATATTTTAGAAAATAAAAAACATAAGTATATAGTGTTTAAGTCAATATATACAAAAACACATTTCTTTCAAAAGGTAGGTGAATACTATACTTTCTTCACCCATGGACTTGTTGAAGTACGCTTCTTAATCCTCTTTTTATGAATTTACCATACTAAGATCATGGCATCCGGGACCATCACTTCATGGCAAATAGACAGGGAAAAAGTGGAAGCAGTGATTTTTATCTTCCTGGGCTCCAAAATCACTCCAGATGGTGACTATAACCATGAAATTAAAACACAGTTGATCCTTGGAAGAAAAGCTAGGACAAAACTGCTGGTGCTGCTGCTAAGTCACTCAGTCACGTCCGACTCTTAGTGACCATGGACTGCAGCCTACCAGGCTCCTCCATCCATGGGATTTGCCAGGCAAGAGTACTGGAGTGGGTTGCCATTTCCTTCTCCAATGCATGAAAGTGAAAAGTGAAAGTGAAGTCACTCAGTTGTGTCCGACCCTCAGTGACCCCATGGACTGCAGCCTACCAGGCTCCTCCGTCCATGGGATTTGCCAGGCAAGAGTACTGGAGTGGGGTGCCATTGCCTTCTCCAGGACAAACCTAGATAGAGTATTAAAAAGCAGATTAAATATCACTTTGCCAACAAAGGTCCATCTAGTCAAAGCTGTGGTTTTTCTAGTAGTCTTGTATGGATGTGAGAGTTGGACCATAAAGAAAGTTGAGCACTGAAGAACTGATATTTTTGGGCTGTGGTGTTGGAGAAGACTCTCAAGAGTCCCTTGGACTGCAAGGAGATCAAACCAGTCAATCCTACAGGAAATCAACCCTGAACATGCATTAGAAGGACTGATGCTGAAGGTGAAGCTCCATTACTTTGGCCACCTGAAGTGAAGAGTCAACTTATTGGAAAGGACCCTGATGCTGGGAAAGATTGAAGGCAGGAGGAGAAGAGGATGACAGAGGATGAAATGGTTGGATGGCATCACCAACTCAATGGACATGAATTTGAGTAAGCTCCAGGAGTTGGTGAAGGACAGGGAAGCCTGGTGTGCTGCAGTCCATGGGGTTGCAAAGAGTCAGAATCAACTTAGTGACTGAACAACAACCACCGCAGGGAACCACATGGCCGTTGATAACCAGTAACAATGGCTGTGTGTTTGAGAATGTAACTGAGGGGCTGTGACTGAGGATTTTTTTTTTTAAAAAAAGCAGCTTTATGGATATATAATTTGCATACTGCACAATTCACACACTTAAAGTGTATGATACAATCAATGTTTTTGGCACATTACATGATTAATTTTTAAAATTTACATATATCACAAAATTTGCCATTTTAACCATTTTTAAGTGACATTATTTAAGTACAATTCAGTGACATTAATTGCCTTCATGATGTGCAACCATCACCACTATCTATTCCCAAATTTTTGTGGTCATTCTAAACAGAGGCTCTTGTAATCATAAACAATAACTTTATATTCCCCCTCCTTCCAGCCTGGTAAATTTTAATCTTCTTTCTGTCCCTAGGAACTTGCCTCTTATACATATATAAGCAAAATCAGACAATCATACAACATTTGTTCTTTTCTCTCCTTCTTGAGAATGTAATATTGAGGGGTCGAGATAGGGTGGTCCACGTGAGGCAGTCCATCCAGGTGATGTGAGAGAGTGTCTTCTGATGAATTCATCAGACACTCATCTCACATTTCTTCTGTGATGCCCACAAGTAAAGATTGGTTTAAACATACCAACATAGTCTTGCAAGGGAGGATTAGGGGGTGAGTCTTGTATCCACACCTGAATCAAGTGTTAAGAGGGAGCAGAGATCCCCTTCCACAGGGGTGAGTGGCAACTCTAATTCATAACAACTCTTCATTTGGGAACATGAGTTCCCCCAGACTGACTTGATGACAGACTTGGGGCTTAAGACAGGAATTAACGATGGGTGGCAAAATCTGGGGATGGAAGTTTGAAAAGAAACAGAGTATTACATAGTCTGAAAGTATCTCCCTACAGACTGTTTATTAATGACAATGGGAATCAGAGTAATTACAGTGGAGAAACATGGCAGATGCCACTCTACCCAGGTGATCTACGTTGACATCACATGGGAGAAACTGGTATCATGTGTCCCCCGACATGATACATTGTAAAAGACACACAGCACTTATGCAGTGCTCCTGCCAGAGATGCAGAACTCGACCCTACTCAGCTCAAACCCAAATCATGGAATATTCTACAAAGCAGCTGATCTGCACTCTTCAGGAATATCAATGTCATGAAAACTACAGGAAGACCGAGAAACTTTTTCAGATTAACAGACACAATACACAATCAGGATTGGAGTCTGGATTGGGGGAAATTTGCCACTAGGAACATTTTTGGGATTCCCAGGTGGCGCTAGTGGTAAAGAACCCATCTGCCAATGCAGGAGATGTAAGAGATGTGCGTTCGATCCTTGGGTCAGGAAGATCCCCTGCAGGAGGGCATGGCAACCCACTCTAGTGTTCTTGCGGGAGAATCCCTATGGACAGAGGAGCCTGGCGGACTACAGTCCATAGGGTTGCAAAGAGTCGGACACAACTGAAGCAACTTAGCACACAAGAACATTTTTAGGGTGATTAGCAAACAAAAGAACTTTTTGGCCAACCCAATATTATGTCAATGTTCAATTTTCTGAATTTGATATTTATGTATTTACGTCAGATAATCTCCATGATCTTAGGAACACACATTGAAGGGGTTGACACCTGCAATTATCTCCATTTAGGAAAAAAGGTGGAGAAGGGAAACAGGTGATGGGTGAATGAAGGGTGGGAAGAAAGAATGATAAAGGAAATCTGAGAAAACGTTAAGAATATGTCAGTCTAGGAATTTGTGTACTATTCTTTCAACTTTTCTGTAATTTTGGAATTATTTAAAAGCAAACAATACAAAAAAAAAAAAAGAACAGGATGAAGCATGCAAGCAGCCTATATGTATGGCCTCCTCTCTCCCACGCTGCTCCTATCCAGGACAAGATGGAAACCGAATACCAAAGAGGAGGTGGACGTGGAGAAGAACAAAAGCACGAGGTGGAGAAACAAAAAAGAAACCAGCCAAGTCCATCCGGCAGCCGCGGCCCCCAGCCTGAAGCGGGGCTGAGCTGGGGGTGAGACAAAGGTGAACATCACAGCTGGAGCTGTGATCAGTACGTGATGCGGACATTCTAACATCTGAGATGAGATGGCGTTTGCCCCTTAAGGTAACTGTCCAACTCCTGGGGCTGGCAGGAACGTTTATTCAAGGACAGAGAAAGATTATTACCCCTGAATATTCAGTTGAGGGAATGCAGAGAAGCCAGAAATAAAGTGTCAACTTGTCTTGTGAGCACTTTCCCACTGCTGGCCCAGGAGAAGGAAGTTATTTTAGGGGGAGGTCACTGTCTCTCCTAGGGCTTCCCAGGTGGCCCTCCTGGTGAAGAGCCTGCCTGCCAATGCAGGAGACATAAGAGATGTGGGTCTGATCCCTGGGTCAGGAAGATCCCTTGGAGGAGGGCATGGCAATCCACTCCAGAAGTCTTGCCTGGAGAATCCCATGGACAGAGGAGCCTGGTGGGCTACAGTCCACGGGCTCACAAACAGTCGGACACGACTGAAGCAACCGGCACGCACACAAACTGTCTCCTAACGCTCACCACAAAACGCCTTCTAGAAACCCACATGTAAGAGCATTCTCTACTTGTTGTAAACTGCCATGAAACTGTGCTGGAAAAACCCTTTAACTCTTCAGTTACCAGGGGGCATCTGACAGGGGTTCCTGAGAATACGGTGCTCGAGCTTCAGCTGGTGGGGGCAGAGGAAAGAGGGGGCCAAGAGAAGGACCGAGGACAGGACAGACGATGGACAAGTTCTGCCTCTTATACTCTGCACTAGACCTGACCTACACTCCAGATACCACACTGTGGCTGGACCCCAAAGTCACTTCAGCCAGAGGACTGCTGATTAAAGCTCATATAGTATGATTCCCTGGGTGAGAAGATCCTGGCAATGCAAATGTGCGTGCCTGCTCAGTCACTTCAGTCGTTCACTCTTTGCGACCCCATGGACTGTAGCCCACCAGGCTCCTCTGTCCATGGGATTCTCCAGGTGAGAATACTGGAGTGGGCTGCCATGCCCTCTTCCAGGAGATCTTCTCTGCTTAGGGATTGAACACACATCTCCTGTGTCTCCTACACTGCAGGCAGATTCTTTATCCTGGGAAGCTTGGGAATGCAAACATCTTCCCCCAATCTCTCATCTTGTTATTGGATTTCACTTTTTGTGATTACAGCCTAACACCCAGTACAACCCCAGGGGTCATTCAAGAGATAGAGGCAGATGGAGACGGACTAGTAGCTCTTGGAGAGGCCACTGGCCGACCTCTGCTTGGCCAGGGGACCTTGGATTTATCACTACTTCACCATGATTGGTCTCAGAGAAACCACGATTGTCTCATCTGTGAAAGGAATGTTGTCCCAACAGCATCTATAGTACTTCCTGGTTCAACGAGTCTTTGATAATCTCCGAAGAAATCCTCAAAGCGTTTAAAGAAGCCCAAATCACCCTACATTATTCAGGGTGCAAGCAAGAAACTGTGTCACACACACATTATGGTATCTGAGGAAAATTTAATAAAGGGGCAACTTACAAAGATGTAAGGGCTTTCAGTTTCAGATAGGAGCCCTACAAAGGGCTTCCCTTGTAGCTCAGCTGGTAAAGAATCTGCCTGCATTGCAGAAGATCTGGGTTCGATTCCTGGGTTGGGAAGATTCCCTGGAGAAGGAAATGGCAACCCACTGCAGTATTCTTGCCTAGAGCATCCCATGGACAGAGGAGCCTGGCGGGCTACAGTCTGTGGGGTCGCAAGAGTCGGAAGAGGCTTAGCAACTAAACCGCCACCACCGCCACCACCACCACCAGCCTCTTCTCTTTCTCTTATAAAGATGTGGGCTGGGAGAAGGGCAACCACAAGAAATGGTGCGGCATTTCTGGGCTAATAAGCCACTGTGGATGCTGGTATCACTTGCGTGCCTGAGAGCTGGGAGCTTGAGGCAGAGAGGGCTGGGTGCTGAGGGCCCTGGCCAGGCCTCCTCTGTGGCGCTCGGTCAGCTTGCAGCGCGCCCTAGAAGGGGATCCGGAGGGCGCAGGACCTGGCCTCACGGCCTGAGCGCCCTCTGTCTCGTCTCGGGACCACCGGAAATCCATTCGTGTTTCCGCACCACCCTCCCAGCTCAGCCTCCTCGGCCCAGAGCCACGGAGAGGGATGGGGAGCAGACCTGGGGGTGCCAGCGGAAGATATCCGGGACGGGCCCTCCCAATCCCCGGTTTTCCCTCTTGTCTTTCATCCGGTTGAAGAAGGTGCTTTCCTCCCACCGGCTCTCTATACGCACAAGCCCGCCCCGCCCTCAGTGAGTGAGGCAGCAACGGAGCCCTGTTGTTTGTTCTCGTTCCCCTCTACTGCAGCAGGGGCCCCGATAAAATCTTGCCTGAAGGAAAAAAAGAGAAATGCGCACCTCCAACACAGGGGTAGAGGAGGGGAAGTGCACACAAAGTCCCAGCAGTGACCGTCTCATGGTGGGGTGACATGGATTCAGTCAAACTCCTACCTGAAACTGAAAAAATTAACTGCTTCCTTCTGTGTATCCTCCTGTGTCCTTGCTTATTTTATGCCACCCTCAGTGAGGCTGAGCTCTTTACTAGAGGGTCACCTGAGCCTTCCCACTGGAAGGATGGATACCTTGATGATCGTTTTTCCATTGTTCCAGCCTATTGGACGGGGAAGTGCTCAGAAGTATCCCAGTGAATCCCCTGGGTCCCCACATAGAACTCCATTCCCCTAGTAGGTTACTTGTCCCTTGGCTTTGGGATCAATCACCTTGGTCAATTCAGTGATCCTTCCTCTGCCTGTTGGTTAGGCAGCATGCAGTTCCCCTCAAAACTCATAACTCATGAGTCATGACTCATCTCCTTGACCGAGTCATTTCCTCCACCCCTGAAACTGTATCAGTCAGGGTTCTGCCAGAGAAAAAGAACTCCTTTTAAAAAATTTTTTGGCAAAGAATCAGCGTACTTGGAGGCTTGCCAGGTGGCTCAGTGGTAAAGAATCCACCTGCCAATGCAGGAACCACAGGAGATGCAAGTTCAATTCCTGGGTGGGGAAGAACCCCTGGAGGTGGAAATGGCAACCCACTCCAGTATTCTTGCCTGAGAAATCCCATGGACAGAGAAGCCTAAAGGGCTACAGTCTATGGGGTTGCAACATACATGAGACTGAACATGCATGTGAGAATTAATTCTTAGGCAGGTTGATAAGGAGTCCAGGGCCCTAAAGAAGGAGATAGGGGTCCAGAGCTCTCAAGGAGAAGAAAAGGAGAAACTTTTTTTCTACATTGCTTTGTCTTAGTCACTTTATTTTCTTTAAGCCCAGAGCTAATGATTACATAACAAAACAACTCATCTTAAACTCTGTACTAAGGATGGCAACCCACTCCAGTACTCTTGCCTGGAAAATCCCATGGACGGAGGAGCCTGGTAGGCTGCAGTCCATGGGGTCGCTAAGAGTCGGACACGACTGAACGACTTCACTTTCACTTTTCACTTTCATGCATTGGAGGAGGCAATGGCAACCCACTCCAGTGTTCTTGCCTGGAGAATCCCAGGGACGGCGGGGCCTGGTGGGCTGCCATCTATGGGGTTGCACAGAGTGGGACATGACTAACGCGACTTAGCAGTAGCAGCAGCAAGGATTATATAGAAACAATGTATCTTGCCAAAGGACATGTTTCCCCTTCTTAACAAGAACCTTCTGATTAATCTTGTTATTTTAAGAAGTATCTTGTGGGAGTGGGTCTGATTAGACCTTTCTATTGTTGTAATCTTGTTAATTTAAGATGTATGTTGTGGGAGTGGGTCTGGTAAAAGTATATAAGGCCTTGATAAGACTAGTGAGGGGTCACTCTCTGTCCCCTGTCTATGTCTGTGTCAGAAGCTCTCTCTGTCCCTCTTTATACTTTACTAAAACTCTGCTACACCAAAGCTCTTGAGTGATAAAGCAACCCGACATTGTTCACCATAAGCTATCACATGCATGCAGCTTACCTGAGTGAGGAGATTGGCTAGGCGATTTTTAAGTGATATTTGATGCAGACCAAGGAGTAATAACCACCATAATAACAGCAGACATTTACTGAGGACTGACTAGGTTCCAGAATCTATGGGAAGTATTTTTATACAAATTTTCTTATATAATCCTCATGATATCCTTAGGAAATTAGACTACTGCTGTGTTTCACAGAAGAGGCTTAAAGCCTTTAAACAACCTGGCCCAAGTTTCCAAAACTAGTAAGTAGAAGACCTGGGGTTTGAACCCAGGCAGTTTGACTCAGCCCATAGTGTTGACTACGAATACAGTGCTTTTTAAACCCAAGCTAACAACCAGAAACTATTCCCTGTAGGGAGATTTTTGATAAACTACTGCAGAATGGTGGTGAGATGTGTGTACCACAGGGGGCATCAAACTCCATCAAGATTCAGGCTTTGAGTCTTCCACTGGCACCAACACAGAGTAATGATAGATTTAAAAAGCTGCCACGCTCACAAAAAGACAACGTTTCCATCAGCCAGAACCCCCGACGTGAAAGTGGGACCGAAGCTACCAGCCTGCTGGACTGTGGGCCTGGAAACAGGAGGCAGGGAGCTTGTTTCCCACACAGTGGTTGAAACTAGACATGGCTGATGCAAGGCAGGGAACAGAGCCAAGGACGGGAAGCAGCTCCCTCCTTATAGAGGATAAAAAATGCTTCTATCAACCACTGCCTAGACTCCAGATACATATCTATTAAGATGAGGAAAAGCAAACAACAGGCTTACAGCCAAGAAAGATCTGGCCAACTTACCAAATGACTCAGTGACTGGACCTGCACTATTCCCAGTTATCTCCTTAGGATAAATTTTCTCAAAACCCACTATAACATGCAGTTTTGAACTGGAGACTCTAAGAATGCATATAGAGAAAACAACCCCCCTCCCCAACCCCAGAAAGGGAGTGGTGGGTACAAAGCCGTGGCAGCTGCAACAGAATAAAAAAAAATTAACTAACTCTTGAAGTTACACCAAATCAACAAAAACAGCAATCAGGAGACGAGATCACTTTAGAGAAAATGAAAATAACAGTGTAATCTGAAAATGATTTTTTAAATCACAATGTTGAATTCTTCTAAGAGTTAAAGGCAGAAGTAACCGAGATTAAACAAACAAACAAAAAAAAACAACTAAGGAGATAAACCAGGCAGAGATGAGAAAAGAACAGATGGGTATGAAAAGAAACATTTAGAAATCCTGAAAACAAGGCAGCTTATCACTAAAATGTACAAAGCCTGATAGAATTGATTAAAGTTTAAATTGGAAGGCTAAAGGGAGAGTTGATAGACTAGAAGACCGTTATGGAGAAGCTCTTGTAGAATGATGAGTGGTAAGTTATCCAATGATCAACAACATGAGCAAGTATTTGACTTCAGTATTCTTAGACTGCATTTTTAAAAAATAGCTAGATATTGGTTACAGCCCTAAAACAAAATGAGGCAGAAATGTTGAAAATATGAGAAATAAGAAGTTACCATGGGTAAAAGCTAAACAAATTGCCATATTAAGATTCTCCAGAGACAGAACCAGTAGGGTGTAAATGGGCAAAAGGATGTATTATAAGGAGCTAGCCCACATGATTATGGAGGCTGGTAAGTCTGAAGAGCTGCAAAGTGGGTTGGCAAGTTGGAGACACAGGAGACCCAGCAGTATATTTACAATCTGAACGCTGGCGGGCTTGAGGTCCAGGAAGAGCTAATGTTTCCGTTTGAGTCCAAAGACAGGAAAAAGCCAATATCTCAGTTCCAAGACCATTAGGCAGGAAGAATTCTTTCCTACTTGGAGAGACTCAGCTTTTTGGTCTATTCATAACTTCAACTGGTTTAACGAGGCCCACCCACACTAGGGAGGGCAATCTGCTTTAAGTCCACCAACTCAAATGTTAACCTCATCCAGAAACACTCGCATAGACAGACCTGGAATAATGTGTGACTAAATATCTAGGAATTCTGTTGCCTGGTCACACCAACCTATAAAATGAACCATCATACATGCTCTTGGGTAAACTGACCAAGCACAGAATCCTGGTCAGCCAGGGAAATACAGGGAGCAATTGTCCTTTTTTTTTTGGAAAGAGAGGTGAATGACAAGGATCTCTGCAGATGTCTGGATGTCTTGGTGCTGTTGTGGAAAACATGGACCTTGAAATCAGAGACACCTGGGTGAGACTCTCTCCTCCCACTAGCTGTGCAACCTTGGACATGTTACTCAATTCCTCTGAGCCTCAGTTGCCTTATCTCTGAAAAGAGAGCAATAGTAGTGTCTATCTCAAAGGGATATTGAGAAGATTTTGAAAGAAGATGTAAAATCCTTAGCAAAATACTCAGTCTACAAGAGCTCTGCCACGGTCAGCACTGGGGATGTAGACGGCGGCCCCGCCTCTGGTCATGACCAGATCCCTCTTCATCACAACCAGTGAAGATTGCACAACAGATGAGCCAGGGCATGGGATCTGATGGACTTACAACTAAATCCTGCTCTGCCTCCTGTGTCCTAGCTTCAAGAGTTTGAGTTCCCCCTTTACATGCTCAGTGTTTGCTTCTCATCTATAACCAGAGGGTGACATGGCTATCTCCAGAGCAGAGGTTTCTGAACTGGATACCACTTTCCCCTCAGGAGACATTTGGCAATGTCTGGAGATGCTTTTTGAGTATTGCAGTTGAGTTGGGGTTGCTACTGGTACCTGATGGGTGGAGCCTAGGGGTGCTACTCAACATTCTACAGCCCCCCTCACACACAACAAAGAATGCTCTGGCCCCAGTTGTCAACTGTGCTGAAATTGAAAAACACTTAAAGAAAAAACTTAAATGAGATTATCTTTATAAAAGTGACCTAAGAAGTAAAAATAAAGGTAGTCATCATTAGCATTCTCATCATCACATGAAGTGGGCAGGTAGACAGTGGTGGGTTTCTGCCCTGATTCCTCTCCTTCTCCAGCCTTCTCCTATTCGCTAGGAGAGGAAGTGTGACTGCTGGCAGGCAGCACATCCCCTGCTCAGCACCTCCTATAAAGAGAGCCTGGGGCTGCAGGTTCTATGTACCAAGTTCTGGAATGCAGCTTCCAGGCAGCCGTATCTGGAATGATTCTTGGCTCTCTCTGCAGCAACTCAGCTGACCTAGGGAGACCCTCAGGCCAGTCAAGATGCTGCAACTCACCCCAGCCCCCAGATGGCCCTCTTCTCCAAGGACTCCCACCCACCTCTGAGATGACTTTGGTGGTGGGGTGGGGGTTGGCTCCTGGGCACAGCCCTCAGCCTCAGCCCTTTCCTGGAGCCTTAAAGTGGCTGTTTCCTTATGATCCTGTATGTGCTTGTTGTGTGTTCAGGCATCAAAGGGGGAGCCAGCTAGGGAGAAGGCACCAAAGAGCGCCGTCCAGGCTTCCTGCAGGACTGCCATGCCCACGCTCCGGACTCAGGCTCCTGAAACTTCCTGGAAGTTCTTCCTGATGCCTGTCTGCAAGGGAGGCCAGGGGGAGAGACCCAGCTACACACCCTCGGACAAAAAACACAAACCAAACCAGGGTGCCCCTCCAACATGCATTTGAGCCCTCCCAGGGAGCCCAGTGTCCCCAGGCTGTCCTCAGCTGGATTCCAGCTGATTGCAGTTGAGGACTGCAGACCTCAGGGACAGCAGACCACACTCACAGCCCTCAAGTGCAGCATGGCTGCTTCTCATCTGTTTAGCCACAGTTGAGAAAAGTCTAGTTGCAAAACCTCCCCCCCTCCACCACCCCTCCGCCCAGGCTGCAGATTTCGCCTTTGAAGTCATTCCTAACGATAGCACTGTAATCAGAACAAAGCCCGCTCTTCTCAGGCGGGATATATTTCCTCCTGTAGAACCACAACTGGGATTGCCAGTATAGAGCAAGCCGTCCTTCTCAGAATTTGCTTTCCTGGACTGTGATGGGTTGAACTTTTTTTTTTTCCACGAGAGAACCGTAAACACAGAGATACCAAAGAGTTAATTCTCGGTTTTTTAAACCTTCCTTCCCAATGCCCGCTCTCATTCCTGCATAAAATCCTCATGTCCAGACATCAAATCAGTAAGCCCTGTTGCCTGTCAGAGAATACAATGTCAGGCCATTAGTATGTTAATAAGTCCGGAGGGCGACAGGTGGCCTACTAGACAGCTCAATTAAGCTGCTCATTAAACACACGCTAACGAACAGCCAGCCAGGGCCTGAGCAGCACCATTCTGTAATGACATGATGTCAGAGTGAACAAATGAGGAAAAATAACAAAAACATTACAGCAGGGACAGACGCCACTAATAAGGACCCCTCACACTACATCAGCCCGCAAATCAATGAGCACAGGGATCAAAAAACTCAACCCAACATTCTCAGGAGACTGAATGGAGCAAGATTTTTTTGGTCAGTACTTAAAAAAAAAAAAAAATCAACCCCCCTGCCCCAAACTGAAAATTATTGCAGAATATCCCAAATGAACCACTAAAAAAAAAAAATCAAAAAGACAGCCAAAGTTTGACACAGAGCTAATAGCAAAGTCTGAGAAATTTGTGTTGTTGAGTTTGAATCAAAATCATTTTTTAATGGGATCATCATTTACATTTGATTGACATTTTTTTTTCCCCTAAACCCACACATTCGAATCATTTGTCTGTTCTACTCGGCCAGCATAAGGGTAGAGCGGAATGTAAAAGAGCATGGAGCCAAGTTTCTTAGGTGAAGATTCTACTTGTTATCATTTGAAAAGAAGAGATTTCCAGAGGTTGCTAGAGGTTTCTCTCATTTTCAAGTAAGGGGCTTCCTGAATAATGAAAAATCAAATCGCCACCAGGCATGGCTCTGACAGTGGAAACACATATTGCTAAACTAATAGGCTGGTTTACCATTAGAAGGTCATGACCTTGGCTCTTATCTTTGTCAAGTTAGCAGCCGACACCTCCTCTGTGTGAAGACCTTCTTCAGGCCTCACGGAGGTACTGCTCCTCTCCAGGGCAGGGATGGTGAGCTGACGGCAGGCAGGAAACTCCTAACCAAAGCTGCCAGGTTTGCTTTTGTGAACGGGAGCAGAGATCTCGGAAGCAAAGTCTTTTCCCCGTTTGTGAGCTTCCTCTGCCCGCATCTACAGTCCCATTCTACAGTGGGCCAGCCAGGCTTGGACTTGTGTGTCTCTCAGTAGGTCGCTTTACCTCCCTGACTCTATTTAGCTCTCTTATTCATAAATGAAATTAGACTGGCAGGTCCTTAGTATAAGATAACTGCAAGATGCTCATGGAATCGGCCATTTGGTTGGAAAGACAAAGCTAGTATAGTACCTGAAGATAATCTGAATTCAAGAACAAAGTACCGGGTATTCCCTAGAGGTACACTAAGAATTAAAAAATGGAAGACACCAGTGGTTTGTAAGGCTCTCTGTCAATTCCCCCCACATCAGTTGGGCCTGATTATACTGAGATGATGCAGGGTTCTGCTGGCTTCTCAGACAAGAGCAGGACCAGGAAGTGGAAGGGTGGGAGTTATTCCAGGGTGATGCCTTTTTTTCACACACATACACTGCTATCAATAAAAATAAGCTAGAGTACACCCCAAATGTGGGTGTGCATGCTCAGTTGCTTCCGTCGTGTCCGACTCTTTGTGACCCTATGGTCTGTAGCCCGCCAGGCTCCTCTATCCATGGGATTTCCCAGGCAAGAACACTGCAGTGGGTTGCCATGCCCTCCTCCAGGGGATCTTTCCAACCCAGCGATAGAACCTGAGTCTCCTGTGTCTCAAGCATTTTGAGTGGATTCTTTACCCACTGAGCCACCCAGGAAGCCCAACACCCCAAATATGTGTATTTAATTTACAAATAAGCATCTATTACTGTATTAGTATATTATTAACATATTAAAACATATAGCAGAACAAGATAATTTTGAATGATGAGATTTAAACAAACCCCAGTAGTCTAAACATTTTTTCTCTACATTTCAGAAGATCATATTGGGCAACTCCTGGGGATGCATACACCCCGGTAATGGAGACCACTCTTCCAGGTATGAGAAGGGAGGGGAAAGGATGTCAAAGAAAGAATTTGGAGGCTGCATGTGCGCGCGTGCATGTGTGTGTGTGTGTGTGTGTGTGAATTGTGTGGGAGTGATGGTGATCAGACCTCATGGGGAAGCAGCAAACAAGTAGGGAGGGGGATGTGTCAAAGCCTCAGGAGACAATGTGTATGAAGACAGAGATGTGGGGCTTGGTGAGTGATGCTGGGGAACACAACCGTCCAGCTTTTTGTCTCAGTGCTGAGGTTGGTCCTTAGGCTGGGAGGTCTGAGAGCAATCCATCAGACATTTGCTGAGGTTCCCTCTTCGCTCAGGGAACTGTGGGGGATACATAAATGAGAATTTTTCATGCCTGCCCTCAGAGAGTTTACAATCAAGACATTCATTCAACTAATATTTATTCCAGAACTGCTCTTTGCCTATCTCTTCTCTAAGTACCAGGAGTAATAGCAGATGACCCAAGCTTGGTCCCAGCCCCTATGTGCTTATGGTCAGGTGGGAGAGACAGGGCTATCACCTAACTGACTCCATTTAAGTCAGACTGTGATGGATGTTGCTGTGGTGGGACCATGACTTATAGCAACATGGGTGAGATTGTGGCAACTTCTGTCTGGGAGAATCATCTGGGTACCAATAGGAGCTCAGGCAAGTGCCATCACACAGAACTTTCTGCTGCAGTGGGAATGCTCTCTGTCTGAGCTGTCTGATGTGGTAGCCACATGTGGCTAGAGTTAATTGAGAAACTGAATTTTTAATTTTAATAAATTGACATTTAAACAGTCATACATGGCTTCTTGTTGTGTAGTCATTAAGTCGTGTCCAACTCTCTTGTGACTGTAGCCTGCCAGGCTCCTCTGTCCATGGAATTCTCCGGACAAGAATACTGGAGTGGGTTGCCATTTCTTCCTCCAGGGGATCTTCTTAACCCGGGGGCAGACCTGCACCTCCTGCGTGGCAGGCAGATTCTTTACCACCGAGCCACCAGGAGAGCCCCACACACGGCTGATGTGGACAGCACAGTGGCAGAAGGTCATGGGGTGAAATTATGCAGGTGAGTTTCATGTGGATGTACATCTTCCTTCTTAAAACTGGTATTTCCCCTTTGTGCAGGGTAGTGACAGCTGAGAAGTTGGGAAAATAGTTTTCCCACAGTAATGCTAAATCCCCAGTGATAGTTACAGGGCCATACACAGGGGCTGTGCTTACTGATGCTGGCATGGACATATTGATTGGGAAGAAATGCAGAAGTCTAAATTCAAACATCTTTCCCCCCTCTTCTCTCCTGATCTGGGTTCAAGTCTTACCTCCTCTGGCAGTACTATCAGGACTTCACATCGTCATCTTGGAAAGCGTGGAGAGCTCTAAAAGCAGTACCAGCTTGTCCACCAGGGGGCAGTGCGTGCTCCTCAAGAGCACACAGATCAAGGTCTCTTGGACCTTTAAACTGCTTGTTTTCCAGAAAATGGAGAGAACTACCTAAGTCCAACTTCAGGTCTTTTTTCCTCTCTTCTCTACTGTGTTGAAAGTGAGCCATGACCTACTCTTTGTGGGAGACCCGGGTTTGATCTCTGGGTCAGGAAGATTCCCCTGGAGAATGGAATGGCTACCAATCCAGTATTCTTTCTTTTTTTTAGATTTTTTAAAAAACATCCAAACATTTTGTATCAGAGTATAGTCAATTAACAATGTTGTAACAGTTTCATGTGAACAGTGAAGGGACTCAGTCATACCTATACACGTATCCATTCTCTGCCAAGCCCCACTCCCATCCTGCCTGGCACATAACACTGGGTAGAGGTCCATGTCCTATACAGTAGGTTTCTGTTGATGATCCACTCTAAATACAGCAGTGTGTACATGACATTCCCCAAGTCCCCGCTCCATATTTTAGCCTGGAGAATACCATGGACAGAGGAGCCTGGAGGGCTACAGCCCACGGGGTCTCAAAGAGTCAGACATGACTTAGTACCAAATCACAACAACAACAATACCAATTCTATCTCAATAAAACTAGAGAAAAAGAAAATATGATTCTAAGAAAAATCATTCACAGAACAAATGAAAGTGCTTGGAAAGAGCTGAAATGAAAATGTCAAGGACAGTACTCAGAATGTGTAGTGAAAATAAAAAGAAAATATAGCAGAGAAGAGATGAAATTGTAGGAGCACACCAGAATGTCTAACCCAAATTTGGAAAGCAGATGCAGAGACAAAGAGAGAAAATTTCCCAAAGAAATAATTCATGAAAACTCAGATATCAAGACCCTGAATTTCCCAATTATATTCAGCACCACAGATGAACACTGATTCACCAAGACACATCATTGTGCAGTTTCATCACACTGAAATAGAAAATGCTGAGTGTTTCCAGGGAGGAAAAAGAAAACACACTTTCTGCAAAGGGCCAAGAATCAGAATGGCATTGGACTTTGCAACAATAAGATGATAGAAGACAGTGGATAAATGCTTCAGAATCCTGAAGAAAAAATATTTCCAAAGGCAAAATTCTATACCCAGCAAAACTATTAATTAAATGTGAGGGTGTAATAAATATCTTTTCAGATATGCAAAACCTTACTGAAGAAGCTGGGCTTCCCTGGTGGCTCAGTGGTAAAGAGTCTGCCTGCCAATGCTGGAGAAGGAGGTTAAATTCCTGGTCAGGAAGATTCCCCAGAGAAGGAAATGGCAATCTACTCCAGCATTCTTGCCTGGGAAATCTCATGGACAGGGAAGCCTGGTGGGCTACAGTCCATGGGGTCACGAAGAGTTGGACACAACTTAGTGACTGAACAACAACAAATTGAAGGAGCTACTGGAGATATTTTTATTTAAAAAGAAGTAAAATTTTTTAAATTTTAAAAAGAAGATGTGGGGTCTGGGAAACAGGGACTCCTTCACAAAAGAGAGGTAAAGTTACCTCTAATACATAGTAGACAGAGTTGCTTAGTAGACAGAAAGGGTAACCAATCCAGAAGGTTCTTGAAGAAATTTCTTCAAAAAGATGGACTTAGTGTGTGAGCACATTGAAAGGAGGGAAAAGTTGAGGGATAAATTACTAAAACAGACCAAAAATATAAGGCAATGGTTAACTTCAGGCATAAGCATAAGTTGTTGAGGAACACAAAAACATAATACAGTTCCACTATTGACAGCATTTACAGAATTATAATAATGTAAAAGCTTAATATTAGTCTCCAAAATTTCAATGAAACTATAGAGGGAGAATGGAGAAAAGGCACCTGTGTGTGTGTATGTGAGTGTATGTGTATACATGTGCTTTATGTAAAAGAGTAAAGGACATCAGCCCCCTAAAACTGAAAAACCAAGAAATAGCAATACCCTGGTGGCTTAGATGGTGAAGAATCTGCCTGCAATGCAGGATACCTGGGTTCGATTCCTGGGTTGGGAAGATCCTTGGAGAAGGGAATGGCTACCCACTCCAGTATTCTTGCCTGGAGAATTTCATGAACAGAGGAGCCTGGTGGGCTACAGTTCACGGGGTTGTAAAGAGTTGGACATGAGTGAACGACTTAACACTTCAACACATGTTACATAAGATGTAAACATCAAAAGAAACTGTAAATTGAAAATGATTGCCTAGGAGTAGGAATTGGCAGAGAAGAAATGAATCGTTAAACGTATCTACTCAAAATATTTGGGGCCAGAACACATTAGCAGTTTTCTGTAGGTGCTGGGATTATAGTTGTGATTTTTTAAAATGCTTTTTTTTCCCATGTATTCCAAATTCTCTGCAAAGAACCCATATTCCTTTTATTATTTATTTACTCAGTAATTTGACCGATACTGAATGATTCTATAAGCCTGCCTCTATTCTGGGTGCTGGAATACAATGACCAGTGACAAAGCTAGTCCTTCCTTTGGGGAGCTGTGGTGACAGTGAGCCTTGTGGACACAGCAGGTTTTCTGGAGAGCCTGAGTGTGAATGAGCACTCTGGTCCTGGGAGGGCATCACACCCACCTCCCTGCTGCGAGGAGCAGCCCTGGTGAGGCGCTCCTGCATTTAACTCCCTGTGCTGCAGGGTTCCAGCTGTGTGACCTGAGGCAAGTCCCTTAGTCTCTCTGTGCCTTGGTTTCCTCATTTATGAAATAGGTAGAATGATAACCATACCTAGTTTTCAGGGGGATATTTGAGCTCTGCATGTGTGCGTGCTCAGTCGTGTCTGTTTGTGACCCCATGGACTGTAACCCACCAGGCCCCTCTGTCCACGGAATTTTCCAGGCAGGAATACTGGAGTGGGTTGCCACTCCCTTCTCCAGGGATCTTCTTGACCCAGGGATTGAACCTGGGTCTCCTGCATTGCAGGTGGATTCTTTACCCACTAAGCCACAGAACATTTATGAGAAGAATACTTCTGTGGTTCCCCGGGCCATCATTTTAATCTTGGTATACCTTTGTGAGCCTCCTGTTAATGGAAGAATCTAGGCAAAGGATAGTTTGGATCACTTTATAATGATGGTAATGATTTTATGCAGATTAAGATGCTGGAAGTCTGGGATAAGGCAAGACAAAAGGGATAAGATAAGACAGAAGCCAGTGATCTGAAAGAGTAGTCTTCACATTTTGATTTTTCTAAAAAGCTCACCAGTTTATTATTTTTTAAATTTTTTTTTTTTTTCTTTTTACAGCTTGGTTACAGCTCAGAGTTTTATTTGGCAAACAAAGGATAGTATACCCTCGAGGCGTGAGGTCAGGCAGACCCCAAAGGAGACGCCTCAATCTGTCTTGGCTTCCTCTTTTTATATGTTTCGTCTCCTCCACCGCCCTCTCCCTGACCCCGCCCCATTTGAAGTCTGCTCTATGCAAATTGGGCTAGCCAATTTGTTTGTTTCACCTGAGGTCCTCACTCTGGTCCGTGGATTTTCTTTTGTTCCATTTTTTCAGACTTTTCCCTTTCTTTGCCTTTTAGCCACCACCATTCTGGACTCCTGTTTCCTATTCTAACTACCTAACATTCCCCCCTCAGGAGATGGGAGGCCCAGTTCTTTGGGAATAGGGATGTCAAGGTCTCTCTGGCTACATCCTGATGAAGGGGCATTGGGCCTCCCCCTCTTGCTCGTCTCAAGCCTCAGTAAAAGATTTTTTAATGTGACCGATTTTTTAAAGTCCTTATTGAATTTGTTACAGCACTGCTTCTGTTTTATGTCTTGGTTTTCTGGCTGTGAGGTCTGTGGGATCCTAGCTCTCCAACCAGGAACTGAACTCCCACCTCCTGCGCTGGAAGGTGGAGCCTTAACCACCGACTGCTGAGGAAGTCCCTAGAGAGAGCCTTCAAGTTACTTGAACTTCACGTGAAACGTATTGAATCTAACACCAGATGAGTCCCAGCACCTCTCCTGGGCTGGTCCCCTGGAGCAATCTGAGACAGCTCATGGATAGCTATACTCCGGGCAGAAACTTGGGACTTCAGGCTTGGTTTCCTGAGACAAGCTCTTGCATCTTGTCTCTGTTTCTCCTTTCAAAAGTGAATGTCATATGCTGTGTATCCTTCTCTGTCTGATATCACTCATATATGGAATCTAAAAAAATGATACAAATGAACTTATTTACAAAACAGAAGTAGACTGACGGATGTGGAAAACAACCTTCTGGTTATCAAAGTGGAAACTGAAAGTCACTCAGTCGTGTCCGACTCTGCGATGCCATGAATGTAGCCCTCCAGGCTCCTCTGTCCATGGGATTCTCCAGGCAAGAATATTGGAGCGGGTTGCCATGCCCTCCTCCAGGGATCTTCCCAACCCAGGGATGGAACCCATGTCTCCTGCACTGCAGGTGGATTCTTTACTGTTTGAGTCACCAGGGAAGCCCACAAAGTGGGATGTTTGGGGTTCAATTAGGAACTTGGGATTAACAGATACATACAACTGTATGGAAAATAGGTCAACAGCCTGAAAAATAATAGACACACATATATATGCATGACAGAATCACTTTGCTGTGCACTTGAAACACTGTAAATCAACTATGCTTCAATTTTTAAAAAAGAATGTCCCCTCTAAATGCCCACTGACAGATGAATGGGTAAAAAGATGTGGTGCACATATACAATGGAATATTGGTGGCGGTGGTTTAATCACTAAGTCGTGACCGACTCTTGCGACAGCATGGACTGTAGCCTGCCAGGCTCCTCTGTCCATGGGATTTCTGACAAAAACACTGGAGTGGGTTCCCATTTCTCTCTTCAGGGGAATCTTCCAGACCCAGGGGTTGAACCTGTGTCTCCTGCATTGGCAGGTGGATTCTTTACTGCCAAGCCACCTGGGACGCCGGGGAAGCGGGTGAGACCCGGCGGGGAAAACTCTGGACCCCTTTGCAGGCCCACAGAGAGGACTCTGGCTGCATGAAAGCACCTGCCTCCTTCTGAAAAAGGATTAGGTGCGACAAAGTGCTTGAGCCCTCAGCTCTTTTGAAAAGAAACTCAGTCTTAAGTGTTAAGCTCGGATTCTGGGAAACCAGGCCCATGGCCTCCGCAGCTGCTCACAGCTCCCGCGGGTGGATTTGCACTGGCCCTTGGGGTGGGGGTGGGGGCAGACCAGATGTTTTAAGGGGATTAGTGGCTGAAAGAAAAGTCCAGTCTTCCTGTGTGTCACCCACTGTTCAGGGGCAATTTTTCCATCTAGTGCCACCAGAATTGGAGGGAATGGAAAGCAATAGTTTGCAACTCCTGATTGCATCCAATACCCCAAGCACCAAGTGTCCTATCTGATTAACCCTCATGAAGACCACATTACCTCTGTTAACAGCTGAATTGTGTCCCCCAAATTCCTGGGTTGAAATCCTAACCCTCCAGGACCTCAGAATGTGACTGTATTTGGACATAGGGCCTTTAAAGATGTAATTAAGCTAAGATGAGGTCATTAGGGTGGGTCCCTAATCCACTGTGGCTGGTGTCCTTGTAGGGAAGGGAATTAGGACAAGGACGTACGCAGAAGTAAGACGACAGGACACGAGGAACAGGCAGGCGGCTATAAGCCAAGGCGAGAGGCCTCGGAAGAAGCCAGCCCTGCAGACACCTTCATCTTGGACTTCTAGCTTTCAGGACTGTGGGGCAATGAATTTCTGTGGTTTAAGTCATTCAGTCGGACAGATGATTCTAATGCATAGTGTAGTTTGAGAATCAGTTCAGTAGAGAAAGTGCTCACAGGGCACATCTCCTGATGGAGAACGATTTTCATATGTGAAACATCATTTATGTGAAGTCACTTGACAGCCCTGTCCCTCCTCCATGACTGGTATGGTCTGGAGTCTGTGAAGGGACATCAGGAACTCAAGAGGGCCTCTGCTGGCCTTCAGAGCCTCCTGCCAGAGTCAGGTTCATCTCATCACAGGGGCAGAGCCACCACAGGCCTGAGAATGGTTTCCCGGTGAGCGGGAACCCCCAGCTGGCTTGTGTGCTTGAGGGTGACATTGCAGATGACATTCCATTGCCTGCCAGCCCCTTCTCCCCCTGCCTCTGGCCGCCCACCTCTACCTGCACGGGTTCACATCCCTGCTGGAGTCAACCCTAGCTTTTAGCAGGATCTGTGCTGCCCACCTTCCAGGCAGCATATACATCTTCTTCGAAAACTGCTGTCCTCCCTTGGAGAACCTCAGTGGAAGTGCTGCATACCCTGGTCATGACCCTCCCAACGTGCCTCTGAATCATTAACAAAATTACCAGGTGGTAGGCCAAGCTCCGCAGATGGGCCTGGGCACATCTTCTTCCACTCAGAGCTTGCAGTTGGCTAGTTACTTAGGATTTAGAAAATTATCTGTTGCTCAGGCCCTGACTGACTAAACCTCACAGCCTCATGGTAAAGGGGTTCTGCTCCACTGAAGTCCTTTAGATTGGAAAAGACCCTTTGGGTTCTAATTTTAACCCTGAGGGGTATTTTCTCAACAGTAAACGCTGTCCTACCTGTCTTATGGCATTGTAAGTAACTGTATTAGTGGCCCACGCCTTTGTAACAAAACACCCTAAAACTTAACTGCTTCACACAACGACAAACGCTTCTCACCTCGCAGTGCCAGTGGGCCAGGAATTCCGGAGCAGCTTAGCAGGATGGGTCGGGCTCAGAGTTTCTCACCTGATTGCAGCAAGATGTCAGCTGGGGCTGCAGAGTCGTCTGAAGACTAGACTGGGGCTCGAGGACCTGCTTCCAAGGGGGCCCCTCACATGCCTGGCAAATGATGCTGGGGTTTGGTGGAACGTCTCAGTTCCTCCCTTTTGGGCTGCCCACAAGCTACCTGAGTGTCCTCGGAGTGTGGCCGCTGGCTCCGGCCAGAGATGGTGAAGGGAGAAACCTCAAGAACTTTTATGACCTGGCCTCAGATATCACACTGAACTATTCTGGATATACACTGGGGCTTCCCCAATGGCTCAGTGGTAAAGAACCCACTTACCAATGCAGGAGACACAGGTTCGATCCCTGGATCAGGAAGATCCCCTGGAGAAGGAAATGGCACCTGGTCCAGTACTCCTGCCTGGAAAATCCTATGGACAGGGAAGCCTGGTGGGCTACAATCCATGGGGTCGCAAAGAGTTGGACAGACTGAGCGACTGAGCATACACGCACACACGTCAACCTGATTCATCTGGGAGGCCAACACAAGAGTGTGAACACTAAGCGGTGAGAGGCCCTGGCAGCGACCACACCACTGAGATGGGAGATGGGAGAATTTGCCATCAGCCAGTACAGACAGTCAAGTGATGATGGTGTGGCTGCCAAAGGCTGTGCTGGGTGGTGAATGCTTCTGGCCCAGCGGTGAAGAGCCTTACTTCCTCCAGTTGGCAATCAGCATTTGTGACTGTTTGCATCTGGGGAGAATCCAGGAGAGCAGTGGGTCTCTGACAGGAACAGCCAGACAGTGCAGAGAAGGCACAGTTTGTCCATCCTATATCCAGCTACCAGAAAAGAAATCCGTAACCACGTACCTGGCCCTGGCCCTAACTGGGTCAAATGCCCTGGTGTGTGCCATTCCTGCAAAATTTACGCCCATTTGCTCACCAAAAAACCTGCCTCTATGTTTCGCAGAGGGATGGGAAGCAAGGGACATTTTCTGTTAATTTCTACTTCTTTCCTTCTTGAATGTTTATGGAAACAGGCCAATGTCTCACATGTATCCTCATCCCCAGTTCAGTTCAGTTCAGTCACTCAGTCATGTCTGACTCTTTGTGACCCCATGGACTGCAGCATGCCAGGCCTCCCTGTCCATCACCAACTCCTGGAGTTTACCCAAACTCATGTCCATTGAGTCGGTGATGCCATACAATCATCTCATCCTCTGTTGTCCCCTTCTCCTCCTGCCCTCAATCTTTCCCAGCATCAGGATCTTTTCAAATGAGTCAGCTCTTTGCATTGGATGGCCAAAGTATTGGAGTTTCAGCTTCACCATCAGTCCTGCTAATGAACACCCAGGAGTGATACCCTTTAGGATGGAGTGTTTGGATATCCTTGCAGTCTAAGGGACTCTCAAGAGTCTTCTCCAACACCACAGTTCAAAAGCATCAATTCTTCGGCACTCAGCTTTCTTTATAGTCCAATTCTCAAAACCATATGTGACTACTGGAAAAACCATAGCCTTGACTAGACGGACCTTTGTTGGCAAAGTAATGTCTCTGCTTTTTAATATGCTGTCTAGGTTGGTCATCGGAGAAGGCAATGGCACCCTACTCCAGTACTCTTGCCTGGAGAATCCCATAGACAGAGGAGCCTGGTAGGCTGCAGTCCATGGGGTCGCTAAGAGTCGGACACGACTGAGTGACTTCACTTTCACCTTTCACTTTCATTCATTGGAGAAGGAAATGGCAACCCACTCCAGTGTTCTTGCCTGGAGAATCCCAGGGACAGGGGAGCCTGGTGGGCTGCCGTCTATGGGGTCGCACAGAGTCAGACACAACTGAAATGACTTAGCAGCAGCAGCAGCAGCAGCTGGTTGGTCATAACTTTACTTCCAAGGAGTAATCGTCTTTTAATTTCATGGCTGCAATCACCATCTGCAGTGATTTTGGAGTCCAAAAAAATAAAGTCTGTTTCCACTGTTTCCCCATCTATTTGCCATGAAGTGATGGGACCGGATGCCATGATCTTTGTTTTCTGAATGTTGAGCTTTAAGCCAACTTTTTCACTCTCCTCTTTCACTTTCTGCCTTAAGGGTGGTATCATCTGCATATCTGAGGTTATTGATATTTCTCCTGGCAATCTTGATTCCAGCTTGTGCTTCCTCCAGCCCAACATTTCTCATGATGTACTATGCATATAAGTTAAATAAGCAGGGTGACAATATACAGCCTTGACATACTCCTTTTCCTATTTGGAACCAGTCTGTTGTTCCATGTCCAGTTCTAACTGTTGCTTCCTGACCTGCATATAGGTTTCTCAAGAGGCCGGTCAGGTGGTCTGGTATTCCCATATGTTGAAGAATTTTCCACAGTTTGTTGTGATCCACACAGTCAAAGGCTTTGGCATAGTCAATAAAGCAGAAATAGATGTTTTTCTGGAACTGTCTTGCTTTTTTGATGATCCAGCGGATGTTGGCAATTTGATCTCTGGTTCCTCTGCCTTTTCTAAAACCAGCTTGAACATCTGGGAGTTCACGGTTCACGTATTGCTGAAGCCTGGCTTGGAGAATTCTGAGCATTACTTTACTAGCGTGTGAGATGAGTGCAATTGTGTGATAGTTTGAACATTCTTTGGCATTGCCTTTCTTTGGGATTGGAATGAAAACTGACCTTTTCCAGTCCTGTGGCCACTGCTGAGTTTTCCAAATTTGCTGACATATTGAGTGCAGCACTTTCACAGCATCATCTTTTAAGATTTGAAATAGCTCAGCTGGAATTCCATCACCTCCACTAGCTTTGTCCACAGTGATGCTTTCTAAGGCCCACTTGACTTCACATTCCAGGATGTCTGGCTCTAGGTGAGTGATCATACCATCATAATTATCTGGATCATGAAGATCTTTTTTGTACAGTTCTTCTGTGTATTCTTGCCACCTCTTTTTAATATCTTCTGCTTCTGTTAGGTTCATACCATTTCTGTCCTTTATCGAGCCCATCTTTGCATGAAATGGTCCTTTGGTATCTCTAATTTTCTTGAAGAGATCTCTAGTCTTTCCCATTCTATTGTTTTCCTCTATTTCTTTGCATTGATTGCTGAGGAAGGCTTTCTTATCTCTCCTTGCTATTCTTTGGAACTCTGCATTCAAATGGGAATATCTCTCCTTTTCTCCTTTGCTTTTGGCTTCTCTTCTTTTCACAGCTATTTGTAAGGCCTCCTCGACAGCCATTTTCCTTTTTTGCATTTTTTTTCTTGGGGATGGTCTTGATCCCTGTCTCCTGTACAATGTCATGAACCTCCATCTATAGTTCATCAGGCACCCTGTCTTTCAGATCTAGTTCCTTAAATCTATTTCTCACTTCCACTGTATTATAAGGGATTTGATTTAGGTCATACCTGAATGGTCTAGTGGTTTTTCCCACTTTCTTCAATTTAAGTCTGAATTTGGCAATAAGGAGTTCATGATTTGAGCCACAGTCAGCTCCCGGTCTTTAATTATCCCCAAACATGCCAAATACTGCAAGGTTGCAGGCATAATCTGTTAGATTTAGAGATGAGCCCTAGTACTTCCTGCTCGCACTGAATTTTATGTCACACTCAAAAAAACTTGTTGAATTCCTAACTCTCAGTATCTCAGAAAGTGACCTGATTTGGAACTAGAGTCATTGCAGATGGAATTAGTTGAGCTGAGGTCATACTAGAGTAGGGTGGAATCTTAATCTAACTGGTGTCCTTATAAGAAGACAATCAAAAAGAAAAAAAAAAGAATAAAGCAACAGTGAAAAAAAGAAGACAACCAGGTGATGGCACAAAGACAGACACGGGGGAAGGGAGACCATGTGAAGACGGAGACAGAGCTTGGAGTGATGCAGCCATGGGCCAGGGAGTGTCTGAGTCTACTGGAAAAGGCAAGGAAGAATCCTCCAGTAGAGACTTTTGAGGGACTATGACCCTGCGTGCATGCTCATTCATAGCCAGCTCTTTGTGACCCCCATAGACTGTAGCCTGCCAGGTTTCTCTGCCCGTGGGGATTCTCCAGGCAAGAATACTGGATTCCCATTCCCCTCTCCAGAGGATCTTCCCCACTCAGGGATTGAACCCAAGTCTCCTGCATTGCAGGCAGACTCTTTACCATCTGAGCCACCAGGGAAGCCTCTACTGTGACCCTACCAATACCTTAATTCCAGATTTCTAGCCTCCAGAACTCTCAGATAATAGATTTTTTGTTGTTTTAACTTGCCCAGTTTGTGGCACTCTGTTACAAGATCTCTAGGAGACCAATACTCCACCATTACAGTAAAATTGCTCCTTTCCATTATTAATAAAATGAACTTGAGTTTCCTGATTATGATGGTTAGCTTTTCTGCTATTGCTGCTCCTATGATTACTATCATTACCGCTATGATAAAACACTGATCAGACGAGATTGGGCATGTTCAGAGTGATATGAGTGTAGACAATAAGTTACTTATCAATCAGGGAAATGAAACAAATATTGCAGCCCCCAGAGTGGATTTTGACACTAGTAATGTAATATAACTGCTTAGGAGAAAGCATGCAAGACCTATACAGATAGAAAAGAGTTATGGGAACTTCCCTGGTGGTCCAGTGGCTAAGACTTTGTGTTCCCTAGGCAGCAGGCTCAGGTTTGATCCTTGGTCATAGGATTAGATACCACATGCAGCAATTAAGAGTTCGCCTGCAGAAACCGAGATAGAAGATCCCGAATGCCACAGTGAAGACCTGGCACAGGCAAATAAATAATAAACATAAAGAAAGCTGAGCACCGAAGAATGGATGCTTTTGAACTGTGGTGCTGGAGAAGACTCTTGAGAGTCCCTTGGACTGCAAGGAGATCCAACCAGTCCATCCTAAAGGAGACCAGTCCCAACTGTTCATTGGAAGGACTGATGCTGAAGCTGAAACTCCAATCCTTTGGCTACCTGATGCGAAGAGTTGACTCATTGGAAGAGACTCTGATGCTGGGAAAGACTGAGGGCAGGAGGAGAAGGGGACGACAGAGGATGAGATGGTTAGATGGCATCACCGATGTAATGGACATGAGTTTGGGGTAAACTCTGGGAGTTGGTGATGGACAGGGAGGCCTGGCGTGCTGCAGTCCATGGGGTGGCAAAGAGTCTGAGCAACTGAACTGAACTGGAAAAAAAAAAACAATTATGTGACATTTTGAGGAACTAAAACAACTGTGGAAACAGCCTCTTCCAAGGACATGTGGCTATAGGCTAGGGAGCTGGTGGTTGCATCTGGCAGTCAAGAATTACAGAAAGAGCCTGGGAGGAGAAACTGGAGGCACCTTCACGGGAGGGAGGCCTGGTTTCCGGCCCAGCAGTGGCCCTAGGCCTGGCTAAGTTGCTCAGCCTTTCGAGTCTGCATCTCCTAAGCCACAAAATAGTGATAATGATTTATCCCTTGTGAGGCTGTTGTAAGGCTGACGTGAGACAGGGCCTGAGCTCCTTGCCACATGCAGAGTAAGCTCTCAAATTATGTTGGCTGCTACTGCCACTCACTAAAGCCACTAGATATTAGTCCCAGCAAACTTCAGTGGTCGTCCAGGATCTCAGTGCAAGACAGGACGCACGGCTGCCAGCCAAGCTCAGGCGTGAAGGGTGAAGGGTCGCATACTCAGCATTGAGGTGTGGAAATGGACACCATCACTAACTAGCTCCTCCCCTCACTGACTTTGATCAGGACATTCAGTCCTTTTAAAGTCGAAATATAGAGAAAACAATCAAGGAGTGTAATGTCTAGCCTGTAGGATTATTTTGAAAATTTAACAAGAAATTATTATTACTTATTGCTCTGTCATGTCCTACTTTTTGTGACCTCATGGACTGTAGCCTGCCAGGATCCATGGGATTATTCTGCAAGAATACTGGAGTGGGTTGCTATTTCCTACTCTGGAATAAAATAAAGGCCCTGGAAATAATTTTTGAGTATAAACAATAAACTTGTGGCATTAACTATATGTGTAATATGTAATTAAAATATATATTATGTATGTATATACACACACATATGTATATTTATAATATATATTTATATTTATACATGTATTTATATAAACTGTATATATTTACACAAATATAATATATACTATTATTTAATATGTGTATATTGAATATTAATATATGTGTATACACATGTGTTTGACACATATAGAGGCTTATATTGTAACAATAAATTGTAAAGTTGTGTTATGTTAATTGGATCAATGGTATCATAATAAGTTACAATCTGATTAATTAAAAATGCAAAAATAGATTAAGTATGGCAGCCAAAATAAAAGAGAACTTTATGATCGATGACTTCATTTTCATGGAGTGAAAGATACTTTTTTTTTAATGTAAGGAGCACTGTGTTATCAACCAGGAGATTTTTACCCCTAATATACATTTGACAATACCTGAGAACATCTTTGGTTGTCACACCTTGGGGAGGAAATGCTACTGGCCTCTATGGGCAGAGGCCAGGGATGCTGCAAAATGTTGCCACACAAGGACACCCCTAAGCCAAGGATGAGCTGCGTTGTGCATTCTCATCGCGTCTGACTCTTTGCAGCCACATGGACTGTAGCCCACCAGGTTCCTCTGTCTATGGAATTTTCCCGGCAAGAATACTGGAGTGCGGTGCCATTTCCTACTCCAGGGGATCGTCCCACACCTCGTGCATCTCCTGCCCTGGCAGACGTATTCTTTACCACTGTGCCACCTGGGAAGCCCACACCAAGAATGACCAGGACCAAATGTCAGTGTCAGTCCAGGACCAGGATTGAGACACTGGCTGTAGAGACTAACCCAGCTCTCACAATGGGCCTAGAAACTGGAGTCAGAGTTGCACTCATTTGTGTGTGTGTGGCAGGGCTTGATGTAAGTGTGTGGGAAAAGTTAGTGGAATATGGACAGGCTTCGTATACAGTAGCAAGATTCGAGGTTAGAAACTGCTGGGAGCAGTTGGGAAAGTAAACTAAGATCTGAGTTCAGAACTGCCACCTCTGTGTCCTTGGAGAGTTGGAAGATTCTCAGCAGATGAGTTCCCCCAAAGAACTCCTCTAGCTTTCTAAAGGAAGAAACTGTGAGTGACTTCAGACCTTTGGATGAAGTCAGACAGACAGACCTTTGGACTGTTGAATGAATTCTGTTGTCATGACTTCAGAACACCAGAGGGCACTCAGAGAGGACGAGGTGGCCGGGCGGACCACCAAGGTGCTCTGGTGTTTGTCTTTAGGTGATGCATCCCAGGGCTGGGGGAGAAGCTAGAGATTCCGCCCTGCCCTTTCATCTCAGCTGCTTCCCTTACCAACATGGGGTCCTTCCATACTTCTGCCCAATTTGGTTCATCAAACCTTCCGGAATGAATGAATTTAGTTGCTCAGTTGTGTCTGACTCTTTGCAACCCCATGGATTGTAGCCTGCCAGGCCCCTCTGTCCATGGAATTCTCCAGGCAAGAATACTGGAGTGGATTGCCATTCCCTTCTCCAGGGGATCTTCTCAACTCAGGGATTGAAACTGGGTCTCCTGCATTACAGGCAGATTCTTTACCGATTGAACCACCAGGACATCAAAGCTAAACAAGGCTCTGCCGCAGAGAAATCTCCTGGCTGAGGGGCTGAATCTTGGTCACCTTCATGTTCTCAGCACTTTGGTGCTAGAGAAAGAGACTTTAATTTAAAAAGAAGCCTTGGGGAGTGATGCTACAATGATCGATCTCTCAAGGCAAGGCTTAGGTTATTTCCTTTGGCAGTGAGATGATGGTACAATAATGGAAAGATAGTTGACTGCAATTCATGTTCTAAGAAGGCTCAGTTTTTCCCTAACTGCTTATTTCTATGGGACCCTCAGGACTCAGAGGTTCATCTGTAGACTTGAATGGATGTGTGTATTAATTCCCCAGAGTTGCTGTAACAAAGCACCACACACTGGGTAGCCTAAACAGCAGAAACGTATTCTCTCACAGTTCTGGAGGCTGGAAGTCCAAGATCAAGGTGTCGGCAGGGCTGGTTCCTTCCGAGCCTGTGAGGTACTCATTGTCCCCAGCCTCTCCTCTAGCTTCAGGTAGTTTGCTAGCTGCCTTTGGTGTCCCATGGCTTGTAGGAGCATCACCTTGGTCTCTGCCTTCATCTTCAGATGATATCTCTCTGTGTGCCTGTTTGTCCAGCACCCAAATTTCCCCTTTTTATAAGGACACCAGTCACGCTGAATCTCATCTTAACTTGATCATCTACAGAGACCCTATTTCCAAGTAAGATCACGTTCCCGGGTGCTGGGGGTTAGACTTCGGCATTTTTTGGAGGTATGTAATTCAATCCATAACAGATGGCTTCAAAGACTCGCCTGGTCTCCTGCCATTATGGCTATGGAGTCCCGAGCCTAGGACAGATTCCATGCAGTGCTATCTGTGTGTCCAGAGAATGCTTCCCAGGAGGAAGGTCTAGTGGTTTCAGGCAGGGAAACCCAATTCCAGCTCAGCGGCCACTGGAATCTTCAAGTTGATTGGTGACAATACTTCCTAAGGGGTTGTTACCACTGTTTATTGCCACCTTCAGTGTTTCAGAATCACTTTGGTACCAGTTGGAATGAATGGAAAACGTGTTAAACTTAAAAAGCAAAGCACACAATGCTATCGTATTGCACAAGCAAGCGTGCAGCGGGCCAGGGGCAACTACTGTTTCAAGATGATTGAAGAATTTGATCCAAGGACTAGCTGCAAAACTGCCTGCTTTGAAAGGCACCTCACAGATGGGTTTCATCATTGAGAAATGCATTTGTTCTTTGTTGGTGTGTGAAAAATAACGTGATTCAAAGCTTAGGGTTGGATGTCTTTCTGAAAGTGATTGCCTTCTATCATGCACACATACTAATATGTTTTTGCAGGAATGACATGCAGGTGGAAAGGTGGGGATCTTACTGCAGTCTTTAGGAAGGAGTGCACATCCATCAAAAAAATAAAAAATAAAAATTACAGCATTTGTAAGCAGACACCACAAAAGGAAAACAATAGCCAAATAGAGCATCTTGGAAGCCTTGCTTTGTGTTTTGAAAACTAGCCACAGAGAATCAAAGGTGTGGCATACTCTTGATGCTGAGAGCATCACAGAGGCTAGAAAGCCATAGGCTTGACGAATTTTCAGGTTCTGAGACATTCAGTATGGAGCAACCTTTTAAAAAAAAAATTGATTAATTTATTTATTTAGTGAGTTATTTATTTTGGGGGCCCTTCTGTGTCTTCGTTGCCACACGGGCTTTTCTCTAGTTGCAGGGACTGAGGGCTACTCTCCAGTTGTGAAGCACAGGCTCTAGGGTGCACGAGCTTCAGTAGTTACAGCACGTGGGCTCAGCAGTTGCAGCTCCTGGCTCTAGAGCACAGGCTCAGTAGTTATGGTGCATGGGTTTAGTTGCTCCATGGCATGTGGGGTCTTCCCTGGGCAGGGATTAAACCCATGTCTCCTGCCTTGGCAGGTGGGCTCTTTACCACTGAGCCTCCAGGGAAGCCCAGAGCAAGCTTTTATTGTAATTAGTTATTCCACACTCACCATTTTCCAAAGCCTGAAGTACATGACCAGCTTCACACAATATTTCAGTGTCTCCATCAGCCAGTGGGACCATAAAGTAAACTGAGCGCTGAAGACTTGATGCTTTTGAACTGTGGTGCTGGAGAAGACTCTTGAGAGTCCCTTGGACTGCAAGGAGATCCAATCAGTCCATCCTAAAGGAAATCAGTCCTGAATATTCATTGGAAGGATTGATGCTGAAGCTGAAACTCCAATAGTTTGACCATCTGATGCGAAGAGCTGACTCCTTAGAAAAGACCTTGATGCTTGGAAAGATTGAAGGTAGGAGGAGAAGGGGACAACAGAGGATGAGATGGTTGGAAGGCATCATCGACTCAGACATGAGTTTGAGCAAGCTCTGGGAGTTGGTGATGGACTGGGAGGCCTGGTGTCCTGCAGTCCATGGAGTCACAAAGAGTTGGATATGACTGAGCGACTGAACTGAACTGAACTGATCATCCAGTGAAAACAAATGATTTACTTTAGAAAGGAAGAAGTAAACTTGTCCAAGAATCACACAATTAGGACTTCCTACTGATACCTGGAAAGTGGGACATTTTCCAAAGCCCAGTGACTCTTAATCCCATCCTGTTTGGCTGGTTTTAGATCCCAAGACATCACACGGCTTTTCAATGTTCCCAGGATTACTAACTTTTTCATAGAACTAAAAGGAAACCTGTGTGATGTTTCCTCTCTTGAAGCACCTACATACAAGAAGGCTCTGTGGGTTTTTCTGGGATGGGAAACACATGGGTTCCGGTTTTTGAACACCTTCCTTCGATCTACACAAGTTCCTGAAACCACAGTTTGTGCCTGAATGTGTTCACAGGGGGCCTCGCCTGAATCCCTGTCAGCTCCAAGACACAGGACCCACTGGGTTACTGACTCACAGTGGATAAGAGCTGAAAGGGTGCTGGTGACTCAGTTACCCAGAGCAGAGGTCCTCCAAAGCCAGCGAGCAGGGGAATGACTGGCAGGGCTATGAAGCAGGACTGGAAATTTCCTGTCCATTTCCACAGGACTTGGGCGGGTCCGAGATTTTGCTTCTAGAACAAGTCCCCAGATGCTGCTGCTCTGCTGCCTGGGGACCACACTTGGTTCCCAGTAACAAAGAGCCCAGGGAAGGGTGCTGGTCTAATGCCTCCTAAGGATCTCCCACCAAAGGTGTCACCAAGCCCACTCTAAGACTGCCGGCTCAGGTTTCACATTCTTGCCTGGGAGCCAGGCTAGTGTGAGGGATGCCGGAAAATGACACAGTGACAGGCTACCTTACCTGGATGACTTAAAAGCAGCCACACTCACCGATGGTTAATTGCCATCTGGCTCAACATCTGATTCAGTCAGCTCAGTTCAGTCTCTCAGTCGTGTCCAACTCTGGAACCCACGGACTACAGCACACCAAGCTTCCCTGTCTTTCACTATGTCCCAGAGTTTACTCAAACTCATGTCCATTGAGTCAATATGCCATCCAACAATCTCATCCTCAGTCGTCCCCTTCTTCTCCTGCCTTAAATCTCTCCCAGCATCAGGGTCTTTACCAATGAGTCAGTTCTTCACATCAGGTGGCCAAACTGTTGGAGTTTCAGCTTCATCATCAGTTCTTCCAATGAATATTTAGGACTGATTTCCTTTAGGATGGACTGGCTGGATCTCCTTTCAGGCCAACGGACTCTCAAGACTCTTCTCCAACACCACAGTTCAAAAGCATCAATTCTTTGGTGCTCAACTTTCTTTATAGTCCAACTCTCACACCCATACATGACCACTGGAAAAACCATAGCTTTGACTAGACAGACCTTTGTTGGCAAAGGAACATCTCTGCTTTTAATATGCCATCTAGGTTGATGATAGCTTTTCTTCCAAGGAGCAAGTGTCTTTTAATTTCATGGCTGAAGTCACCATCTGCAGTGATTTTGGAGCCCAAAAAAATAATGTCTGTCACTGTTTCCACTGTTTCCCCACCTATTTGCCATGAAGTGATGCCCATATGCCATGATCTTAGTTTTCAGCATCTGGTTAGGAGAGTGTAATAGAGACAGACCCTCCGAGGGAGCCATGACTATCAGAGGTCATCAGAGGGTAGGATATAAGGTAGGATGTCTGTGGCCAAGTCAGGTCACCTGCTACAGGGAGAGGAGTCTTCTAACTTCTCCTTGGAAATGGGGTTTCACATACTGTTTGAGCAGCAGATTACTTAAAGACATGCAAAACATGGAGACAGAGCTTCTCTGGTTGAAGTGGGAAGAGGGTGAGTGAGGACCCTAGAGGCAGGAGAAGGTTACAAGAAAGGCACCCCACCTCTCCCAGCAACTTGGCATTGCCCTTCTCTCGATCCGCCAGGGCTGAGCCTTGCAGTACCCTTAGGGACCACCCGAATTCCTCAGAACACAGTTTGGAAACCACTTAGTGGCTCTTTTCCTTCTCCTTCATCCATGCATCTTCCAAAGACTTTCCAAGCTCCTCACTTGGAGGGGTATTCAAGGTGCTATGAGACATGAAAATGCCCACATCATCCTTTCCGTCCTCAGTAGAGCAGAGGCTGTCTATCTAGAAAAGGCTGGATCAGAGCTTTGTTGGAGAATTGCTGAACAATGCAACGAAATGAGTATGTCTGGGGGTGGGCAACAGCAGGAAGTAGTTGTTCTGTGTGGGTTTGAGGAACAGCAACTCTCTCAGAGATGGAGACGCTTAACCAGAGAGGAGTAACTCTGGGCCCTGGAAGAAACCTACATGAGTGAGTGTGTACGTGTGCACACACAGGGGAGGGGCGACCTTTCAGACCACCGACTTCTGCACTTAGCAGACCCACAGGAGTAAGGCTAGGACTGCTCTCTTGGCCTGCTCATGAGACCACCCCCTCTGCTACATTATAAGGAGGTGGGAGAGCTTCACAGTTGAGAGTAGAGACTCCAGGCTGCACTAATCAAGTTCAAACCCCGGCTCCACTCTTTCTGCCTGGGTGAATTTGGACAAGTTCCTCAGCATCTCTGACCTCATCTGTTCACCTGTGAAAATAAGACTGACCATGTTGACAGCACTGGCTTCATGGGTTTATTGAGAAGATTCGATGAACTAATATGTTTCAAGTACTTTGAAAAGACCTTAGTGTGTGACAAGGACTATTATAAATATTTGATATTTTTATTTTATTACAAAAGGTTTTTTATACTTACACATTAAACTCTCAATAAATACGTTATTTTTATTTTTAGGGGGTGGGGCAGGGAAAGCATTGGAAGCTGGCTTCTTAGAGGTCTGAATGTAACTTTTCGCAAAACTTAAAAATCTTTTGTAATGGCAGGTGGCACCTTCAAGGCCAGATGTGAGCACTGCTAGATGGTAGCACTGCTAGATGGTAGCTCTGAAGAGAAGCAGACAGGGTTAGGGCCCAAGACTGATCCCTGATCTCTAGTTTTCTGCTCTCTCCACCTCTTTCACCAATTCAAGAATTGGTGCTTGAGGTGGGGACCTCCGGGAAGGCAGTGCTGGAGGGGGCGGCAGCAGGCAGCCTTGCCTGGCTGGGTGCTGGGAGTCCCCACTCAGTCCCCATCCTCAGGACTGACCTGGCCATCATGGGCTCCGTGGAGGATGTGGAGAGTGCGGAGCTCCTGGGTGGGCCGCAGCTTGGTCCTGAGCATTCAGATGACACAGGGGTGGCAATGCTTGTAAATTCAAGCAATCAGAGGAGAGAGTTCTGGAAGTTTCCAGCCCAAGCTAGAAACCACTGTGGCTTCTGGCTGAGACCTGGGTGGTGGGGTGATTTGGGGATGGCAGCCTGCCTGTCCCATGGAGTGTTACATGCATGAATGGGTGGTGGGGGTGGGGGACTCAGGGCTGGACCAGCGTCCTTGTGGGCCTGATGTGAAATTTTTGTCCAATAACAAAGCTTTTGAATGGTTTGCTGGGATTATTTCTGTATTGAAAGTTTCTAATTACACTTAAAAAAAAAACTGAAAATAAAGTTTAAAAAACAAAGTTGTTCTTCAGTCACTCAGTCGTGTCCAATTCTTTGCAACCCCATGGACTGCAGCACACCAGGCTTCCCTGTCCTTCACTGTCTCTAGGAGTTTGCTCAAAATCATGTCCATTGAGTCGATGATGCCATCCAGCCATCTCACCCTCTTTTGCCCCCTTCTTCTCCTGCCCTCAATCTTTCCCAGCATCAGGATCTTTTCCAATAAGTCAGAAAAGAATTAGTGCTAAAACTGAGGGTCAAGTGGGAGACGAGGAGGCTGCCTTCAGAAGCTCTGGTCACTAGGACAGCAGAGCCAGTGTCAGGGCTGCCTAATGCGTGCATGCGATGGGCTCGGGGCTGTGCTCAGGGCTTCAACTGTGTCTGCCCCAAGCTAGCCTTCCCAGGAGACCAGAAACAAAGGCTCACGGGCCAGTAGTCTATCAAGGATAAGCTCCCAAGGGAAATGGGTAAGGAGGCGAGAAAGCAGGACAAGGCAGGAGAGGAAACCAAGCAAGGATATGATCTCACGCAAGACTGTTCAGTGGCTGCTTCCACCTGATCTTATAGGGGGCTGCAGGGTGTCAGTTACACCTCAGAGTTGTCCCCAGTGGAGGCAGGGAAGCTGGGCCTTGCTTAATTACACATCATCAGTGAGAGGATAAAAGCCAAAGTGTCAATCGTTCAGTCATGTCCAACTCTTTTGCAACCCTATGGACTGCAGCCCACCAGGCTCCTCTGTCCATGGAATTTTCCAGGCAAGAATACTGGAGTGGATTCTCTAAGGAGCTTCCTGACCCAGGGATCGAACCCAGGTCTCCTGCACTGCAGGCAGTTTCTTTACTATCTGAGCCAGCAGGGAAGCCCAAGAGCCACCTTGGGGGAATGGCAATTCCCAGACACTTCAGCACTACAGTTTTGAGCAAAGTGGGCCTCCAGTAGCCACAGGAGGCCACAGGCACTGGCTGTGGGAAGCAACACAATCTTTAGGGGGAAGAGTGGGAAAATGAGAAAAAAGGGTCCAAGGAGATCCCAGAGGGGAAGGGCTCAAATAGCCCAGTCCTTCTGAGGCGGTGGGACTTTGCCCCAGAAGATAAGAACTAGGCATCATGATGTTGGCCTCCACCAACACTCTGTCAAGAAGTGCCAGCTGATGCCAAGTGGTACCTGGTTGTCTCTTGAGTTAGATTCGACTCCTCCTTCTCCATTTACTCCCCATGTGAACCTGGTCATCTCTATGACCTCATTTTCCATGTCTGTCAAATTGAGATCATAATAGAGCACGTGACAACTCTCACTATGCGGATGCGATGTAGACACAGTGTGCCAGGTTAGGCACAGTGAGAGAGGGGCTGGCCAGAGGACAGACAGGGGCTGACAGAATGAACAGGACACTAGCTCAGGGAAGTCAAGTCCAGGCAGGGAGGCATAGGCACCAAACACAGAAGGGGGAAAGGCTTTTGGGCCCACAGGTGGGAGATGAGGCAGTTAGCATCAAGAGTCCTGGGAGAAAAAACCCAGATGGTTGGGTCCAGGCTCTTTGCTCTTGGGCCCATTTCATTTTGGTTGCTGGGTCGACCCCACTTCCCTTTTAAAAAAACATCTTCATGCTTTTTCCCAAAAGTATTCTATTAATTTATTTTGTAAATGTTTTGATCATTGAATTAAAAGGAAGTAACATAACACTGAAAATATTTTGGTAATGAAAACTCACAAATAAATATCACATGTCAGCTAAATGTCAAATGAAAAACATCTTTATTGAGATGTTTAATTTGCACACCATAAAATTCCTGCATTTAAAGTAGACAAGTCAATGGTTTTAGTATATTGGCAGAGTTGGATAACCATCACTTCAAACTTGCTCAGCTGCTCAGTCATGTCCAACTCTTTGTGACCCTATGACCTGCAGCACGTTAGGCTTCCCTGTCCTTCACTATCTCCAGGACTTTGCTCAAATCACATCCATTGAGTTGGTGATGCTATCCAACCATCTCATCCTCTATTGCCCACTTCTCCTCCTGCCTTCAATCCTTTACCAGCATCAGGGTAAAGGATTACTCATCAGAGAGTCAGCTCTTCACATTCGGTGGCCAAAGTATTGGAGCTTCAGCTTCAGCTTCAGCATCAACCCTTCCAATGAATATTCAGGGTTGATTTCCTTTAAGATTGATTGGCTTGATCTCCTTGCAGTTCAAGGGACTTTCAAGTGTCTTCTCCAACACCACAGTTCGAAAGCATCAGTTCTTTGGTGCTCAGCCTTCTTTATGCTCCAACTCTCACATCCATACATGACTACTGGAGAAACCATAGCTTTGACTAGACAGACCTTTGTTGGCTAAGTAATGTCTCTGCTTGCCGCTTCAAACTAAGTTTAGAATATTTGCATCATTCCCCCTAAAGAAATCCCATGGCAGTCACTTCCCATTCCTCTTTCCCACTAACACCTGGCAAGCACTAATCTATTTTCTTTTTTATAGCTTTGCCTGTTCTGGACATCTCATATAAATGGAATCATACAATGTGTTGTCTGTTGTGACTAGCTTCTTACACTTGATGTGCGTGTGCTCAGTCATGTCTGACTCTGTGGCCCACCAGTCTACTCTGTCCATGGAATTTTCCAAGCAAGAACACTGGAGTGAGTCACCACTTCCTGTCCCATTCTTATACTTAGCATAATGTGTCAGTAATGCCTAACTCGGCTCCCGCTTTCAAGGTTCTCCCATGTTGCAGTATGTATCCGTACCGTATTCTTTTTTATTGCTGAATAATATTCTTCTGTATGTATTGTATATGTTACTTTTATTTATCCATTCTTTAGTTGATGGATATTTGGGTTGTTTGCACTTTTTAGCTAATATGAACAATGTTGCCAGGAACATTCATAGATATGTTTTGTTTGGATGTAAATTTTCATTTCTTTTAGGTATATACCAAGGAGTGGAGTTATTGGATCATAGAGACCATTGTTTTGAAGCTTTTGAGGAACTGTCAAACTTCTTTCCAAAGCAACTTCATCATTTCACATTCTCACCTGCAGTGTAGAAAGGTTCCAGTTCCTCCAAATACTCACGAACACTTGTATTTAGATATCTTTTTTATTCTAAACGGTTCTAGTAGGTGCAAGGCAGTACCTCACTGTGGTTTTGATTTGCGTTTCCTTCATGGATAATAATAATAAGCATCCTTTTGTGTGCTTATTGGCCATTTGTACATGTTCTCTGAAGCAATATCTATTCAAATCCTTTGTCCACTTTTAATTGGATTGTCTTCTTATTATTGAGTTATAAATCCTCGAACTACTGCACTACTCATCTCACACGCTAGTAAAGTAAAGCTCAAAATTCTCCAAGCCAGGCTTCAGCAATACATGAAGCGTGAACTCCCAGATGTTCAAGCTGGTTTTAGAAAAGGCAGAGGAACCAGAGATCAAATTGCCAACATCCGCTGGATCATCAAAAAAGCAAGAGAGTTCCAGAAAAACATCTACTTCTGCTTAATTGACTACGCCAAAGTCTTTGACTGTGTGGATCACAACAAACTGTGGAAAATTCTTCAACATATGGGAATACCAGACCACCTGACCTGCCTCTTGAGAAACCTATATGCAGGTCAGGAAGCAACAGTTAGAACTGGACATGGAACAACAGACTGGTTCCAAATAGGAAAAGGAGTATGTCAAGGCTGTATATTGTCACCCTGCTTATTTAACTATATGCATAGTACATCGTGAGAAACGCTGGGCTGGATGAAGCACAAGCTGAAATCAAGATTGCTGAGAGAAATATCAATAACTTCAGATATGCAGATGGCACCACCCTTATGGCAGAAAGTGAAGAACTAAAGAGCCTCTTGATGAAAGAGGAGAGTGAAAAAGGTGGCTTAAAGCTCAGCATTCAGAAAACTAAGATCATGGCATCCGGTCCCATCACTTCATGGCAAATAAATGGGGAAACAGTGGCTGACTTTATTCTTCTGGGCTCCAAAATCACTGCAGATGGTGATTGCAGCCATGAAATTAAAAGATGCTTACTCCTAAGGCCAACCTAGACAGCATATTCAAAAGCAGAGACATTATTTTGCCAACAAAGGTCCGTCTAGTCAAGGCTATGGATTTTCCAGTAGTCATGTATGGATATGAGAGTTGAACTATAAAGAAAGCTGAGCGCCAAAGAATGGATGACTTTTGAGCTGTGGTGTTGGGGAAGACTCTTGAGAGTCCCTTGGACTGCAAGGAGATCCAACCAATCCATCCTAAAGGAAATCAGTCTTGATATTCATTGGAAGGACTGATGCTGAAGCTGAAACTCCAATGCTTTGGCTGCCTGATGTGAAGAACTGACTCATTTGAAAAGACCCTGATGCTGGGAAAGATTGAGGGTGGGAGGAGAAGGGGACAACAGAGGATGAGATGGTTGGATGACATCATCGACTCGATGGACGTGAGTTTGGATAAACTCTGGGAATTGGTGATGGACAGGGAGGCCTGGTGTGCTGCAGTCCATGGGGTCGCAAAGAGTCAGATACGACTAAGCGACTGAACTGAACTGAAGAGTTCTTTATGCCTTCTGGATACTTCCCTTCTCAGACAAATGATTTGCAAATATTCTCTCCCAATCTGGAGGCTGTCTCTTCACTTTCTTGAAGGCAACATATGTCACACAAAAGTTTTAAATTTTGATGTAGTCCAACATGTCTATTTTTTCCTTCTGTTGTTTGTGCTTTTGGTGTCATGTTTAAGAAGTCATTGTCTAATCCGAGGCCACAAGGATTTACCCCTGTATTTTCTTCTAAGAGTTCTCTATTTTATCTCATATTTAGGTTGATAAATCCATTTTGAATTGAGTGTTATGTATGGTGTGAGGTGGGGTCCAGCTTCATTCTTTTGTACGTAGAAGTCCATTGTTGTTGCATGTAGGTGTGCTCATTGATTCAGTGGTTTATACATGTTCTTTTCACCAGTGAAAGCCTTGTTTTTATTGTGGTAGAAAACATGACATTGGAAGCAAAACTCTTGAATGCATGTCCTTTCCATTTCACAAAAGAAAATTAGTGAAGTTGAAAATATTCACCATTTGGCATTTACCTTTGGAGACCTCTCCCCTTTGTTATTTATTACTTATTTTTGTCCAAAGGTGTTTGAAGCATCTCCCTTATTAGTATCTCTAGGGTTGGTGTAACCAGATAAAGAAGTAGCACAAAGCTACAAAAATAGCAGAAAATAAAAAAACAATTGAGAATCAATTTTCTTTATCTATACAACTATCCACCTGAGAGACCAGTGTTCCTGGGTGATTTGGCTTCCTGTAGGGACAACTCTGAGCTTCCCAGGTGGCTCAGTGGTAAAGAATTCGCCTGCCAAGTATCAATCTCTGGGCTGGGAAGAAAAGAAACAGCAACCCACTGCTATATTCTTGCCTGGTAAATCCCATAGGCAGAGGGACCTGGTGGGCTACAGTCCATGGGGTCACAAAGAGTCCGACACGACTTAGCGACTGAACAACAACAGAACAAGGAGCAGCTTTTGCTCACAAGAGCTTTCTGACCCAGACAACTTGTCACCTGGGGCTGGATTCCCTTGGAACCCATTTATCTTTTCATTTTGCCTTTCCAGTTGAGTCCAGAGATTCAGATTGAAACGCACGTTATCAAACTTTGATCTGGACTTGGCAGAACAGAGAATTCCCTGCGTGCCTGCATTTGTTAGAAATTATAAGTTCATCTGTGTGAAACCAAGGCCTCCAAATTAAAGTGGCTTGAAAAAGACCTGAGATTACCTCTCTCTCATGTGTCCAGAGGTGGTGGGATGTCTCTGTTTTCTTGGTCATGGGGGGCTGCTTTGCCTCCTTATCACAAATTCATAGAGTGTGAGGCATTCAGCCATTTCATCTGCATTCCAGTCAGCAGGAAATAAAGGAGAGCAAAGAAGGGAATTTCCCTTCCTTTAAGGACTCTTTCTGGAAGTTGTACACCATTTCTACCTTCAGCCTTAGCTGGAACTTAGTCACAAGATCACACTTGGCTGTGAGCAATTCTGTTAAATATGGTGGTGTTTTTCCAGGCTGATATGTACCCAGCTATGAATTGCTGTCTCCATTGCAAAGGGAGGGTTTCCCTGGTGGCTCAGACAGTAAAGTGTCTGCCTGCTATGTGGGAGACCCAGGTTTGATCCCTGGGTTGGGACGATCCCCTGGAGAAGGAAATGGCAACCGACTCTAGTACTCTTGCCTGGAAAATTCCATGCATGGAGGAGCCTGGTAGACTATAGTTCATGGGGTCGCAGAGTCGGACACAACTGAACGACTTCACTTTTTTTCACTCGAAAAGGGACCAGAATAGAAGGGACGTTGCAGGGTGTCTAGACTTCTCTATCAGAACCCAAGGGAAATCTTTCCCAAGACTCAAGGAATCTGCTCCCAATTGCAATTCTACAAATGATATGTCAGCCCTGCTGGGGAGCTGGCTGGGGCAGTGTGTGCTGCTGCCGTCTTGCTCGATTTAACCCTCCTTCATTCCTGCATTTTCATTTCATATATTTGGATTTAGTACGGAGCGGGAGACTAGAGTTCTAGACACTGAAGGAAAGGAAACCTTCCTTTTTCAAGCAGTGATTTTTGCTGCTTGAAATGGGGTTGTACTCTCCACTTTCAAACGAAAATGCTGACATTGTTTTCCAGAACAATTGCACCGTCCAGACCAAGGGACCCACAAAAGTGTCAATTCACTGCATGTTAGCTTTTTCTTTTTTTTTAATATATGAAACTAATCATAACAAGTGGTTGCTGTGAAAACAGCAGGCTCCCTAAGGCTGCCCTTCCAATGACCCATACCCTGACCTGGACAGACCACCTTCTTTCCAAGAGAGGAGAAGTTTTGTTCCTAGATCAGATGAAACTCTGGCTTTACCCCTGGTGACCAGGAGGATTAATCAGACGCCAGTAAAACAGCCGACAGACACACTAAACCAACAGACAATAATGAGCACACACACCAGGAAACGTCCGTCCAAGAGGTCCACTTGATCCTTGTCTTTGCCTTAAGATGTAATACCTGCTCCGTGGCTTGGCTCTCCGTACTCCATAAAGGGAACACTTGTAAGCTGAGAAGCTGCCAGTTTTTAGGATCAATATGGTACTCACAAGAGCTGGTTAGGAAACAATGCCAGGGACAGAATTTGCAGTGGGGGCTTGTGAGGGATTAGGCTGTTTCCTCAAGATTTACGTCCCAGTGCACAGCCGGTGCTGAAACCTGCACGGCCCACCCTGTGGCTCCAGATGAGGTGAATGGAGGTCTCTTTGGGTTTTGGTTTTTTCAAAGTAAAATCTTCCCAGTGTGCAAACAGGAACCACTAACACTGAACCACATGCAGATGCAGAGAAAAAGTGAAAGTCAGCAAAAGGAAAACAAATTTCTGACATTTTACTTGGGAGGTTCCTGTAAGAGTCTCGGAGAAGCTGTCAGGCTTGGGATATCTGCAGCAGTGTAAGGGTCAGAACTTAAATTTCAAAGCCAATTTCTTCTTCGCCTTCCTGCCTTCTTCACTCAGCAACTGTTTGGGTTCTGTTTTCACTTTTCTTCTTTCATTCTGTTCTCTAGGGCAAAGCAGAAAGCAAATGAAATCTCATTTGTGCTGAGAACTTACATCAAATTGGTTTTATTTCCAAGTGATTCCCCTCCAATTTTATTTTAAAACATGTTTGAAAAGAAACTTAGATTTTATTTCTGGTCCAAAATATGGCTATCTCAGATATTGTAATGGAAACCTTGGGGGTATCATAGAAGGATGAGCTTGAAGCTTAAAAATATGGTGACTTTAACAGACAGGGAAAGACAAAGATCATACAGTATTGCTTATATTTGAAATCTAAAAAAACAACAACAACAAAAAAAAAAACACAGAAAGAAACTTATTTATCCTTATAAAATAAATGAACAAACTTAGTTACAAAGCAGAAATCAAGTCACAGGTGTAGAAAACAAACTTATGGTTACCAAGGGGGAAGGGAGGGAGAGAGAAACTGGTAGATTGGGATTGACATATACATGCTGCTGCTGCTAAGTATAAAATAGATAGCTAATAAGGACCTACTATATAGCACAGGGAACTCTGCTCAGTACTCTGTAATGGCCTAGATGGGAAAAGAGTCTAAAAAGAGTGGATATATGTATACATACAACTGATTCGCTTTGCTGTACAGCAGAAACTAACACAACATTGTAGATCACCTATACTCCAATTAAAAAAAAAAGAGATGAAATTCTTCAGTTCAGGAAACACACACATACAAAATAAAGTGACTTAGAAGGGAGGGCAAAATATTACTCAGTAACTGTTTTTGAAAGTGTTATACTGAGGACAGGAGAGACAGTAAAAAACAGCGGTATCTGAGACAAAGATGAGAGGTGGGGAAACGTGGTTCTATGGGGGAAACAATTTAGTGAATTTAAATCAGGTGCCAAAAAAATTTGTTCTGGGGAAATAAAATCCATTTTTCTGATGTGTGCTCCGGAGGAAATGATTCAAAGCAAGACAATCTCTATTTCCAAATGCCTTCTGGAAATAGGTTCTCCCCCAAGGACACAACACCAGCGCTATTAATCTTGACTTAGTGAATGAAAGTATTATACGGACTTCAATCCAGACCTTCAAGCCTTAAAGAGCTCTGAAGAGCCTGGATAAAGCAACCCCGTTTTTCACTTTGGCAATTCCAAAGAGGTAACTCACTCTAATTTCCCTTTTGTCTCTATGGGAGGGACTGGAGACTTGAAAAGCAAACAGGTTTCCTTTTCTAATTCCTGGAGAGAAGTCTTCTGTTGCTTTCTTACACTGCAAGGCTGAAGGTGGGTGACCCATCTTCATCTGTTACCCTGGAAGACGTAGAGAAGCAGAAGTAAATCCGGAATAATAGGCGACTGGTAGATTCCTCCCATGTTCGAGAGAAGTTATTGCCCTTGCGAATGCCAGTTTGTTTTTTGATTTTCCACGGTCCAGCCCTGTATTTAGCACAGAAAGCCACGACACTGATAATAACCCCCCAACATACACGAGGACAAAGCCAGAAGGCGTTTTGTTCTGTCAGGCAAATTATGATCTAAGTTTTCTGCCAACAGCAGTTTTCCCGGATTGTTTACGGCAACCCCAGCATGTGTGTGGAGATTCTAAAACGCAATAAAATTTTCTGAGATTAAAAAAGAGACTGCGTGCTTATTATTAACAGAAAAAGTAAACTGTTTCATATGGAAACACTTCCCATTGTGGAAAAAAAAAGAAAAAGTGTTGTGGAAAAGGATACCAGGTTATCTAAGCTGAAGGAAAGGTTTGAAGCTTCCCTGGGTGTCTTTTTAGGGACCAGAAAGAAAGGATATAACAGGAATTGTATGAAAATAAACAACTAAACCAAGATGCAGGAACGAGGTTTTAGTCCTGTTTGTCCTGCTGGATCCATGCAAGGTCGTTACTTTCCAAACAAATGCCCAGGAGGAAAATAGCTCCAGTAGGTCAAGTTTTACATAAAATAAGAAAACAGGACACACATCAGCATTTTTTTCCCCTAAGGCATTACTAAAAGACACCAACTTATCTAAAAATGGTACAAAAGTTGAATGATATTTTTAATTGATGCCATGTGTTTTGTTTTTCACTGTGTCCAAATCCTGGGCTAGGCAAGGAAAAACAGAACTTGCAGCCTCAAGTAATTTTTTTCTTTTTTTGCTTTGATGATAGTTGTCACATGCGTGTGAAAATATGATAGGAAAGGGGAAAAAAAACTGGGAAAATCTGGCATTTTTAGTTAGGCAAAGAAACTCTGAAACTGTTAACATTTCTATGAGAGTAATATAAACCAGATAGCTAAATCACTAAATGCTGATCACATCATGGGGAAAAATGAAGTCAATTTTAATGAAAAGTCATTTAAATTAAAAGATGCTACTTCTCCTTCGTTAAATGTGGTTTGGCCGTGTGTATATTTTTTCACCCAAATAAAGGAATTTCTCAAATATCTGGCCCACAATGACGCAAGGAATACCAAAACATAGACATTGTATGACAACACAAAAAAATAGCTTTTGTCTGATTTTGTTAAACTCTAGAAGGCTTATTTCTTGTGTGAATTAATCAAAGGGCCTACAGTGCTCTCTTTCCACCCACCAAAAATATCTGTGAATTAAATTCCATAAATAGGGGGTCCTCAAAAGCTGAAGTGTTGCTATGCTCCTCTCCCCCACATGAAATAGTTACATATGAGTTTCCAGAAGAGCCTGTGTGTGCATTTTTCAGCAAGCAGAGTCTTCTCTGGGTGGACTCAGAAAACAGCCCCTTCCCAGTGACTTTATGAGACGCGCCAGAGGCCAACACATGTGACCAAGAGGTCTCTGAAGTTGTAGCCTTTTGTATTTACACTTTTGAAATATCTCTATTGTGATGCAAATCTTGATTTTCAATCAAAATTGGCTGGAGCAAAAAAAAAAATCTTTCTCTGGAAACCATGGTAGGAGATAAGTAAGCCTAAATCTCAATTTTCTCCCTCCTGGCTTCCTATTAAGCCAGAAAACAATGATACAAAACACAAGCATCTTTTTAGCAAATGCTGATGGAAAACTCTACTGTGTCAACCAAGGCTTCTAACTGACTAGTGTTAGTCTCCAAAGACACCAAGTTTATGCACTTTAAATGACTAAAGTCTTTTTCTCCCTCACCCCTTTTTCTAATTTGGGTGCGGATGTAAATAGCACCTAAGAACATTTTTTGCTTTTGTTGACTGTTCAAAATCAAATCCATTTTAGAGAGTTGGCCTTTCTGGGCCCGAATCCTTTCTTTCAGTCTAAACAAATAAAATGGAAACAAAAGTAAAAGTGTCATCATTACCAAGAAGGCCTCCCCCTTTAATTTGTTTTTAAAGCTGAATGTTGAAATACCGAATCCTGTACTTCGCAGAAAGACTTTTAGGACCGAGGGCCTGGTCTCCTCATGGAACCTGTTCATCCGCTCAGGTTAAAGTGGTTTGTGTCTGTGTGTGCGCACGCCTGTGCCTCTTACTGTACCCTTCGAGATGGAGTTCTGAGGAAGCATTTCTCCTGCCAAAATACACACAGCCTGGGATTAAAAGGGCTGAAACCTACCAGCAAGTTCTTACCGCCCTCCCACAATCATTAGACCAAATCCACCATCATTCTAGATTCATTTTTCCCTTATTCATCTGTCCAACTAATTCCTGCCGCATTCACCAGGCTTATATCTTAATCTTTTCTGTTACATAGAGAATACATAATGAAAAGCTGCATTTTCTGGGTACATGCACACATTTGGAGCGGATGAACCATATGTGAAGTGACATACAATGCTGAATGCAGGCTGAATGGTGTCCAGCGCTAAAAACACTGCGAAGGCAGGAACAAAAAGCAGCGAACAAGAGCCAGAGCGGGGCCGGTCTCCACTAGAACACCAGGGGATTCGCCGCTAAAACATGGGTATAATTTCACTGTTTTCACTCACACAAGCTGTGGGAAAGGAGTCACCATCTGATGTTTGATTGTGTGGGATATGTTTTTGGCAGTGGCCTTGTATTCCGCATTGACAAAAAAGAAAAAAGAAAGGAAAAAAGGGGCAAAAGAGGGGTGGGAAGTGTGGGTTGGAGGGGTAGGGAGGAAAAAAAAAAAAGAATAGAGCTACATTTGCTGTTTTTAATTTGCCGTCTAGGGGCCAGGCACAGCTGACGGAGCTCTGACCAGTGGTCACCTGCAAAGTAGGGCCAGGGCCTGGCTAGTGGCCCCACCGCCTGCACCCTCCCTGGGCCTCTTTATGCTGATGCTAACCACCAGGGGACTTTTATCTGCCCACCCCTGTCGTCTGGTTAACTTATTCCTGAGCAGTGGGATTGACGTTTGCCTGATTTAATAAAGCCTTTTATCTGAGATAGTGACTGGGGAAATACGCCCAGGAAAGCAGGCTCCTGCCCGCCGACCCTGACATGGCGGCAGAAGGGGAGAGGCGCAGGCTTCACAAGGAAGCATTTCCGGGAGTCTCAAAGGGCCCTGGGAAATGCTTCCGGGTTGCCAGCTCAACTGCCAGGTGTCTACAGCGGTCTCTCAGGAGGACCTCAGCTTCGAGGTTTCTCCTGTGGGGTTTGTGGCTGGAGGCAGGCGGGGTCCCCTACCCCAAACAGAGAATTTAGGAAGAAAGGCATGTCCTTTGTCCTCTCCTCCGTCCCCTTCTCATCCAGGAATGCCAGGCGGAGCAAATAAAGAAGGATGCCCAGTTGAATCTGGACTGCAGGTAAAGAATGGATACTAAAAAGTGGTGTGAGGTTTGTCAGAAACCCACATTTAGCTGGATGTCCTGTATTTTGTCTGGCAACCCTATCCCTTCCCCTCTGGGGCCCCGGAGCTGGCCACTCCCTCCTACTCCCCACCCCCGCCCCCTCACCTGTCAGGGAGGCAGCCTCCTCGGCCTGCAACCCAGAGTGTTAAGAGGATAATGAGAAAATAGATGGGTAGCTGCTTTCCAGAAAGATGGCTAATTAGCCTGGCTGGTGAACATGTGGTTCCCATGCCCCAGCTGTGCAAAAAGACTCTCCTCTAACTTCCAGCTTAAACTAGGAGACAACACCAGGGCTGCTGGACAGAGAGAGGTTGTCCTTACTTCCTGCTCTCCACGGCATCTCCTCAAGTGGATTTGGGCATCATTTTATTGGGACCACGTTTTTAAACCGAACTTCCCAGAGGCAGATCCCACACTTAATGGGAGATTTGGGGATAAAGCCACTTCTTCCCCAGTTGAGAATATGCATCCTCTTCACCTGCCCTGCCCCTACCCCTGTCAAGTCTGCCACCTGCAGCAGCAATCGTGGCTACAGCTCCTGTTTGCCCAGGTATTAGATTGCTATTTTGGTTACTGGTGTTTGTTTGTTTCTTATTTATTTATTCGGCTGTGGTGTGTAGTATGTGTGACCTAGGATTGAACCAGTGTCCTCTGTATTGGATGCTTGGAGTCTTAACCACTGGATCACCAGGGAAGTCCCTGGTGTCTGTTAATAGGCTGCTTCCAGGATTTGCCCTGAGATGAGCACTCTGCTCTGAGGCTCCCCTTTGCGGGACTGTGACACATATCTGATTAAAGATAGCGGGAAGGAGGAGCTCTCCTCTGCAAGTGGTGGGTGGGCAGGACAGGGAAGGCAGATCTCTTGGCTGGCCATGGCCTGGGTCCACGTTGTACTTTGTCTGCCGGTGGGCAGGTGGAAGCAGGTACAGGCTCCCCTGGTCCAAGCTCTGATCCTCAGAAGTGCAGCTGGAAAGATTTCCAAAGGAGCGCTGCTCTTTTGAATCCTTTAGGGGCTGGAGGCAGGAATGGCTGCCTGTATTGGCCAGAACGAGAAGTGTGGTTTTCCCCATGTGGCGGAATCGCTCTCATTTCCAAACATGATACAGGGCATAATGGCCATTGGTAATGACCACATTAGCATCATGGAGCAATATATCTACAATAAATTAAGACTGCTTTGCAATTAGTACCGATGATCACAGCTGTGGAGACAAATGGCATATGTGCTAATTAAATAATTTGTCACTTGACTGTTAAACAAACAATTCAGGCTCTTTACATTACAAATTGCCATCTCCAGAGCACCACCATGGGCCGTTAACCCCAGGAAGGAATGGTGTGCCATACCCACTATGATGGGGGAGCCCGGCCTCGATGGCAGGATAAAAAGGGACAGAGGAAAACTCATGTGGACTAAAACTCTTGGGAAGAAGAAAACTTTGGAAGTTTTCTTGGAAAATGTGTCCCAGGGGGACAGAACACTCCCTGCCACTCAGGAAATGTTTGGAAAATAGCCCATCTCAGTGTTAAGATTTCTCAGCTCCGTCAGATGCCTCCTACTGAACTAAGTCATTGGATTGGTGGGAGCCAATAAACACGGTGTCACGCCATGTCTTGACTTGGTCTTGGTCTTTAGCCACAACCCCCTCCCCAATGGCAACACATTTTTCATGATTCCTCTTTTTTCCCCATCAGCCTTCCTTCCCCCACCTCCCCACCTCCATATGCTAATCCACAAAACTGAATCGTGGAATATGCCTTTAATGGGGACCACTGCTAGCCCATGAAATGGCTACGTGGGAGCTATGGGGATTCAGCCCCGTGCAGAGAGTAGCCAAGCAAGCTGCAGACTAGATTTCAGTCTCTGCTTACCTCCTTTGTCCAGGACTCTCGTGCAATGAACAACCTGCCCAACCATATATGCAATCCTATTCTCTGCTGCCTCTGAAAGCAGAAGTTTTGGGTAACTTCAAGCCCCAGAAAATCCCCAAACCAATGGTCATTATTATTTTTTCTTCCTTGTTCTTTTATCAGAGTTGTTAACTAGGAGAACTTGATTATGCCTTCTTATTCCTAACTTTGCTCTTATACAAGCAGCAGTTTGGTCAGATAAGAGGAGAAAGAAAGCAGTGAGGACTTTGTGTCATCATCCATTGATCAAATCTTTCCTCAGGTGCCACATTTCCAAGGAGCGTTCAGCACTAGTGTGGTATTGAGTGTAAGGAATCATGTGACCATTTGGGGCAAAATACTCTGGTATGTAAGTTTCTTGCAAAGTGACTCCATTGCAGTACATTTCTACAAGGCAGGAAAGCAACTCAAATAAAGCTGGAAAGTTGAGTCTTTTGGCAGGAAGTTGAATCCTTGAATAATTTCAGATTAGGGCTTAATCACTATTTTGGGGTAGAATATGGGAGGAACAGAGGAACCCATACTGTGTTCAATTGTTTTAAGAATCTGTTTGGACAAAAAAAGACTGTAATCGAGTCAAGTTTGTCAGCAGATGATGACTTATGTACCAAAAAGCCATTCCATTTCTTTGATAAGGTGAAATCTAGCTTTACCCCAAAAGGATATGGACACAGAGAATCTCAGCTAGCATCACATAGGAGAAAGCTGGGCACATGGAAAGTGCTCACTAAAAACTAGCTCTTGTGAATGGATAAAGAAGATGTGGTACACGTATATGATGGAGTACTACTCAGCCATTAAAAAAAATGAAATAAAGCCATTTCCAGCAACATGGATGGACCTAGAGATTGTCATACTCAGTGAAGTAAGTCAGAGAAAGAGAAATATTGAATGACATCGTTTATATGTGGAACCTAAAAAGAAATGATACAAATGAGCTTACAAAACAACAGAAAGAGAGCCATAGATTTAGAGAACAAACTTATGGTTGCTGGGGGGAGGATGTGGGGAAGGGATAGTTAGGGAGTTTGGGATGGACATGGACACACTGCTATATTTAAAAGGGATAACCAACAAGGACCTACTGTATAGGAGATGGAACGCTGCTCAGTGATATGTGGCAGCCTAGATGGGAGGAGAGTTTGGGAGGGAATGGATATATGTACATGTATGGCTGGGTCTCTTTGCTGTCCACCTGAAACTATCACAATATTGTTAATTGGCTATTCCCCAGTACAAAATAAAGTTTTAGAAATAACTAGCTCTTGTTATTGTCATTATTATAATTGCTGTTATCAATCATAACTAAATTTTGTATCATTGAGTGTCTTCTCCAGCATTTGTTAACATTGCATATCAGGCGTGTGCAGAGTTGGGGAGGCAGATTCCCATGAAGCAATATTGTTTATTTTTTTAATAAATTTTTTCAAAAAAATTTTTGTTAGTGTATAGTTGCTTTACGATGTTGTGTCAGTTTCTGCTGTACAGCAAAGTGAATCAGCCGTATGTATGCATATATCCCCCTTTTTGGATTTCCTTCCCATTTAGGTCCCCACAGAGCGCTGACTAGAGTTTCCTGTGCTGTACAGCAGGTTCTCAGAAGTTATCTATTTTATACATGGTCGTGTATATGTGTCAATCCCAATCTCCCAATCCATCCCACCTTCACCTCCCCCCTTGGTATCCATACATTTGTTCTCTACATCTGTGTCTCTATTTCTTCTTTGCAAATAGGTTCATCTGTACTGTTTTTCTCAATGGACGCAAGTTTGAGTAAACTCTGAGAGTTGGTGATGGACAGGGAGGCCTGCTATGATGCAGTTCATGGGGTCGCAAAGAGTCGGACACGACCGAGCGACTGAACTGAACTGAACTGTACCTTTTTTCTAGATGCCACATACTATGTGTTAATATATGATATTTGTTTTTCTCTTCCTGACTTACTTCACTCTGTATGACAGTTTCTGGGTCTATCTATGTCTCTGCAAAAGGCACAATTTTGTTCCTTTTTGTGGCTGAGTAATATTCCATTGTGTGTATGTGCTACATCTTCTTTATCTATTCCTCTGTTGCTGGACCATGGCTTTAAAAGAACTGTTTCCTGAAGACTGTTCACACATCAGGAAATGTAGGGGAGTTCAGGGAAACTCAAGAGGCCTTTAAAGCATTACCAGGACACAAGATGCTTTTCCTACAGCCACAAGAGACATTATTCTCTGCACTGTTTTCTTGGCAGCCTCCCACTTTCTGGGACTTTCATCTGCCCAAATAGGACTGAGATGTGCATGGGGAAGCACCCAAATCAGCCAGCACCCTGCAAGTAGTGGCGAATCCTTAGAGGTTCAAGACAATCCAGAGACTAACTCATTCAGCCTCTTACTTCTCCAGAGAGAAGAAATGGAAGTAAGTGTGAGAAAACAGCGACCCTAAATCATGCTGCTCTGACCCTCCTCTGTGTGTGTGCTGTGCCTCTTCCTCCCACCCCCACTCCATTTGCTGACATAAGATGAAGAAGTCCAAAGAGTGTCCTTTCCTCCTGATATTAATCAGGACTCAGATATTTCACCAACCATTGCCTTCTTTCTGGTATAAGGTATTTTTGGTCATGTAATCTTTGTGTCTCTTAAAGGAGATCTGTGGTGAGAAACCTATTGGGGCAGGGTCTTGTGTAACCCCAGTGAGAACAATGCAGGAGTCTGAAAAGGTCATTAGGAAATAAAAGCTTAGATTCCTGAATAGATTCTTGACTGTCCAAGGGCATGCAATCTGCGACACAGAGGGCACCAGCTAGCCCCTCACCCACTGGCCAACCCAATTAGACTACATTCTATCTTTTATGAAAAGTAACTAAATTTTGTATCATTCTAGGCTCTCATTCACTTTGAGAATCAAATTAAAATTTTTAATCTTCAGTGTCACTTAGTCATAGTGAGTCCCTAAAGCATATACAGTAAGTGTATGTTTAACTTAAGGATATATTAAATTTTTTATTATATGTTTCTAGAATCTTGAAAAATATTGTCAGCACTGTAAAAAGATAACTCATTTTTACCAATATATATTCTCTCATTTGAAAATCAAATAGCACTTAAATGAATTATAAAGAATGAACACAATGTTTTGTTCCCACTTCTGGAATCTCACTTTAATGGCCCTGCAAGGAATTTCAACTATTTCATCTGGGGTTTTCTTCTTCTGGAATTTACTTCCATATTTCCAGATGGTATGCTTCTAGGAGATTTCCTTGGTTATATTTTTCAACACTTTCTTAAATTATATTTTTAATTCAGTTATTCTATTTTAATTTTCAAAAACTGTCATTCTCTGACTGATCTATTTTTATATCTTCCTGTTCTTGTTTCATGAATGAATAACTTCTTTTGTATTTCTGGAAAAGTCACAGTTTTATTACAACAATGTCTACTTAGTAAGAAAAGTACTGAATTGTCTCTTTTTTCTCTGGGCTTATCTTTGTTCATTTTGTCTTCATTTTTCCCTTTGGAGCTTTCCTCAGATTTAAGAGGGATGCCCTAGATAGCCCCTTGGATCTCTGGGTACATGATGAGGCAGAAGCCAGCTTTTATATCAAGAGCAGTTGTTTAAGTTTTCCAGCAAGGGTCACCACCTCACAGAGCTATGTAATTATTTCTTTGTTTTGCATTTCCTCCTGGTCTTGAGTAAGTGCCATGAAAACAGAAGTTGGTTTGGAAGAAGAGTGGAGAAGACTCTTGAGAGTTCCTTGGGGTGCAAGTAAATCAAACCAGTCAATCCTGGAGGAGATCAGCCCTGAATATTCATTGGAAGGATTGATGCTGAAGCTGAAGCTCCAATACTATGACCACCTGATGCGAAGAGCTGACTCACTGGAAAAGGCCTTGACGCTGGGAAAGATTAAGGGCGGGAGGAGAAGGGGACAACAGAGGATGAAATGGTTGGATGACATTATCAACTCAATGGACATGAGTTTGAGCGAGCTCCAGGAGATGGTGAAGGACAGGGAAGCCTGGCACGCTGTAGTCCATTTGGTTGCAAAGAGTTGGACGTGAGAACTGAATGACAGTCTGCTCCCAGGTGGTCCTATCTGGAATGAAGAATGCTGTCATCTTCCATCTGTTGGGGGGGTTTCATTCTTTAAAGAGCTGGAAGATACACTGCTGTGCGTGTGCCTTGAGAAGGAACCAGAACCCTGCCCCAAGGCTGCACTATTGTTTCTTGGCTGCTCCTCCCTTGTCTCAGCATCGCCCCACATTCCCCTTCTCTGATCAGCAACTGTTCAGACCTGCCCTTTGGAATTCAGGGAAGGTCATGGAGGTTGGAAACTATTCCCTGCAAATAAGAAACAGAGTGCTTGGAGAGGCTTCTGTGCCCAGGAGCCCCACACATTGCTTCTCATTTCCAATTGGACCAGAAACGTGAAGAATGGGTAGATCAATGTCAGGCAGGGGTAGGAGGGGAGAGGAGAGGAAGTGGTCTGAAAAGAGGCACAGAGAAGTTGCCCTCCCAGTGCCTTAAAGGTCATCCTTGGATACTCTTCAAATTGGGCATCACTAACCACTCACATATCATGAGATCAGTTTAATGGGTCTTGACTAGCATTTTAAAAAATAGACTACATAATAGATAGCTAGGTGAGTTTGGTGAAATTTTATTTCAGGAACAAATGTATATATGTGTGAATATAAATTTCAGTTCAGTTCAGTCGCTCAGTCGTGTCTGACTCTTTTCGACCCCATGGACTGCAGCACGCCAGGCCTCCCTGTCCATCACCAACTCCCTGAGTTACCCAAACTCATGTCCGTTGAGTCGGTGGACATGACCATCTCATCCTCTGTTGTCCCCTTCTCCTCCTGCCTTCAATCTTTCCCAGCATCAGGGTCTTTTCAAATGAGCCAGCTCTTCGCATCAGGTGGCCAAAATATTGGAGTTTCAGCTTCAACATCAGTCCTTCCAATGAACACCCAGGACTGATTTCCTTTAAGATGGACTGGTTGGATCTCCTTGCAGTCCAAGGGACTCTTAAGAGTCTTCTCCAACACCACAATTCAAAAGCATCAATTCTTCTGCACTCAGCTTTCTTTATAGTCCAACTCTCACATCCATACATGATTACTGGAAAAACCATAGCCTTGACTAGATGGACTTTTGCTGACAAAGTAATGTCTCTGCTTTTTAATATGCTGTCTAGGTTGGTCATAATTTTCCTTCCAAGGAGTAAGCATCTTTTAATTTCATGGCTTAATCTAAACTAAAATTTAAAAAAGTTTGAAAAACACTGCTCTAGAATGGACGTTCCTCCAAATCTAGGATCTTCCTCTTTGGGGTGTATACCTCCCTGCCACATATCACCCACCTCCTCTTCTCTAGGACTGCTATTGAGTGCATACTGCCTCACTTGGAGGCCACTGATAGCATCAGCTGCTAAAATCCAGCTTAGGTCCTTTTGTTTGGTTTGGGGAATTACGTAAATCAGCCCACCTTGTCTTTTTTATTTTGAAAATTTTAAAGACACCAAAAAGTCCACAGAATAACATCTAAACATCCAGAATTCACAACAGTTAACGTATTTTCAAATTTGTTTTCAGTGTGTTTTTTTTTTTTTTTTAAGGAAGACTCTGTTCTCACTGCTCCCATTCCATTCCTCTTCCAACTTTCATATTTGCTTGTATACTTCTTGGTCATTTTTTTTAAAGTTGGGGTATTGTGGCTTTACAATATTGCTTTCATCTCTGCTGTACAATGAAGTGAATCAGCTATATGTATTCATATATCCCATCCCTCCTGACCTCCCTCCTACCTTCCCCATCCCATCCCTCTAGGTCATCACAGACACATCTCCAAAGAAGACACACAGATGGACAAGAGGCACATGAAAAGATGCTCAACAGCATTAATTATTAGAGAAATGCAAATCAAAATTACAATAAGGTGCTGCCTCACACGGGTCAGAATAGCCATCATCAAAAAGAAATCTACAATAAATGCGGCAAAGGATGTGGTGAAAAGGGAACACTCTGTTGGTGGGAATATAAATTGATATAGTCCCTGTGGAGAACAGTATGGAGGAGAACAGTATGGAGGCTCCTTAAAAATCTTGTTTAGTTTTAATGCTTTCATATGCATCTTGGAACATAAGGTGTTATTTGTTTGGGGGCTTTGAGTTTTTACCAATGTGTGAATGTATCAGTCTGGGTCTTGTTTTCTTTACTGAGAACTGAAGTCTTGAGATTACAGGCAAAGTTCTCAATCCAAAGGAACGGCACCCAAACTTCAAGAAAATAATCTGCCCACTGATTGTGCTTAAGGGAGCCATCTTCTATTTCTGAAACTTGCTGATGAAGCATCTGCTTGCATCTGCAGAATATTTCCTTCTTATTCCCTTTGATTTCAAGGTTGCTCCCAGTAACCCAGGCAGGGAAAGGAACAGTTGAATTGTCCTCGACTCCACCTGAGGGAACGTGGGCATCCTCCCAGCCTGGGGGTTTGCACCACCCCAGTCCTTACCCTGAGCATCTCACTGGGAAAATCTGGAGCCTGAAAGGCTAAGACCAGTTTTGGCAAAGAAGGAAGGGTAGCTTTAGGATGAGATCACCTAAGCCTGAGTTTCTTTCACAACCTAGACTGAGAACTCGCCTCTAATGCCAAGACAACAGCACAGGTATCTTTCAGGCATTCTTTTATTCAGCCTGCCAGCATCTGTTGAGCACCTACTTTGTGCTCCGAAGCAGTGTGACCAGGTGGTTAAGGGAACAGGATTTGACCTCAAGACCTGAACTCTAGCTCTGGCTGGGTGTCTTTGGACAAGTGACATACCTCTCTGAACCTCAGTTCCTTTACCACTATAAGGAGAGTTATCACAGTACCTACTTAAGAATGACTTTAAGGACCAAGTGAGTTGATGAGCATGTAAAGAGGGCTGGACACAGAGGGAGAATTCAGTAACTATTAGCTGTTTTTGTTTTACGATTGTTTCTTTTAATCAGACATTGCACTGGCCACCTGCCGTCCCCAAGCTTTTTGGCTCCAGGGAGCAGTTTCATGGAAGATAATTTGTCATGGAAGAGGGGGATGGTTTGGGGATGATTCAAATGTATTACATTTATTGTGCACTTTATTTCCAATCTAATGCCACTGCTGATTTGATCAGGAGGTACTAGTCCCTGGCCAGGAGGTTGGGGACCCCTGCACTACATCATGGAGAAACGGAAATGAATAAAACCTGTTCCTGCCCTTGATCTTTATAGACAAGTAGGCTGCCTCTAGACTCCTTTCTTCCTTAATATCTCATGACATTTAAAAAAAAATAAGCAGGAAGTGAAAACTACCTCCATAGGTTGTCAAAATGATTCTTGGAGTTTTTTGGAGGAAGAGGGTGGGAGCGGACAGGGATTCATATTAAAGTGGCTGACCATCACCTTGGGCAAAGTCAAGGACCAGCAGAGGAAAAGTCTACAACCCCTTCCCTAGGGACTCTGGCTGTGCTGGGGCTCTAAACAGCAGAGACTTGCTCAGGATCTAAGACAACATCTCAATCCCAAATCTGGGCAACTGTGATTTTCCTTAGTGACAAACTATTGCTCCTGGTGGGGAAAGGGGGTTAAAAGACAATTGCCACTTACTCCTACATTTGATTAGAACTTTGGCAAAATTGAGAAGAACACTACATTTTCTCTAGACCTACTTGCTCCCACTCTGACCTTGTCTAAATATTGCATTATTATTCTTTAAAAGGATATTTTTCAAAGATAGAATTGCTGACTTTAAAACTTAATTAAAAAGTCCATTTTCTTGGTTGTTGTAGTAATCCCTACATCTTAAAATGCATTTTCATTTGCATCTGCACCCAACCTCAAAATCTACAGCACATACGTCCATCCGGGAAGGTAGCACAGCAATCACTAGACAAGGAGAAAGACGAAGCATCGATTACAATGCATAGCTATGCAAATAAAATGTATGGTATTATGTCTTCTTTATGAGTTTTATACTTAATTTTACAACTTACTATTTTAAATAAATCAGTGCCAAAATTTGCCTGTTGGGAAGTCCGTTTTGTAAATAAAATGGGCCCAAATATTTATGTCAATGGTAGAGAAACTGAATCAAACCAAAAAAGGGTTCAGGTGCAGGGTTGGCGAGGTGGGGGGCAAGTAGGAACACCTTCCCCAAATTTTGAATAAAATCTTTGGTCCAGATCCCAGCTGTACACAGTTTCCTTGGCAGTCAGACACCTTCCTGTGAGGGTACTGGGAGGGGAGGGATCTTTGAATAATACTCATGGGTCACTTTCAGATGGGATCAGAACCCAGGGCACAGAAGGAAGGGAGAGAGCCAAAAAAAAAAAAGAATATTCTGGTAGAAGCAGCCACTAAATTCTTGATTTCCTAGTGTTATTTTACTTACAAGGTTTTCATTTTTGAAAAGAAAACTTAAATCATTATAAAAAGCTGAAGGGGGCTTTCTTGGTGGCTCCGTGGTAAAGAATCTACCTGCCAATGCAGGAGACACGGGTTCCAACACTGATTGGGAAGACCCCAAATGCTGCGGAACAACTAAGCCTGGGCACCACAATTATTGAGCCTGTGCTCTAGAGCCTGGGAACTGTAACTACTGGGCCCATATGCTGCAATTATCGAAGCCTGGATGCCCTAGAGCCCTGCTCCCCAGCAAGAGAAGCCACTGCAGTGAGAAGTCCTGGCAATGCAACTAGAGAGTAGCCCTCACTCACTGCAACTAGAGAAATGCCCTCGCAGCAACAAAGACCCAGCACAGCCAAAATTAAGTGGATGAGTAGATAAAATCATTTTTAAAAAGCTGGAAAATAGAGGCCATTTTAATGCAATCGAAATACGACCATTTTAATGTTTCTGTATTCCCTCTAATTTGTTGGCCCACATGCATTTATAATTTTATAGTTATAATTATATGGTGCATAATAACTTGTGATCTCCTTTCCCCCTGAACATTGCCAGGCAGCTCCAGAGTCTTCCAAGCAGTTATCTTGCTGGTGCATAATACTTTATTGAGTGGATTTATCATCACTGAACCACTTCCTTATCGATGGGCATTCTAAAGAAGGAAAAATAATTCCCTTCTACCTTTCTCAGTTGTTAGCTGAGGCTTCTGTAAGGAAAGACAGCATGACAAGAGAAAAGCAAACAGAAGTTCATTCTTGAGTCTATCTCATGATTCTTGAGAGATATGAGGGAAAAATGAGTCACTCCCCAGGTGGCTTAGGATTCAGGATTAAATGACACCTTAATAAGGATAAAGGAGGAGGGAGGGCAGCCTTTTAGGGGACAGTAAGTGGTTTTTAGGAAAGATGAAGGGGTTCTTAAAAGAGAGAGTAGAGAGTAGGTTATTTGTGACAGAGTTTGTCTGGGTGTGGTCCTGACTTCCGGTCTCTCCTGTGGTGAGTCAGTTATCTCTGGTTGATGAAAACCCAAAGGAAGAGACTGATATGTTGTGTTCCTTTTGGAGGATCTGTCCAGATAAAAAGAGTGAGTTCAGAGAAAGCCTCTTCCTGCATTTGCTGTTTATCAAGTGCTTCTAAAACAAAGTCCCCCTCAAATCCAATCCCCTCACTCTGATTATGATTTATCTCTTTCCATAACTGTATTCCCTTTCTTGTCCTCTCTGACCTCGGTCGTGTGCTTCCGTGCACGGGTGCCTAGTCACTTCAGTTGTGTCTGATGCAATGCAAACCTGTGGACTGTAGCTCATCAAGCTCCTCTGTCCATGGGATTGTCCAGGCAAGAATACTGGAGTGGGTTGCCATTTCCTCCTCCAGGGGATCTTCCTGACTCAGGGATCAAACCTGTATCTCTTATGTCTCCTGCATTGGCAGGCAGATTCTTTACCAGTAGTGCCACCTGCAATCGTGTACTAACTGAACACTAATCAACCAGAGCCAGGTGGCTAAAATTGCTCTTGCCAATAACATGGTTCATGTACTAAAACTGTTAGTGTAGATCTCATCATGAAAGTACACACTCAGGTTGTTTCTCCAGAACAAGAAGAGCTCGCAGACCCCCGAGCCGTGGGCCACCTAACCTGAGAATTCTAAACAACCCGACTCCCAAATTACAATTAAAAAATGTCACAGGCAATGACTAATCCCAGCTTTTGTGCTTCTCCTTTGGTAAAAAAAAAAGAAAAAAGCTCAGAGACCAAGTGGGAGTGGATCTGAAGCTTTCCCCCCTCTCCCTTGCTGAGTGCCTGGCAATAAACACTGTACTTTCCTTCACCACAGCCCAGCATCAGTAGATGGGCATTGCTGTATGTGGGGTGAGCAGAACCAAGTTTGGTTCAGTAACACCTACAGCTCAAAATAATCAGCACACCAAAGCAGTATATTTTAGGGTGACATGTCCTGAACTCCTAGTCATCTTTTGAGGTGGCACATTCTGCTATCATGCAGCACTGAGATTTCTTATAGTTTTCCCCAATTATAAATAAATACACTGAAGGTTATATATGTATGCACATATATATGTAGCTACATAGGGTTGGCCAAAGTGTTTGAGCTTTCCATAACATCTTATGGAAAAACCCGAATGAAAATTTTGGCCAATCCAAAATCTATATACACGTATATGTTTGTGTGTATTCATGTATGATTTGCATATATTTATATATACACACACTTTTCAACTAATGGGAAGTTTCTTAGCTTTCAGTGTTGTTGTTTAGTTACTCAACTAACAACTCTTTGTGACCCCATGACTGTAGTATGCCAGGCTCCTCTGTCCAAGGGATTTCCCATCACGAGAATACTGGAGTGGGTGCCATTTCTTGCTCTGGAGGCTATTCCTGACCCAGAGATCCCTGCAAGTCTCCTGCATCGCAGGCAGATTCTTTACTGTTGAGCCACTAGGGAAGCCCAGGTTTCAACAGTCATCCTTCCACAATTAGCTCTTACATGGATTTGCTCGTTTAATCTTTTTTTAAATTTTGTTTTTCTTTTTGCCTCCCTGGGCCTGCCTTGCTGTGCTCAGGCCTTCTCTCGCTGCGATACACAAGCTTCTCTTGTTGGGGGGCACAGGCTTCAAGAGTTGCGGCTGGTGGACTCCAGGGCGCAGGCTCGGTAGTTGCAGCTCACAGGCTTACTTGCTCCACAGTATGTGGAGTCTTCCTGGACCAGCGACTGAACTCATATCCCCTGCCCTGGCAGGCGGATTCTTTACCACTGGCCCACCAGGGAAGTCCTGCTCATTTAATTTTGACAACCACCATAAAGATATAACCAACATCCTCTTCAGAGCTAAGAGCACAGAGGTTTAAGTAACACGCTGACAATCAGCAGCAGGGACATGATGCCTCAAACCCCAGTCTGACTGCTGAGCCCTCTCTCCTCGACCTCAGCGCTATACAGCCTCTCGCTCTCCATTGTGTGAGATTCTGTACTTAGTGCAGTCAAACAGAAGTGTGGCAGAAAATTCACACCTTCCTCCTGCCGTCGCCACACACACACACACATACAGCGTTTATACTCATACTCCTGAATTTCTTCCCTACAGCTGGGCTGTGACAGGACTTTGAAGTCAGCCGAATGCAGGGGGAGGAAGCCAGGTCTGTATTTTCATTTTTTGTTCCAATCTGTGAATTAGAAGTCCCCATTTTCCCATCCTGGTCACGGAGTAGTCCCAAATGGTCCCTGAGCAGAAGACGGGAGAGATTTACCAGGCTGAATCCTGGTCCAAGTCAGAGCGAGAAAAGTATTCTTTAGAAAGACATCTTCTAATGATTATTTTGAGAGACTTTCTGGTAATCCCCAGCAAATCTGCATGTTAATAGGAATCATTTACTCAAAGCAGGGGTCCAAGAAAATAGCTTTACATAATAAGAGTAGCTTGATTTGATTACTTCAATTTGGTTCTTGCTATAGAATTAAAGGTAAAGCCAAGCTTTTGGAAGTTTTACAGGATAATAAACAAAGCAGGAATAGTAAATTAAGACGAACTCTGGTTTCAACCTGCACATCTTTATTACTTCTAATGAACAGGGAGATGTATACAGGCTCGGAGAGTAAAACCCATTGATAATCTCCTTAGCATTCTGGATAATTTATCAGTTTCTTTCCCACACTGAGGACTCTAAGCCCGTCTAATATTCGTTAAGGTTTCTTGGCAGCTTCTCCATAAAAGAAGCGATTTTCTTTCTCATAAAAGCAATGTAGTTTTGTTCACTTGCTTCCCAAAATGCTGATCGACATTTCCAGTAGCACTTGGCCATTTTGAGTCACAGAAGCATTTCTTTAAAAATGATGTTATACTCACAGAAGAGTGGACTTCCCAGGTGGCACTAGTGGTAAAGAACCTGCCTGCCAATGCAGGAGACGGAAGAGAAGCAAGTTCTATCCCTGGATTGGGAAGATCCCCTGGAGGAGGGCATGGCAACCCACTGCAGTATTCTTGCCTGGAGAATTCCATGGACAGAGGAGCTTGGAGGGCTATAGTCCACAGGGTCGCAAAGAGTTGGACACGACTGAAGCGACTTAGCATGCAGGAATGCACAAAAGATTTGCAAAAATAGTCCAGAGGGTCCTGTATGCTTCATACTCAGTTTCCCTTTAGCATTTGACATAATCTTAGAACGATTATCAAAATTTAAAAAATTAATCTCCGCATGATATTATTCTCTAAGGTACAGAACTTATCATATCATCTGTTTTTCACTTACGTCCTTCTTCAGTCCCAAGGTCTGGTTCAGGGTACCACGTTACATTTAATCATCGTGTCTTCCTAGCCTTCTCCAATCTATGGTAGTTCCATACTCTTTCCTTGATTTCGTGACCTCAACCCTTTTGAAGAGTACCAGTCAGTCATTTTATAGAATGCCCCTATTTTAGTCTGGGCGGCTCTAACAAAGTACCATAAATTGGGTGGTTTACACAACAGACCTCTATTTCTCACACAGATCTGGAGGCTAGAAGTTCTTGGTGAGGACCCACTTCTGGTTAAAAGTCACCCACCTTCCTCTTATATCCTCATATGTTGAGAGGGATATCATCTCTTTCATAGCCCTTCTTAGAGGGCACCAATCTCATGAGGGCACCACCCTCATGACCTAATCACCTCAAAGGTCCCACCTCCAAATGCCATCACATGGGGGGCTAGGGCTTCGATGTATCACCGTCAGTTCAGTTCAGTCACTCAGTTGTGTCTGACTCTTTGCAACTCTATGGACTGCAGCACGCCAGGCCTCCCTGTCCATCACCAACTCCTGGAGTTTGCTCAAACTCATGTCCATTGAGTCAGTGATGCCATCCAACCATCTCATCCTTTGCCGTCCCCTTCTTATACAGCCTTCAATCTTTCCCAGCATCAGGGTCTTTTCCAGTGAGTCAGTTCTTCACATCAGGTGGACAAAGTATTGGAGTTTTAGCTTTAGCATCAGTCCTTCCAATGAATATTCAGGGCTGATTTCCTTTAAGGATGGACTGGTTGGATGTCCTTGCAGTCCATGGGACTCTCAAGTGTCTTCTCCAACACCACAGTTCAACAGCATCAATTCTTCAGTGCTCAGCTTTCTTTATAGTCCAACTCTCACATCCATACATGACAACTGGAAAAACCATAGCTCTGACTAGATGGACCTTTGTTGGCAAAGTAATGTCTCTGCTTTTTAATATGCTATGTAGGTTGGTCATAACTTTTCTTCCAAGGAGCAAGCGTCTTTTAATTTCATGGCTGCAGTTACCATCTGCAGTGATTTTGGAGCCAAGAAAAATAAAGTCAGCCACTGTTTCCACTGTTTCCCCATCTACATCAACATCAGGGAGACACAAACATTCAATCCGTAGCATGCCTCCATTTGAGTTTGTATGATGTGCTCTCATGATTAGATTGGGGTTACGCATAATTGGGAGGGAAACTCACGGTGACTGATGTGTCCTTCTCAGCTTGCCGTGTCCACCCAGATGACCTGGCTAAGGTGCTATCTGTCAGGTTCTTCACTGTAAACTTAACGACTTCTTCCTTTGTGATTATTAAATACTTTGAGACTATGTAAATAACCCATTTCTGCTTAAACATTCACAGCAGTGCTTTCTGTCCTCCAAAGCAATAAACTCAGCTAAATGTCAAAATGATGCCAGTGGGAACTTTGGGCTCTGTGGAGGGCACAGGAGCCTCATAGCTATTCACTCCTCCTGGAAACCCAACATTCCAGGAAAGGGCTAATTGAGTTCATGACTTCCTCCACCAGTTGTCTGGTAACTGGACACTGTGATTTGGGGTTTTCTGAGCTAGGAGTGGAAACTTGCTTCCTATTGTAGCATGACTTAGTTTTCTCCCCAGAGTCACAGCTGTGTTTGATGTGACTTAAGAATAAAATATGATTAAATAATACAAATGAACTTATTTACAAAACAGAAGCAGACTCACAGACTTAGAGAACGAACTTCTGCTTGGCTGGGAAAGGATGGGAGGAAGGGATAATTAGGGAGTTTGGGATAGACATGTATGCACTGCTGTATTTAAAATGGAAAACCAACAAGTACCTACTGTATGGCATAGGGAACTCTGCTCTATGTTATGTGGCAGCCTGCATGGGAGGTGAGTTTGGGGGAGAATGGATACATGTAAATGTATGGTTGAGTCCCTTTGCTGTTCACCTGAAACTATCATAACATTGTTAACTGGATGAACTATAATATAAAATAAAAAGAACTTAAGAAAATAATAACATACAATTGCCAGGGGAGGGAAAGATGTGAGCCTAAGTAATGAAATAAAGTGTATTCAAAGACTGATCGATTAATGCTACACTTTGGCAGTCACAGATACTGATGTAGTCAGATGTCCTAAAGAATGTAACTGGAAAATCAATCTGCAAATCAGAAAAATGGTGTTTGGGAATTTCTCGTCTGTGAGGAGAGCTTTCTCCTTTTTTTGGTTGTCTTTTGTTCAGTTCAGTCGATCAGTCATGTCCAACTCTTTGCGACCCCATGGACTGCAGCACACCAGGCTTCCCTGTCCATCACCAACTCCTGGAGCTTGTTCAAACTCATGTCCATAGAGTCAGTGGTGCCATCCAACCATCTCATCCTCTCTTGCCCTCTTCTTCTGCCTTCAATCTTTTCCATCATTAGGATCTTTTCCTATGAGCCAGTTCTTCACATCAGGTGGCCAAGGTATTAGAGTTTAAGCTTCAACATCAGTCCTTCCAATGAATATTCAGGACTGATTTCCTTTAGGATGCACTGGTTGGATCTCCTTGCAGTCCAAGGGAGTCTTAAGAGTCTTCCTCAACACCACAGTTCAAATGCATCAGTTCTTCAGTGCTCAGCTTTCTTTATAGTCCAACTCTCACATCCATACATGACCACTGGAAAAACCATAGCTTTGACTAGACACCTTTGTCAGCAAAGCAATGTCTCTGCTTTTTAATATGCAGTCTAGGTTTATAATAGCTTTTCTTCCAAAAAGCAAGTGTTTTTTAATTTCATGGCTGCACTCACCATCTGCAGTGATTTTGGAGCCCAAGAAAATAAAGTCTGTCACTGTTTCCATTGTTTCCCCATCTATTTGCCATGAAGTGATGAGACTGGATGCCTTGATCTTAGTTTTTCGAATGTTGAGTTTTAAGCCAGCTTTTTCATTCTCCTCTTTCACTTTCATCAAGAGGCTCTTTAGTTGTTCTTCGCTTTCTGCCATAAGGGTGGTGTCATCTGCATATCTGAGGTTATTGATATTTCTCCCGGCAATCTTGATTCCAGCTTGTGCTTCATCCAGCCCGGCATTTCGCATGATGTATTCTGCATAGAAGTTAAATAAGCAGAGTGACAATATACAGCCTTGATGTACTCCTTTCCCAATTTGGAACCAGTCTCTTATTCCATGTCCGGTTCTAACTTTGCTTCTTGACCTGCATACAGATTTCTCAAGAGGCAGGTCATGTGGTCTGGTATTCCCATACTTGAAGAATTTTCCACAGTCTGCTGTGATCCACAGAGTCAAAGGCTAAGTGTAGTCAATAAAGCAGAAATAGATGTTTTTCTGGAACTCTCTTGCTTTTTTGATGATCCAAAGGATGTTGGCAATTTGATCTCTGGTTCCTCTGCCTTTTCTAAAACCAGCTTGAACATCTGGAATTTCATGATTCACATACTGTTGAAGCCTGGCTTGGAGAATTTTGAGCATTACTTTGCTAGCATGTGAGCTGAGTGCAACTGTGTGGTAGTTTGAACAATCTTTGACATTGTCTTTCTTTGGGATTAGAATGAAAACTGATTTTTTCCAGTCTTTTGGCCACTGCTGAGTTTTCCAAATTTGCTATGAATATTGAGTGCAGCACTTTCACAGCATCATGTTTTAGGATTTGAAATAGCTCAACTGGAATTCCACCACCTACACCAGCTTTGTTTATAGAGATGTTTCCTAAGGCCCACTTGACTTCATATTTGAAGATGTCTGATTCTAGGTGAGTGATCACACCATCGTGCTTATCTGGGTCATAAAGATCTTTTTTGTATAGTTCTTCTGTGTACTCTTGCCACCTCTTCTTAATATGTTCTGCTTCTGTAAAAGTATGTCTTTTGTAAAATAAGGATATTCTCACTGGATTAGAATTAGAAATGAAGGATGAGGAAAATTATTAGAGGACGAACAAACAAATGGGGAAAATGGGAGCCCAGTGCCCCAATGGAGATCCAACTGGTGGCTGATGGAGCCAGGCCTGGGAAGCTCCTTGTCTGAAATGCAGATAAAGAAAGAAGGAAATAAAAAAGATGTCTTCCCTCTCTCTGTGTCTTTTTTGTTTCTATTTTGTGATAATAAAATGGTCTTTCTCAGGGTTCTGCAAAAGGAGGATACTGGTATTTTGTTGTTTAGTCTCAGAATTGATTCTTGCACATCTGTTTATATGGCCTTATCCTTATTTACCAGGGGTACCCAACTAGCATCATGATGAGGTAAAGAAGGAAGAAGAAGAAGAGGAAAAAGAGGAGGACCCAGTCTAGAAAAATAAATAGATATTTGTACAAAAGGTAGCAACACACACACACACACACACACATATATACACACACACACCATACCATATGCCATGGAATCTTTCCAGGCAAGAAGAGTGGAGTGGGTTGTCATTCCCTTCTCCAGGGATCTTTCCCACCCAGGGGCTGAACCTCCATCTCTTGTGTCTTCTGCATTGGCAGGTGAGTTCTTTACCACTGCACTGCCTGGGAAGCCTCATGTACATATATTGGGTTGGCCAAAAAGTTTGTTCAGGTTTTTCTGTACCATTTCATGGGAAAAATCTGAACACATTTTTCAGCTAACCTAATGTATACATTGTATATACATCCTTATCTTGCTAGAACCTTTTTACATTCTCTCTCTCTCTGATAGCTACCTTTCATTTGTACCAGACCAGTGATACAGCACATAAAGTATCTGTTCCTCTATTTGGATACAAAACATGCAATCTGGGAGATCTGGGTGAGGCCCATGGTATTGAGCATGTTGCTAGCCAGCCAGTTAGATCTATACGACCTTCACGACCAGCAAAGATCTGAGCAGTGGGGTCCATCTGTGACCTCCCAGCCATGTGGCCATAGTCAAATAAATATTTGATTTCTATGTGTTGTCTTCATGGTGAAGATCTCACATTATGCCTAAGTCCTTGACTGATGGGTTCAATAAATGTGGCTGCTTTTGAATAAATAAAAGGTATAGTTTTTCTTCTGAAAACATGAAAGAATAGATCCAGGTGCTATATGAAGGAATAGATGATAATGAGAGTCAGCAGCATAAAAATGGGAAAAAAAATAGAAAAACCATTACATAAGACAAAAATCTGGCTATTCATATATGAATAAATAAGTTTAAAATTCTAATGAAAAGCCATCAGCTAAAGTTGAACCTGTGTTTATAAAACTGATTAAGAAGCCAGGGACAGGAACTTCCCTGGTAGTCCAGTGGTTAAGACTTCACCTTTCAACGCAGGCAGTGTGGGTTCCACCCCTGGTTGGGGAGCTAGGATCCCACATACCTTGCAGCCAGAACCCCAAACAGGAAGCAGAAACAATATTGTAACTAATTCATTGAAGTCTCTAAAAGTGGTTCCTAACAACAACAAAAAAAACTTTTAAAAAAGGGCAGGACATGTACAAACTTTTAAAAGTTGTTTTTGCCTAAAATTGTCAGTTTTCAAACAAATTTTGGCACCATCTGAAGTTAAGTGTTGGAGAAGGAAATGGCAACCCACTCCAATGTTCTTGCCTGCGAAATCCCAAGGACAAAGGACTGTTAGTAATTTAGAAATGTAATTAATGTGAAACTCCTTTAGCTTTTATTAGGCAGATAATCCAGTATTGTTTGGGGTTCCCCACAAAGTCCATGTAAATATCCCTGCTAACCAAAAGGCAGTAGGAACTCTCCACTTACTGGAGCAAAGTTGTGGACGATTTTTTTTCCCCCAGATAGGCTGGCTGGGAGCACATGGCTAGATGAGGTCTCCAGCAGCATCTGGCCCTGTCCCCCCATCACACACACACATCTGTGTCCCCCACTTTGCAGGCACCGACACAGACGTCTCCACAGCAGCTGGTGGGCTGGACCCAACTGGCCAGTGTAGGACAAACAGAACGTGTGATTGATGAGAACAGACCCTGGGTCTGCGAGGCAAGCAGTTCCTTGCACAGAGCAAAGGATAAGGGTGGATAGTCAGTTTGGGGGCAAGAAGCCATATCCCACCAACATGCGACGCCTTTTCTTTTCCTACACAGCCTGGTACTGTCTGTGTTATAAAGCTGCTCAGTGTCCTTCACTGCAATGCACAAGGCCCAGTCCTGTCCTCTGAGAACAACTCAAATATGAATTTTGAGAGCAGTGGGCATTATTCACCCACCGACTCTAAACAGATTCCCAGTCGATGAGGGAGGAAGGAACAGAGAGAGATTTTGATGCTTTTTGTTTGTTTGCTTTGAATTTGGTAGCTGGGTCTTCTTGCTTTTAAAATAAGCTTATCCGGGAATATTGAAAACCGAGACCCGCAGTCTCTCTCCTGGGTGAAGGCCACACGGTCCAAGAAGCCACGGGGGTCAGGTGGCCAGGATGCACGTGATTTGGATGTAGAAGAAGCAGGGCTGGAGAAGGAATGCATTTCATTCGTTTCACCTATGTTTATGATCCTTCATGAGCTATACGGGCTTCCCTGATGGCTCAGATGGCAAAGAATCTGCCTGCAACGCAGGAGACCTCGGTTCAATCCCTGGGATGGGAAGATCCAGTATTCTTGCCTGGAAGACCCCACGGACAGAGGAGCCTGGCAGGCTATAGTTCGTGGAATCAGAATCGGACACCACTGAGCACACATGAGCTATTTGAGGGGACTTCCTTGGTGGTCCAGGAGTTAAGAATCTGCCTTCCAATGCAGGGAACTCGGGTGTGATCCTTGGTCGGGGAACTAAGATCCCACATGCCCCAGGACAGCTAAGCCTGGGAGTGCAGCAACTACAGAAAGCCCGCATGCGGCAACGGAGACCCAGCCGAGCCAAAAAAAAATCCAAGATGAGCTTTTTTTGCACAAAGGCCAACCCTATTTTGTTCTGATTAGAGTCTCTTTATTAAAGTAATCATTTAATTTCCAACTAGGAACCCAAGTTACTTCACAAGGTATAAAGATTAAGATAAACAGATCGGTAGGTGAGCAAGGTTAACAGAAACGCTTAATTGAAGCTGTGCCAAAGAAAGTGTCTCTGAAAATAATACTAACGTTTCTTGTTAGACAAAAGTGAAAATGCAAAAAATAGCCACTTTCAATTTAAATGAATTTTTGGCCCATATTTCTGCGACCCTATGTGACAACTGTTTCATTTACTCACGTTCACATGCATCTTCCCATATGGGGCAGTGGTAAAGAATCTGCCTGCAGTGCAGGAGATGCAGGAGATGTGGGCTCGATCCCTGGGTCTGCAGATCCCCTGGGGAGGAACTGGCAACCTACTCCAGTACTCTTGCCTGGAGAATCCCATGGACAGAGGAGCCTGGTGGGCTACAGTCCATGGGGCCGCAAATAGCTGGACACGACTGAGCGACTAAACACACAATGTACAAAACACACACAGTGTTTTCATTGGATTTTTACTTACAAAAGTAATATTGTAACATCATTTCAGTCATTCGGTAGATATGATATTGTTCTTTTCCATGGCCCAAAAAACTTAGCAACTTTATCATTCTCAGTAGTAGATAATATTCCATCATATCAACATTTCATGTTTTGTTTATCCATTGCCTATTGCTAAATTTTTAGATTATTATATTCAGTTTTTCACTGTCATAAATAAAACTGCTATAAATTATCAATACATTCATCATTTCTCCTTTTATTTTTTTTATTTTATTTTATTATTTTTTTTAATTTTATTTTATCATTTCTCCTTTTAAATTACTTCATTGAAATAAATTCCAAAGAATGAGATGACAGGGTCAAAGAGTACAAGCATTTTTATGACCTTTGACCTGCATTGATTGCCAAATGCCCTCCAAAGGCATTGTACTAGTTTCTAAAGAATGAAATATCTGCTTCCCCCATGGTCTTATTAGCATTGAGTTATAGGATTTTCCTGTATTTTATTTCTCCAGTCTCAATGGATTGAGATTAACTCACGAGAGTATTATTATAAGTATTAATAGCTGCAAAATTTATTGATTACTTAATAACACTTAGGATATAAAGAAAGGGAAAGAAGACAGAAAAAGCAAGCCAAATTAAATACTTGCTTAGTAGTGCTAAATGCCTTTGCACATTAAATATCTGTGAACGCTCCAAGCTTCAATACTGAGAACAAAGGAATCGGCCCTGAAAGAGTTAGAATCACTTAGGTACCCCAGAGTCAGAAAACTCAAATTTAATTTTATGAATACCTTCACATACTCACAAAGCTTGAAACTTTGCTAAAAGATTAAGACTAAAGGAAATGAATGCTAACTTATTTTATCAGTGCCTAACACTAATTTTAAGCAGCAAAGAATTTTACTCTCTGTGACCTCTTGCAAAGACTTCCAATTATTTCACAGTGGCTTTTCTGTTTGGTTTTGTTTTTCCACTATGTCTCAGGTGATCTTGAATAGGGAGAGGAAAGATAAACGGGTGAAAATAAAATAACAGGGGCAAGAGTCTCTGGTTCCTTTTATAAATTTTGCAGCAGCCCTGGCCCTGTTTTATGAAATACTGTGCAAACACAGAAATGGGTAACTCATTTGTCAATGCACTTTGCAGATGCCGTGGTTAAAAGAAAAACCCCTAAACATCTAATTCTTTGTGACCAGCCCAACTCAAAGACAGTTCCTGCTTAAAAGTGTGCCTTAGGATTTCCGTGACAGAGTGGCTTAGAGTAGCGCGTGCACGCTCAGTCCCTTCAGTTGGTGTCCGACTCTCTGTGACGCTCTCATCTGCAGCCCGCCAGACTCCTCTGTCTACAAGATTCTCCAGGCAAGAATACTGGAGTGGGTTGCCATGCCCGCCTCCAGGGGATCTTCCCGACCAGGGACCGAACCTGCGTCTCTTACGTCTACCTGCGTTGACAGGCAGGTTCTTTACCACTGGTGCCACCTGTGAAGCCTGGCTCAGAGTAGACATGCTATTAAATATACTGTTGTTCTCGTAGAGAGAAATCTGCTTCAGCTGGGTGGGCATCCCTTCCCAGCCCCACCATATCACAGCCAGGGTACTTGGTGTTTGTAGCTAGGAGGACAGGAGAACAAGGACGTGTAGACTCAATAATTTAAGGCCCCACCCGTACTAGTCATGGAAAGGTATAAAGCAGGAAGCACAGAGAGTAACTCAGACCCACCCCTACCTTCCATCAGGGCTACCCAGGAGGAAGGGCTGGAACTGAGCCCAGGGCCATCAGAACAGGAAGGGACTGGTTTGTATTCACTATTAGAGCTCAGGGTGGACGGCTCAGCACAAGCTCATGGCTGGACCTGGACGTGCTGAGTCCAGTGTGGCTGTGAATTTCCACCCCCCTCTCCCCGCCCCCTCTCTTTCTTGCTGCTGAACTGTGCCGTGGGTGGTGACCCCTCAGTGAGAGAGTCTTTCCAGGCACCCTGGGGCTGGGTTAGGGGACAAGTGGGAAGGTCAAGTACTGGGAAGGGTGAACTAGAGAGGCGTGGTCATTTGCCAGAGTGGACCCTTCACTCGGAGAGAGGAATTGTGTGAACGAGGCCCCTCTGGCTGGGAAAGAGCTTGTTCAAGGAGAGGATCCATCAGTGTCAGGGGCCGATTCAGAACATGGCAGCCCACTGATTTCATTGCTGGGAACCCTGCCTTACCAGGGTAATGAACATTAAGCTGAAGTACCTTTATTTAGCTCTCAAGAAACTTCCTGACCAGGTCCGCCTGTGAATGGCCACGGGGAGGAAGAAATGAACACAGCCCCTCAGGACGCTGATGGGAACCAGTAAGTGTTTGACTTCATTCCCTCCCCTTTTAGTATAAACGGAACCTAAATTCTAACTCAGGCAAGATGGTTCTTTGGGGCATGAGCCCACTGTCTTCTTGCTGGCTAGCTGGCTTCTTGCTTCTAGCTGGCTTTCTGAATAGAGTTGTTATTCCTTGCCCCCATGATTCGTCTCTTGATTACTGGCTCTAGCTTTATTACCCTCATTTGCACAGTCCCTTCCAAGGCTTGGAAAAGGCCCTACCACCAACTCGTTCACATGGTAGTGATTTTGTAAAATTTGCATCTTTTCAATGTTTTCACCACAATCCACAGGGATCACTGTCTTTTTCTTCTCTGCCCCTTTCCCACTCCCCTGTGTCTGTTGGTGTTGGAGTGGCTGAGAACATTGGGGGAGATGGCTAAGGGGCCCTTGACTTGGAGGGTAGGTGTAGTTCAGTGGGATTGACTCGTTTGCTTGGCAGTCACTTCTCTACAGTGAAGTTACCAGCCCCCGGGATACGGAAATAGGGAATCCCCTGCTGCCAAGTCCCCAAGTATGGAGTCCCCAAGCAGAGTGACAAGAGAGGGCAGAGTCAGAGATCACTTCATGATACAGATGCAGCCTTGGTCCCCAGAATCTCGTTGGCGGTGGAGGAGAGACAAGGTTTTTTTGGTTTCTTTAAATTCTCATTTATTTATTTATTGTTGGGCTGGGCTGGGTCTTTGTCGCTGCACACCAGCTTTCTCTAGTTGCGGCGAGTGGGGTCTACTCTCTAGGTGCGATATGCGGGCTTCTCGTTGCAGTGGCTTCTACTGCTGTGGGGCACAGGCTCCAGAGCATGGGCTCAGTAGTTGCAGCACACGTGGGATCTTAGTTCCTGGACCAGGGATGGAATCCATGTTCCGGTGTACTTTTAACCACTGGACCACCGAGGGACGTCCCGAGACAAGGTCTGTGGAAAAGCATCGCAGAGGGGTGCCCTAACTTTGCATTCGTGTTTTACCCAGTCTTCTAATCTGTACAAGCTAGATTGGCTTAGCCTGCTCAGGGCTTATCCTGGAGGGTCCGAGGGGGAAGCCTGAGTCCAGAATGCCATCTTTGTGCTTCATCCCAAAGTGCTGTCATGGAGACATATCCCTGGGCTGCAGGGACACTGGCTCTGGTCTCCTAGCAGGAGACATTCCCAGGGGAGCAGCAGCTGCTTGGTCCCTTGGGGACACTGGGACCCAAGAGCCTGATACCTTCGAGCTGTGGTCTGCCTGGTCGCCTTCCTTCCTGGCCACATGGCTGCTTTGGGCCAACAGCTGCCCATGCGCAGCCCTCTCCCGAGAATCTGTGTGGCAATTCACCACAGGCCTCCTCTTGGAAAGGCAAAGAGGTTGCATTATATTAGGTAAAGCTTATCTTTCGCATCTGCCAAGGTCCACGAGTTTCCCCTCTCTCTCTCCGCCCCCAACTCCCAGCCCCTCTCTCCTCCCTTCTTCCTTTACCCTCTCTGGTGGGTTTTCAATACTGTGTGCTTTTTTTTTTTGTCTTTCTCCTTTCTTTCTAGTCAAGACAGGGTTGTCTCTCTGGGTGGAAAAAGGCAGTGTGTTTGTGGAGTGCAGCTGCATTTCAAAGGTACTTTGTTGGCCAGTTATGAATTTGCCTTTGCTAATGTGGGGAAACAGGGAAATGCTTTAGCTTCCCTCCTCCTCCCCCCAAACTGAAATTGATGTTATTTCTTTGCCAGTGGTACCCAAGGAAATGTTTTGTTTCATTTCCTCCCCTTTCAGGCTGAGCCCTATTTATGTTCGGAGCTGGGGCCCTGCCACTAAGAATCATTGTCGTTACCACCAGGGTCTGAGGCTGGCCAAATTCAGCAGCTGTGGTTTCATGCCTACCCTCACCAAGGTTTATTTCCTTGACAACATGTTCTTGTTTGGACCAACTTTCTTAGTCTTTCTCTTGCTGCTTTTTTTTCTCCTTCTTTGCAAAACCTCCCTTACAGTTTTGCGGGGCTTAAAATTAGAAAAGAAAAACCGCGTATGTGTGTGCCTCTGTGTGTGTATCTGTGCGTGTGTGTGTGCGTGTGTGTGTGTGTGTGTGTGTGTGTGTGTGTGTGCTTTAGGGGCAATGGGCAGAGGACTGGAAAGGAGATAAAGACCCTGAGAGTTGAAGAAAGGGTACAGGGGGCCGGAGCAAGGGGCGAGCGGTGGGAAGTTTTCCCCATAAATAACGGCATTAAATTTGTGATCAATTTGACGACCACCACTTTCCTCCAACCCCCACCCCTGCCGAAACTGAGACTCACCCTCAGCTGCCTCACCCACCCTAGCCTTTCAAATGGAATACCTAGGTGGCCCATGGGACCCCTGACCCCTGTATCCTGTTCCTTTCTTCCTGCCCTGCTACTTTTTCCCTCCGATAAAAGGAGAGAGTGAGAGATAATTAACAAAAAACATGGCCCCAGGACAATGAAACAACTGGCCTTGGCCGGCCAGAAATTTATCCTGGTTTTCTAGGTGAACTTTCTTCCATCAATCTTTCCTTTAACCTCCATGTTAGTGGAAGCAATAGGAACACCCCTCCCTCCCCTGAGCAAATGCTTTCTTTTGACGGGAAACAAAAAAGGGGGCTCAGCGAAGGCCGAGGTGAAATCTGGGTGGTATGGGGCACTGCACAATAGGGCCGCTGTGTTTTACAACAGGGCAGGGGCGGGTGTGACTGGTCTGATGATGGAAACAGTCCCCCCTCCCCGATTCAGGCCTACAAACGCATCTTCTGTTCCACACGGAGACGGACAGAAAAGAGAAAAGCTACAAAGAAAAAGGGAGGGGGTGGAATTCAAACAAAACGCGTGAGGCTGAAAAATCTCCCTGCTCCTGCACGCCCCGAGAAAGGAAACGCATCACAGAGGCTTCGGGACTCCTCAGGGCCACGTCTGAATAGCTCTGGCTGGACTCTGATTTATCGACGGAGCTTGAGCGACACGTTAGAGAAAGGCTTGGGGGCCCTTTGTCTTCGGCACAGAGGACAATGGTCCACAAGGGCCCGGATCTCTCGGGACGCTCTCGGGGCATGCCTTCCTCTTGCCCTCTCCTCTCTACAGACGCCAGCGGCAGTAAAAGCGATTGGTGGTGTGTCCGGAAGAGCTGGTGACAAGGCCGGGCCACTTGAGGTCTCCTTAAGAGGGTATTATGGTCAGGGAAAATATTTGCGCTGTGAAGATGGCACACTCCATTTTGTTAATGGCTCTTATCCATGTGGGATAATCGCTACCCGCACCCCCCGCCCCGCTGCCCGGCTGTCAGGGGTGCAGCCATGGCCAATTCACGGCGCCCTTGGAGAAAGCCCCTTCTCTGCCGCAACCAAGATGGAAATATTGTGTTCACCTCCTTGAGCCGAGGGGAAGGTGAGCACGAGGGCAGCCCAAGTTGTAAATTACCATTAAAACACAACCGCACAGAGCCTTCTCTGCCCCGGGTGGGACCAATAAATGATGGCTGGACCAAGAGGGGGGCCCCAGGAGAGACTGGGCGCTGGGGAGTCCCTTCCCCTCGGGGCTGGGAGTGGAAACGGCTGAAGGACCAGGAGTCTGGAAGAATAGGCTGGAGAGTCCATGAGGTTCATGGGTTGCCTTGGAGAGGTGAGATGGAGACCGTGCCATCTAACATGGTTGCTAGGTCAACTAAGTCAGACCCTTTGTGGCCCAATACCTACCTCTTCCCGCACATCTTCATTTGCCAGGCTCCATGCTTAGTCATCACCCAAGGGAAAGGAGAGAGGAAGGGAGAGGGGCAAAGGAAAGAAAAAGAGAGAGAGCCAGATAGAGGAGGGAGGGACACAGGGAGGGAGTAAGAAAGAGGGAAGGAAGGCAAAAGAGAGAGGCTTGGAGAGAAAAAAGAAAGGAGAATGAATGATAATGGAAAGGTGGCAAAATGCTAACAGTTGGTCAATCTGGGTGAAAGACAGAAAGTGATGAAAGAAATGTTCACATATTGAGATGTAAGAAAGTCATCCTGCCTTCAGTTCAATTCAGTCGCTCAGTCATGTCCGACTCTATGCGACCCCATGAACCACCGCACGCCAGGCCTCCCTGTCCATCACCAACTCCCTGAGTTTACCCAAACTCATGTCCATTGAGTCAGTGATGCCATCTAACCATCTCATTCTCTGTTGTCCTCTTCTTCTCCTGCCGTCAATCTTTCCCAGCATCAGGGTCTTTTCCAATGAGTCAACTCTTCGCATCAGGTGGCCAAAATATTGGAGTTTCAGCTTCAACATCAGTTCTTCCAGTGAACACCCAGGACTGATGTCCTTTAGGATGGACTGGTTGGATATCCTTGCAGTCCAAGGGACTCTCAAGAATCTTCTCCAACACCACAGTCCAAAAGCATCAATTCTTCTGCACTCAGCTTTCTTTATAGTCCAACTCTCACATCCATACATGACATTCTGGCTTATACATGCATTAATTTGAGTTTCATGCTAACTAAACCAACCCCTTTGTGGTCTAATCAAACATACATGTACATCTTAAAGAAAAGGGCACACTGACCAGAGGTTTAAAAAAAATGTCCATGTTAAAAATGAAGACTAAATGCCTCCCTTCCTGGGACACCAAGGCTGATGCTCCTTCAGTGATAAGACTCCCTTCCCAGGTGTCAAGGCCATGCTGACTCAACTGCGTACATGCTGATCTGTTAGTGTTTTTAAATCCTGAAGGAATGTATCCCCGACTTGTTTGATATTCCTTCTCTGACAAGATAGGAAACCAGACTTCTTGGAGCAGCTTCTCAGAGTTATCTAAGAGACCGTCTTCTGGGTTATAGTCCTCTGTTTGCTCAAATAAAAGTCTTTTCTATCCGTATTATAGATTGTTAATTGATCATTTTTGTCAACAGAAGAAAGGAAGGAGAGAGACAGAGAAGGGAGGGAGGGAAGGAAGGAAGAAAGGAAAGGCCACCATTCTTAGCTAGAAATGACGGAGGACCGGTTTTACTAAAAATGGGTTTCTCATCCTTGTTCTGAAGACGTGAGCTCTGTGTCTATAACATGCTAATACCAAACGGATGCTGGCCATCAACAAATAATGGCATCACCATGTACATGTCAGACTCATTATAACCAGCACCTGTATTATATTGTTTATCCAAATTAATTCCAGAGTAATGGATAACATTTTTTCCTCTGTTAAAGCAGAAAGTTCTCAAGACTGTCATCACTCAGTTACATTGCATACATCCTTGGTTTTAAACAGAAGATACCGAATTGAAATGAACTCTGTTTGTTGGCTCGAGGTCAAGTGAAATAGAGTGAAAATGTCCTGTAATCTATACAACACAAGGCAGGCACAGACCAGTTTTCCTTCCAGTTCCCTGGTGGCTCAGAAGGTAAAGCATCTGTCTACAATGCGGGAGACTGGGGTTCGATCCCTGGATCGGGAAGATCCCCTGGAAAAGGAAATGGCAATCCACTCCAGTACTATTGCTTGGAAAATCCCATGGACGGAGGAGCCTCGTAGGCTGCAGTCCATGGGGTCGCAAAGAGTCGGACACGACTGATCGACTTCACTTTCACTCACTCACTGTGTCCCCAGGCCACGCTGGTTTGGAAAGTCTGGTGTCTGCTGTCCCTTTTGCAAGCTACCTTCACTTTGCTTTGCTGTCCCTGTTGGCTTGTGAAACCAGATTACCATGTCCGTTGACAAGATCCTTGAGTGACTGTCAAGACTCCGGCTTTGTGACCCTGGACAAATCATGTAACATCTCTGTGCCTCAGTTTCCTCCTCTGCAACATGGAAATGGAAACAGTACTTACTTTGGGGCATTGTTGAGAAGATGAAATAAAATAACACATCAAGTGCTCAGAGCAGGGACTGAAATACATATTAAAATACTAGCTACTATTAAAGTGATAATCTAGCATAACTAGGAAGGAAGGAATTGTCTGACGAGCATGGGCACGGATTTCAGCGCCTGCACTTTGTATAATAAAAAGGTCTTTAGTATTTGCTGGCTTGCTTCTGATTTCTTGGCATGGTTCTCTTCCATATGATTACCTAGGTAGCTGCCTTCAGCAAATTCAAAACCCGAGTCTCAGCCCTCCGGGGCTGGACTAGTCTCATCAGCTGAGGCTGTTTTCTAAAGTGCACCAGCTCAGACCTGTACCCCACCCTGTGCTCCACCTGCACTCACCCCCACATTTGTTTCTCCAAGAGCAATAGGAATAACAACCATGACGACGACTGTCCCTCCTTTAGCACCTGCCCTGCACCAGGCACGATGCTCAATGCTTTGTCTACATCCTGACTTCTGTAGCCACACTGGTGGGTTTTCTCTGAGAGTCCATAGATACTGGAGACACATTCATTTCCCCTGGGAGGTCGAGGCGTGCTCAGGATCACCCAGCCGGTTATGAGCGCCCATGTCTCCTGACTCTCATTAGGCGCTGTGTCACATTCTCGGTCGGCCTCCTGGTTTCACTTGGAGTCTCACTTGTGCTGTGTGCTAAGTTGCCTCAGTCACGTTTGACTCTTTGCAACCCCTGCCAGGCTCCTCTGTTCATGGGATTCTTCAGGCAAGAATACTGGAGTGGGTAGCCATTTCCTTCTCCAGGGGATCTTCCCAACCCAGGGATCAAACCTGTGGTTCTTATGTCTCCTGCACTGGCAGGCAGGTTCTTTACCAGCAGTGCCACTTGGGAAAAGTCTCTTAAGTCGTTTCCAGCAGTCTCACTTAAGGTATGTCTTTTCTGAGAACTTTGGTAAAGCAAAGCAGAAAGCACATGGGGATGGGTCAGGGTTGGGAGGGCCTGGCTGGAAAGTTGGAGCTCAAAAGTAAGGGCATCATTATCCCAACACAAAACACAGACTCCCCTGCCTTGGGGCACCCGGAAGGATAATTCTCAGAGGAGCAAAGGAGGGTGACCCAAGTGACCTTCACTCTTCCTCAAGCTTATTTTTTAATTGACTAAATAATTTGGTTTTACTAATAATGCATGATTGCTCTAAATTAATCTCAAGTGCCAGAAAGAACCACCAGTAAAAGCTTCATGCTGCTGCTAAGTAGCTGCAGTCATGTCCGACTCTGTGCAACCCCAGAAACTGCAGCCCAGCAGGCTCCCCTGTCCCTGGGATTCTCCAGGCAAGAATACTGGAGTGGGTTGCCATTTCCTTCTCCAATAAAAGCTTCAAAGATTCGTTTTTTTTTTTTTTTTTTTTTTAGCTGGTAGTCTGTCTTTTAACTTTGTTTTCTGCTCCTTTTGCCATATAAAAGCAAGGGTGGTGGAAATGTCCTGGAGACAGCACCACTTCAGCAGTGATAAATAAGCCTAGTCTTGATTCATGAGTATGCATCTTCTGAGCAGAGAGCATGGAGGGAAAGTGTCACTCCAGGCAAATAGAAGATAAGGTTGGGTTCCAAGTTGATTACAAAATAAACTGAAACTATTTTTTTCCTGTCGTTGAAAGTTAGATGAAATTTATCACCTGAGTCCTTGTACAGGGATGCTGCTGCTGCTAAGTCACTTCTCATGTCTGACTCTGTGTGACCCCAGGGACGGCAGCCCACCGGGCTCCCGTCCCTGGGATTCTCCAGGCAAGAACACTGGAGTGGGTTGGCATTTCCTTCTCCAATGCATGGAAGTGAAAAGTGAAAGTGAAGTTGTTCAGTCGTGTCCGATTCTTTGCGACCCCAGGGACTGCAGCCCACCAGGTTCCTCTGCCCATGGGATTTTCCAGGCAAGAGTACTGGAGTGGGGTGCCATTGCCTTCTCCGGTACAGGGATGATAGGTCCCCTTTTGTTCCCATCCTCTTCCCTACCTGTGCCCCCTCCCATCCCACGTGGAGGTGGCAGCAGCAACGTGCCTGGTGTCCAAGAGGCTGGGCACCGTGGGTGGGGTGGGCGGTGGGTGTAGTAAGAAGAGAAAGTTGCCCAAGTGATGTAGAGACTGGTTACACTAAACCAGTATGTTAAATGAGCAAATAAGCAAATACATTGAGGATGGTGGGAAGCTGGTTTCTCATGGTCAGAGAATGGATTTACAAAGTTGTTAATGGAGAAAGCTAGAAATAACTCTGGGGTATTGGAGGAGAATTAGAACTACATTTTAAAATAATTTTAGTATGTATATTTACATATTTTACTCATGTATATATAACACAAACATACTATGTATGTATATTATGTATACACACATATTGAAAGGGAAACAGTTAGCAGATGTATATGTACCCTTGCACATGTATATACTTAATGATTCTTCCCCCGAGATAATGACACCTCAGTAACAATAAACCCACTGAGTACCCAGATCCTAGTTGGTAAGTACTCCTACACCAAAAAGGAACAAAATCTCTGTTGGGGAGGAGTGATACAGGGCTGGGACAGAGAAGGTGGAAAGTGAACCTGGAATACCTTATTGTCCCACAAAGTAATGAAATGCTCAAAAAATGATGAAAACAGAAGTCAGCTTGAACCCAGCTCCCAGTCGGCCAAAGCTAGGACAACTGAGGGTCAAAATAAACAATGAGATTACCACATTAGTATCCACTGAATAAAATACATTCACTGATATAAATAAATGAGCAATAAACAAATGAAGAAGAGAAAGATTTTTCTTTACAATAGAATGCCAACTAACAAATGTAGAAGGAACAAATCATCTGTCTGGCAAGGGGATTATATGTAGAACATATAAAAAGTTATTACAACTTAATAATCAAAAAGACAAATAACTCAATTAAAAAATACTTGTAAACTATATGACCAAAAAGGGACTCATCTCTAAAATTTACAAACATCTCATGCAGCTTGATATTAAAAAAAAACAAACCCAATCAAAAATGGGCAGCAGACATACATTTCTTCAAAGAGCACACACAAATGACTAAGCACATGAAAAGACGCTCAACATTGCTAATTACTGCTGCTGCTGCTGCTGCTAAGTCACTTCAGTCATGTCCGACTCTGTGTGACTCCATAGACAGCAGGCCACCAGACTCCCCCATCCCTGGGATTCTCCAGGCAAGAACATTGGAATGGGTTGCCATTTCCTTCTCCAATGCATGAAAGTGAAACGTGAAAGGGAAGTCGATCAGTCGTGTCTGACTCTTCGAGACCCCATGGACTGCAGCCCACCAGGCTCCTCTGTCCATGGGATTTTCCAGGCAAGAGTACTGGAGTGGGGTGCCAGTGCTAATTACTAGAGAAATGCAAATCAAAACTGCAATGAGATATCACGTCACACCACTCAGAATGGCCATCATCAAAAAAAACAAAAAAACTACAGACAATAAATGCTGGAGATGGTATAGAGAAAAGGGAACCAACCCTCTTACACTTTTGGTGGAATGTAAACTGGTACATCAACTACTGAGAACAGTAAGCTGCTGCTGCTGCTGAGTCGCTTCAGTCGTGTCCGACTCTGTGCGACTCCATAGACAGCAGGCCACCAGGCTCCCCCGTCCCTGGGATTCTCTAGGCAAGAACACTGGAGTGGGTTGCCATTTCCTTCTCCAATGCATGAAAGTGAAAAGTGAAAGTGAAGTCGCTCAGTTGTGTCCGACCCTCAGCGACCCCATGGACTGCAGCCTAAGGGGCTCCTCTGTCCATGGGATTTTCCAGGCAAGAGCACTGGAGGAGAACAGTATAGAGGATCCTTAAAAACTAAAAATAGAGCTACCATATGATCTAGCAATCCCACTCCTGGACATATAAAAGAGAAAAACTTTAATTCAAAAAGATGCATGCACCCCAATGTTCCCTGCAGTGCTGTTTACAATAGCCAAGACTTAAATGTCAATCAGCAGATGAACAAATAAAGAAGATGTGGTACATATATACAATGGAATATTACTCAGCCACTAAGAACAATAAAATAATGCCATTTGCAGCAACATGGATGAACCTGGAGATTATCATACTAAGTGAAGAAAGTCAAAGACAAGTATCATCATAGGATATCACTTAAATGTATCTAGAATCTAAAAAAAAAGATACAAATGACTTTATTTCCAAAACAGAAACAGACTCACAGACTTAGAGAACAAACTTTTGGTTTCCAAGGAGAAGTGGAGGGGGAGGGATAGACTGGGAGCTTGGGATTGACATGTACTCACTACTACTCCAGTGTCCTTGGCCTGGAAAATCTCATGGACAGCAGAGCCTGGTGGGCTGCAGCTCATGGGGTCGCAAAGAGTTGGGCACGACTGAGCGACTAACACTTACTTATATTTAAGATAGATAACCAACAAGGACCTAAGGTATAACACAGGGAACTCTGCTCAATGTTCTGTAATAACTAAAACAGAAAAGGAACGCATACGTGTAACTACATCACTTTGCTGCACATGGGAACCTAGCACAACATTGTCAATCAACTTGGCACCAATATAAACTAAAAAAATAAAGGACCAGAGTAGATATTTGTTTTGAGTTGAACTGTGACCCTCCAAAAATAAATTTTGAAATTCTACCCGCCAGGACCTCAAAAATGTGACCTTACTTGGCAACAGGGTTGTTACAGATGCAATCAGTTAAGATGAGGTCAAACAGGAGTAGGCATCGGATGCATGCTCAGTTGCTCAGCCATGTCTGACTCTTTGCAACCCCATGGACTGTAGCCCACCAGGCTCCTCTGCTCCCATGGAATTATCCAGGCAAGAATACTGGAGTGGGTTACCATTTCCTCCTCCAGGGGACCTTCCTGACTGAGGGATTGAACTCTCATCTCCTGTGTCTCCAAACAGGAGTATGGTGGGTCTTAATCCATCTGAGTGGCGTCCTTATAGGAAGACAGCCATACAAAGACAAAGACACAAGGAGAAGGCCATGTGAAGACAGAGGCAGAGATGAGAGTGACAAGCCAAGGGATGCCAGGAGTTGCCAGTCATCACCAGAGCTCACAGAAAACTCAGACTCTCCCTCAGAGTCCTCAGCAGGAACCAAACTTCCCAACTCCTGACTTAAGCCTACTGACACTCTTGACTCTCACAAGCACTCTATGGGATGGACACACTTACAGTCTTTGCTTCATAGATGCATAAAAGGTGGCTCAGAGAAGCTAAGAAACTTGGCCAAGGTCACACAGCTAATGAGTGAGGGAACTGAGATTCAAAGGCAAGTCAGCTTGGTCTGGAACCCAAGTTCATTACCACTACCACCCAGCTCTTGATGCAGCAGTTCAAGAAATTATTTACTTCTGTAGAATAGTTTGTTGATTATTAACCATGCACCCAGAGCCAGGATAAGATCAAAGAATCCTATGATGGCCCCAGCCTTAAATAGAGACCTAACTCTCTAGTTGAAGAGATAAGTCAAGGGTCCAAAGGATTCCAGTGCTCCCTTCCCATCATTCCCTGCAACTACGTCTCTGAAATAGTCTGGGCAGCTCTTCCCAGTTACATCTGTAGCTTTCCCCTTCTTCTTCCCCCCTTGTTGGAAGGTCTTTAGAGTTCTCAGGCTGGAAGGAGAGGGAGTGGTAACTCCATGATTTTCACAAAGTGGTTGATTCTGTGGCAATGATAAGCCATGAAAGTGAAAGTGAATTCTCTGTCATGTCCAACTCTGCTACCCCATGGTTTGTAGCCTACCAGGCTCCTCCATCCATGAGATTCTCCAGGCAAGAGTACTAGAGTGGGTTGCTATGCCTTCTTCTAGGGGATCTTCCTGACCTAGGGATCAAACCCAGGTTTCTTACACTGCAGGCAGATTCTCTACCAACTGAGCCACCAGGGAAGCCCAAAGTAGTATGAAGGTTGGACTCTTCCTGGAGCAGATGTATTCTTGGAAAAGGCTTCCTGGAGCTGTGGGAATGGTTTGGCAGGATTAATAAAAGATACAGCCAAAGTGTGGGTAAAGAAAGATGGCGTCAGAATCCTTCTTGGGAAGGGAACAAGGAAAGAGGTGAGAATGCAAAGAAGAGGAGAGGCCAAGGAGTTCAGACACTGTAACCACCCAGGCTTTTTTGAACTGTAGTGCTGAAGAAGACTCTTGAGAATCCTTTGAACAGTAAGGAAATCAAATCAGTCAATCCTAAAGGAAATCAACTCTAAATATTCATAGGAAGGACTGTTGCTGAAGCTAAAGCTCTAATACTTTGGTCACTTAATGCAAACTGCCAACTCATTGGAAAAGACCCTGATTCTGGGAAAGATTGAGTGCAGGAGGAGAAAGGGCTGACAGAGGATGAGATGGTTGGATGGCATCATTGACTCAATGGACATGAATTTGAGCAAGCTCCAGGAAATAGTAAAGGACAAGGAAGCCTGGCATGCTGTAGCCCACGTGGTCACAAAGAGTTGGGCACAACTTACTGACTGAATAACACAACTGGCCAGGCAAGGGGACCCTGGGTTTTCCAATGAGCATGTAGATGAAACCCTCAGATTCCCTAGGTCAAAGACCAGGTCCACTCCACATGCACTTTTGGTGCCTCACACCTGCCTCCACTTTATCACACACATGGGTTTTTGCTCTTTTATTCACTTCTTTCCATCTAATCTCCCCCTGTTTTAGAATAATATATTCCAAACACAGGAGAAAAAAAAATCTCAGAAAATAAAATAACAAACATCTGTGGACTTGACACGGAAATGTAAAAAAATAGTTACATTTTGGGCTTCCCTGGTGGCTCAGTGGCTAAAGAATCAGCCTGCCAATGCAAGAGACACAGGTTCCATCCCTGACCCAGGAAGATCCCATGTACTGCAGAGCAACTAAGCCCACGAACCACAAAACTGAGCCTGGGAGCTGAAACTACCGAGCCTATGTGCCACAAGTACTGAAGTCCGTGTGCCCCAGAGCCTGTGCTCTGCAACAAAAGAAACCACCACGGTGAGAAGCCTGAGCCCCCCAACTACAGAGTAGCCCCCTCTTGCCACTACTAGAGGAAGGCCAGCGCAGCAATGAAGACCCAGCACAGCCAAAAATAAATATAAATAAATACCTAAAATTATTTTTTAAATGGTGACATTTTGTCTCATTGCTGGAGATCTTTTCAAGATAGGGAAGATTCTAGACCCTGTGGGTGCATCTTTGGAACCCCTCCTTGGTCTTGTTCTTGCTCCCTCCCCACCACTCCTCCAACGTACAGGCTGTTATGTGTCCTCACTACTTTGGAGATATTCTTCTGTTGTCTCCTGATATTCATTTCTGCTAATGTGATGTCTGTTCTCAGCCTAAGTTTTTTGTTTTTGTGATGTCTATTCTCAGCCTAAGTTTTTTGTTTTTGCTTTTGTTTTTACTATTTTATTTGCTTATTTATTTTTGGTTGTTCTGGGTCTTGGTTACTGTGCGAGCCTTTCTCTAGTTGCAGAGAGTGGGGGCTACTCTCTAGCTGCAGTGCCTGGGTTTCTCAATGTGGCGACCTCTCCTGCTTGGAGCACGGGCTCTAGGGGGTTTGGGCTTCAGTAGTTGCAGCATGTGAGTTCAATAGTTGTGGCTCCCCGGCTCTGGAGCACAGACTCAATAGTTTTGATGCACAGGCTTAGCTGCCCCACTGCATGTAGGATCTTCCTGGATCAGGGATCAAACCTATGTGTCCCTGCTTTGGCAGGCAAATTCTTTCTCACTGAGCCGCCAGGGAAGCCCTATTCTCAGTCCAAGTTTTATTCCTATTCATCTTCTTTCTAAAATCTTGTAAGACTCTTCTCTTTATCTCTGTCTCATTACATTACGCCTAAGCGGGGATTTACTGATGGATGGGCCTTGGCACAGCATTTACTGCGCACTTGCTAGCTGAAGATTTCCGTCTCTCTTTAATTGTAAACATTCTGTCCTGTATTCTTCTGAAACACCCATGACATACCTATTGGAGCCTCTCAATCCGTTTTTCAGATGGCTGAATTGCTCTCACATATTTTTATTATTTTTATCTCTCTGAGATGCATTCTCCTCTGACTTCTTGCAATTTCAGCTTGAAGTTGTGGATTAAGAATAACATGGGAGGCTTTCCTTGAAGTTGTTGATTAAGAATAATATGGGAGGCTTTCCTTTTCTGGTAAGTGGCCTGAAGTGACTTCAAAAAATGGTGTGCTACTCACTTGACCCAGAAAACTCCACAAAGTCATGCAAATCAAGAGTTCAAATCTTCATATTCACTTTAAGAACACTCATGAAACTGCCCAGGCCATTAAGTGTTTGCATATCAGAAGACCCACCAACTCCCTAAAAGATGTCACCTTAAAAAGCAAGGTGTGCCATTCCATTGTCACAGTGGTAGAGTTGGTAGGCGTACACAGGCCACACAGTGGGGCTGGGCCCAGGGTCGGCGGCCCAAAAAGAATGTTGAATTTTTACTGCACATGTTCAAAAATGCAAAGAGTAATGCTGAACTTAAGGGCTTAGATGTAGATTATCTTGTCATTGGGCACATCCAGGTGAACAAAGCCCCCAAGATGTGGTGCAGGACTTAACAGAGCTTATGGTTGGATGAACCCATACAGAGCTCTCCCTGCCACACTGAGATGATCCTTAGTGAAAAAGAACAGATTGTTCCAAAACCAGAAGACAAGGTTGCACGCAAGAAAAAGATATCCCAGAAGAAACGGAAGAAACAAAAACTTCTGGCCTGGAAATAAATGCAGCAAAAAACAAATGCAAGTAAAACAAACAACAAAAAAAACACAGGAGATGGTTTAATCCATTTGAAGTGTTTGGTGGCAATTCTTACATAGCAATTGCTATAATTTATATAGTCAGATAAAGCATTTTTCACTGAAAACAAGGATAAATAATAATCACATCAGAGACCTAAGAATATTTCACTTAAACTTAACCAAACAACATCTTAACAAGACAAATATAAGGAAAAATATAAACTGAAATATATCTATAGCGGAATGAAAATCCCAGAAAATAAAAAGAATTAGGCAAATAATTTTAGAAATCATAGAGAGTAAGACAAAACTGACACATATATTTGTGTCTGTGTGTTTACTTGCTAAGTCATGCCCAACTCTTTGCAACTCCACGGACTGTAGTCAACCAGGCTCCTCTGTCTATGGGATTTCCCAGGCAAGAATACTAGAGTGAGTAGCTATTCCTTTGTTCAGGGGGGTCTTCTCCACCCAGGGATCGAATCCAGGTCCCTGCATGATTCTTTACCATCTGAGCCACCAGGGAAGCCCCACTGCTTGCACAGCTGGCTCCTAGATCCTTTCTTTTTTTTTTTTTTAATAGACCTGGTAAATCTCCCTGATTCTACTCTGTCAATGGACTCTGAAAAGTCACTTCCCTTTGGTTTGGAATTTGAAGGACCAGTTGGTATCTGATCATCTTGAGGGATGCTAGTCCCAGAGACACGTTTATTTGCCCAGCTTAGACAGCCACACTCTGGAGAGGTTTGCCATTCGTAGGTTGGTAGGGAGAAAACAAGGGACAGAGAGGAGGGAAGTCTTAACTCATGTTCACATCTGAACAGACTTTTTTAAATCGCAAGTAACATCCATTCAGTTTCTCTAATCAGCTTCAAAGGCCTTGCAAGGCTTCCTCTACCATTGTGGGGCTGGTAATTCTGTGTCACAACTAATTACCGCTTAATAGCCATCGTGGGTGCAAAGTCTCCAGTTGAAAAGCCAAGTCGATTTCTTCCCACATTCAGACCTCAGCTGCCCCTGAATGGTGGAGATTACAGGAGGTAATACCGGCGTTATTTCTACCTGCTGTAGTCCATCAGCTCCATCTCCAGCTGAGTGAGCCGCCCCCCCCCCCCTTGGACAAAGATTACTTGTCATTAAAATGCTCAGGCTCACGTCGGCTCTCTTTTTACAATCTGGATGTTGCCTACACTTTGAGAAAGGTTTTTGAAGGCAGATTAGCAGGATTAGGAAAGGTTCACATATGTTCAGCCTCACTCTTGGTATTCAAGACATCACAACCCTGCACCACCCAGGAAGCTCGAGAAAACGGAGTGAGCCCAGGCAGGCGTGGGGGAGGGGAAGAGAAAAGGGAAGGTTGGGGGAGGGAAGCAGGGCAACTCTCCCCCAACAATGCAAAGCTGCTGTCAGATGCAAACCTGGGAATACTGAATATTAGCGAATTCCCAGGCAGTTCACTAGAATTTTAGAGTTTAGCTCTGTTTTCCCTTCACTTCTGGTGTAGTTTTTTTTTTTTTCTTTCCTTGAGAACCTGGCTAGTGGAGGGGAGGGGAGGGGTCAGAAGCAGAGGTCAGCGCTGTGGCCTTTATGCAGGTTCTAAGAGCTATGCCTAAACTATTGCTGTTCTTTGGCATCCCCTGTCCACTTTTTCTCACCTTATCTGCTTCCCTGAAAACACTGAATGAAACAGGAGTCATGGCTCCTGTGAGAAAGCCCATCCCTGAGTTGGGCTATTTCATTGAGTTGTCGTTGCTGTTGTTCAGTCACTCAGTCGTGTCTCTTTGTGACCCTATGGACTGCAGCACGCCAGGCTTTCCTGTCCTTCACTATCTCCAAGAGTTTGCTCAGACTCATGTCCATTGAGTCGATGATGCCATCCAGCCATTTCAATTTCTGTGGATCCTTCTCCTGCTTTCAATCTTTCCCAGCATCAGAGTCTTTTCCAATGAGTTGGCTCTTCACATGAGGTAGCCAAAGTACTGAAGCTTCAGCTTCTGCATCAGTCCTTCCAATGAATATTCAGGGTCAATGTCCTTTAGGATTGACTGGTTTAATCTCCAAGGGACTCTTAAACTCTGTTTAACCTGAAATGATCACTCATCTACTCCCTTGGCATATCACACCAGGTACCAAGAGGAGGCAAAAAGGGTATGAGAAATAGCTGGGTAGTTTTAGAATTTCCCAAAATGTCCCCATAAAGTAGAACTAATCTAGCAGAGCTAAAGAGCCATGGAGAGGATTTACAACAACGATGATTCAATCCCCTCCAAACACCAAAAGTAACAGGTCTGGACAGAGCTGCCAAAAGTCAAGAACTGTGTGGTAGCAGTGAGGCAGGAGGTAGATGGGCCCCCCAGAGTAAAGCCATTGGAGATTCTTTCCCTAAAGTCTGGGCTTCCCTGGTAGCTAGGTTGGTAAAAAGCAGCCGGCAATGCAGGAGACCCTGGTTCTATCCCTGGGTTGGGAAGATCCCTGGGAGAAGGGAAAGGCTATCTACTCCAGTATTCTGGCCTAGAGAATTCCAAGAATTGTACAGTCCATGGGGTTGGACATGGCTGAGCGACTTTCACTTTCCCTTTCCCTATGGACTGAAACAGAGAATAGCAGGGCAATTAAGGGAGGAGGCTGGCCCTGCCCAGACCACGTAATTTTTCATTCCCCAACCGCACATACTCAGAAAAGCTCCATAGAAGTCAAAGGGGAGTGCTGCTAACTAAGGCCAGGCTACTCAGATGCCTTTTTGGTAATATCCACGTTGGCTGAGATATGTGCACACACATGGGAAGATCCTGAGATATACCAAATACGGACTGCAAACCAGGCAAATCAAAATGATTGACCAAAGAAACCCGGAATAAATGCCCCATAGAAGTGCTTCAAACTTCCACAAGGGCATGACCCAGGGACTCTGTCTCTCTCCCTAAGTCCACCCATGTGTCTACCCACAGGTACAGTGCATTTTTTCCTCTTGATGAATACTCTGCTTGATTCACTACTTTCTGTCTTTGTGGAAATTTCTTTTTCGCAAAGGCAGAAGCCAGGACCCTTGTTACTGACCACTGGTCTAGTGGCCAGGATCCGGTGCTCTCACTTCCGTGACCCAGCCCAATCTCTGGCTGGGAATCCAAGCTCAGCTCCAAGGTTTCGCAGGCTGAGGCCGCCCAGGACCTGCAGCATCAGGGCTGGGAGAAAGCAGGGAAGAAAAGTGTGGTTCTGAAGATGAGGATGAGGAAATTACAGTCACCAGTGTATTTACTTGAGGGCACAGCAAACCAATCTGAGTAGAGCGACTGAAACCAGGAGCGGGTTCTATAAACTCAAAACGTGGTTAAGTCCGATGGGGCCCTGATCCAACAGCCCGATGGTGTTGGAGTGGGTTGGGCCCTCGTTGCTTTCAGAGTGACAAACCTCCATCTCATACAAAGCCTTGCACTGAGGAACATCTGCACAGAATGACAGAGGCAAGGAACAAAGATCCAGATGAATGGGCTGAAGTTGCAGAGCAGAGGAGGGAGCTCTGGAAAAGCCAGAAGATTTTTATTTTATTATTTATTTGGGAAAAACCAGAAGAGACAGCTGTAGAGCCTGAGAAGTAGAAAGGCTGTCCTGGCCTACCCTTCACTCCTGAAAGAAGAGGAAGATTCATTTCACTTAGAAAATGAACAACAGAGAAGCACTGTGGGAGAAATCCATAAAAAGTTAATTTAAGAGAAAGAAAAAGAAAACATAAAAATAAAAGTTCTACAGTGAAAGCCTGCTAGGAAGAAATGTTCATGGAACTTTTCAAATATTCCAAATCAAGCTAAAGGAAATTTAAGAAAATGATAGACGATATGACAAGACAACATACCTCAGTGTTAGAGGAAAAAAACTCAGAATTAAGGTGGATGACAAAAAGAAAATTTCAAAAAAGAGGTGACAGAATTTAGAAAATTAGTAGGAATAAAATAAAAAATGACTGGAGAGATATTGACATACAAATTGGCAAAAATACAAGGGACAGAGGACATTCAATGACACAGTAGGGATGAAATAAACAAAATCCAGATGGTGAGAAACTCTAAAGGACAAATGGTTCAATTTCTTCAACAAAAACAATACAAATTTTGGAAAAAGAAATAAAAAGAAGGAAGAAATTGATACAGATAAACAAGATTCGGAAACTGTTTCAGAAATTGCCAAGTAGCAAACTTGTATGGATGATAATTCAAACATTTTTACCATTTAAAAATTGCAAGACAACTAGGAAAATATGAAGATGACAATATTTAATGATATTAAGAGATTAACGTTATTTTAAAGTATGACATGATGATATCATGGTGCTGTTTATTCAAATAACAATTATCTATTAAACCATGTACTGAAATGTTTGCAAATAAAGGTATTTAATGTCACTATAAAGTTATCCAGAAGGAGGGGGATGGGTGGAGATGCAGATGAAACAAGGCTGGACTGGACTGATAGAAGTGAAGCTGGTTGATGAGTGCTTAGTAGTTTTTAATATTACACTCTCTATTTCTAGTCTTCTATCACTGTAATATCAAGCTTATTAAAAAACAAACAATAAAGGAAGCCTTAGAGCTTGGCACTCATCAAGCATGAACAGCCCATGATTCTCTTATGAGACAGCTGTGACATCTGCAGAGGATTTCAATAGGTAGAGACATACTGTGTAACCTGTCCCCTCAGCCTGTCTTCCCTTTTGAGTTTTGTAGTGTATCTGTCTCTAAACTGACCTGGAGGCGTTATTCCATCACTTACTAGAATGTAAGGTCTATGGGAGCAAGGATTTTGCTAATTTTATTGGTGCTATAATGATCTTAGAACAGTACCTAGCAGGCTTTCAGGACATATTTGTTGGTTAATTGAACAAATACCCATATGTAATTCCAGTACATAATTTCAGACTCTAATGATCACATCTGGTAATGAGGAAATTAATTTATTGGATAGAGGATGAGAATTCTTCACTTCGTAATGACCTAAGCTTGGATTAGCCTCTGAATTGGCCTCCAAAGATAATCGATGTCTGATGTTGCCGCCATGGAGGCCTCCGGGCAGCTGCTGAGCCACGGACGGTGCCACAGAGAGCGAAGGACTGAGGACCGTGGGTAGCGACTGCTTTCCCTTTGCTGGGTGTCCAGGATCAAGTAATCAGCCAATGGGCATTACTTAAAACGTAGCATTATATATGTTGGCAATTGATGGGAATAAGTAAACGGAAATCTTCCATATGCTTTATTTACATTGGTATTTGGTTTGTTTATTTCATCAGTGAAGATACTTAAAAGCTAAGTGCAACCCTTTCATCTTCTCAGTTGAGAAGTGGTAAACTGTACTGGAAGCATGACGATTTTCAAAATATATAGACCCGAGTTGAAATCCCAATCACAGTAGCCTTTAAAAAGATAAAATTGGCCAGCTGATGCCTTTTCCACCCTCAACCTCTCTTTCTCTCTCTCTCTCTCTCTCTCACACACACCCACACACAGATACACATACCTCTTGTATCCATATTCACAAAGAGAGGCCTGGACTTATTTATAGCAAATATTAATGGCTATTTCTACTAGTGGAATTTTGGATGATTTTCAGTTTTCTTTTTCTATTTTAATCACTCTTACAATGACAAAGAAGTAAAGTACTGAACTGAAGATGCCCCCAGGGAACTCTGTACAAGGTTCTTAGAGTGGCCATTCAAACTCTCATCTCTTTCCATATACGGAACCATTTGGGATGGAGTCAACCAGCGATTTCCCTCATTGAAAAGATGAAGCCATGTTGCTAAATAAAATAAACACCTGGACAATAGATGTCAAATAACTGTTTTGTTATCAGTCGCTAGGAAAGTGAACCCTGCTGCTCTGAGAATGGAAAATGCCCACCGATGACTTTGCCATTCTCTCCAGGCTGGCATAAGAGTTTAGTTTATGTCTGGCCAAAGTAACAGCAGACCGTATCAATATGACTTAAGTCCCTAAGGGGGTCCCTTTCCTCACAGAGCAAGGAAGCTGGAGGTAAATGACAGAGGCTTGGAGCGGCTGCTTGACCGGCAGTGCCCACTGAGCCTCGGATGGGTTTGCTCTTCCCGCTCTGTCGTTCTTGGCTTTCCATCTCTTGATGGCTGCTGCGCCTCCATGCATGCTGTCCACATTCCAGACACCAAGAGAGGCAAAGACTACAGCCTTTTTTTCCTCCAAGCTTTGTGTTTTCTTGTGAGAGTGCATGCCATTCCTAGGATTTCTGCCAATATTGCTTTGGCCACATGGCCATCCTTAACTTCAAGAGAGTCTGGGAAGATGGATATTTTAATATGGTCAAAATGACACCATAAACGAAATTAGATCTTTGTTAGAAGAAAAGACGAGGACTCAGGTTCGATTCCAGGGTCAGGAAGATCCACTGGAGAAGGGATAAGGCTACCCACTCCAATATTCTTGGGCTTCCCTTGTGGCTCAGCTGGTAAAGAATCCACCTGCAAAGAAGGAGACCCTGGTTTGATCCCTGGGTTGTGAAGATCCCCTGGAGAAGGGAACGGCTACCCACTCCAGTATTCTGGCCTGGTGAATATATAGTCCATGGGGTTGCAAAGAGTCGTACACGACCGAGTGACTTTCACTTCCCTTCACTTCAATGAGGTAGATGAACCTAGAGTCTGTCATACAGAGTGAAGTAAGTCAGAAAGAGAAAAACAACTATCATATATTAATGCATATATATGGAATCTAGAAAAATGGTACTGATGAACTTATTTGCAGGGCAGAAATAGAGATGGAGACATAGAGAACAGACTTCAGACAAAGCAGGGGAAGGAAAGGGTGGGATGAATTAAGGGAGTAGCGTTGAAAATATACATTACCATATGTAAAATGGATAGCTAATGGGAAGTCACTGTATAACCCTGGGAGCTTGAAGTGGTACTCTGTGACAACCTAGAGGGGTGGGATGTGGCTGGAGTTGGAGGGGAGAGGTTCAAGAGGGACGGAACATATGTATACCGATGGCTGATCCATGCTATTACATGGCAGAAACCAACACAATACTGTAAAGCAATTATCCTCCAATTAAAAATACTTTTTCTAAAAAGTGTGTGTGGGTTGGGGGTAGGGGACGGGGAATCTATATGTGGTTTTCAAGCTTGACTGTAAGCAGTTTCAATGGCTTTACCCGGCAGGATCCACGGGGGAAGAGCTGCCCTCCCCATACTGGACTTGGTGACGGCCAGGCCCCTGCATATCTGGAGTATCACACAGACTGGTGCTTTCGCTCCTGGTCTCCCTCAAGCTGAGGTCTCCAAGCTCCTCTGCTGAGACATGCTTATGAAGGCAGGGAGAATAACCGAAGAATTTTATCACCAGTGCATCTCCGGATCCTAACCCCACTCTTACATCTGGAATTTGCTTCAAGATCATCAGGCCAGAGGAGTTGGAGAGGGTGTAGACCAACTGTGAGTTGATAATTGCTGAAACTGGGTGATGGGCATATGGGATTGCACTCTGTGAGTCTCTCAATTGTAGATTTACCACTTTTCATGATCAATAATTTCCTTCTTTTTTTTTTTTTCCCTCTGTTCTCCATTCTCAGACCAAAAAATAGCATAACAAAGTGTTACCTCTGACTCTCTGGAAAGTCACAACCGCTCCCCCCAAACCCAACCCATTCCCTGTGGATCGTGGCCACCCAGAGGTGTGCGTATGCATGCACTCTAAGATCTTAAAAACATATATTAACAGACTAGTCATATTCAAAGAATGATCACGAGAAAACCCTGAAACAGGTACATATCGCTTTTGATTCTGAGTCATTAAGGAGGAAATTCAGCGGCCCTTAACCTTAAAAAGACCAGGAGGGCAGGTGCAGGAGGAACCATCAAGGAGCGGAGGGCTTTTGCCACTGGTCGGGACAGGCAGTGACAGTGCTGGGTGGTTGGAGGAAAGGCCAAGAAATGCAGGTCAGATCCCGACTCTGCCGCTGGCTTGCTGTGTGGCCTCGGGCCAGGGCCTTCACCTTCCGGAAAATCAGCTGCTGATCTATAAGGTGGGCAGCTGGGGACCAGCCGACTTCTAACTTTCAGCTCTTTTAGCCCGGATGTGCTCAAGGCAGTGAAGACAGAGCTGATGAAACACACAGCGGCCACCGCAACACACTAACTGAGCAATGAATACAGCAACACACACTGGGAGTGTGGGAGATGTGGCCTGGCCGGCGGTGGACAGTGGGGCGGCACTAAATGGGCCAGAGGGAGAAAACCAAATAAGGACTTGAATCCTCCTGGGGTGGGGGGCGGTGCTGCTGGGGGAGCCCCTCCCCCGGCCAGAGGAAATCGATCAGCTGGTTCCAGGGCACCTGTTTCAACCTAAAGGGAAAAATAGGGTGAACTCATGGTCTAGCGGAGAAGGCAATGGCACTCCACTCCAGTACTGTTGCCTGGACAATCCCATGGATGGAGGAGCCTGGTAGGCTACAGTCCATGGGGTCGCTAAGAGTCGGACACGACTGAGCAACTTCACTTTCACTTTCATGCATTGGAGAAGGAAATGGCAACCCACTCCAGTGTTCTTGCCTGGAGAATCCCAGGGACGGGGCAGCCTGGTGGGCTTCCGTCTATGGGGTTGCACAGAGTCTGATATGACTGAGCAGCAGCAGCAGCAACATGGCCCAGACCAGAAAGAGCCCAGCTTTCCAGAGATCTACAGGTCCATACCAAGGGTACATGAGCCAGAGCTCGAGCACTCAGAAGAATCCATAGGGGAGCTTGATGGAAGGAGAGGTTGTCAGGACCCACCCCTACTCTGATTCGGTGGGTCTGGAGTGTCAATGCAGGAGACATAAGAGATGTGGGTTTGATCCCTGGATCGGGCAGATCCCCTGGAGGAGGAAATGACAACCCACTCCAGTATTCTTGCCTGGAGAAACCCATGGACAGAGGAGTCTGGTGGGCTATGTGTCCACGGGGTTGCAAAGAGTTGAATACGACTTAGTGACTAAACAAACATCAGTTGCTTTACAATGTATTATTTTCTGCTGCATAGCAAAGTGAATCCATCATAGGTATACACATCCTCTCTTTTTTGGATTTCCTTGCCATTCAGGTCACCACAGAGCAATAAGCAGAGTTCTCTGTGTTATGGGGTAGGTTTTCATTAGTTATTGATTTTATACACAGTACCCAGAGCATGCATATGTCAATTCCAATTTCTCTCACCTCCCCTTCCCCCCTGCAACCCGTGTCCACACATTTATTCTCTACCTCTGTCTCCATTTCTGCTTTGCACATAGGTTCATCTCTACCATTTTTCTAGATCCCACGTATATGTGTTAATATACCATATTAGTTTTTCTCTTTCTGACTTACTTCATTCTGTATGATGGTCTCTAGGTCCATCCACGTCTCTGCAAATGAATCTTTCTTCTTGAACCAAGCTGCCATGTTGTGAGGAAGCCGAGGCCGCCGGGTGGGGATGCTCCAGCAGAGCAGAACTGAGGCATGGGTCAAGCAGCTCCAGCTGAGCATCCATTGTGGACCTTCTAGCTAACCCTGCATCTCAGCCAGCACCAGGTGAAACAGAAGAACTGCCTGGTGAGCCCACAGACTCATGAGAACTAACGTACTGTTATTGTTTGAAGTCACTAAGTCTTGTACCCTGTCACACAGCAGCAGATAAATGGAAGTGGGGAGTTTCCCCCAGAACTGATATCATCAGATTTAAATTCTGGGCTCCAGTAAAATCAGGATGGTCCTCTACTGTGTCCTGATGCTTAGATCTGTTTGCAAAACTCTTTGCAGAAAGAGCGGTTTATTCTCAAGCACATGACTCTGGTACTGCTTATTAGAAAAAAAAAAAACAAAAAACCCTGCCACTTTTCCTACCAGTTTGCCAAACAATAGTATAAATTTGAAGGATAATGAGAATTAGGAAGTTTTGACATGTTCATGTTTGCACATACTTACCACTAACCGTAAAATAAATGAAATTATTTAATAATAAATGTCTCCAATTTTAACACTAATAAACTAGAGCCAGGACTGTGTATCAGACCAACCAGTTATTGCAGGAGAGTTCGGAGGACTCTGTGGAAGGCATATGTTTATAGCGCTCCGTAGAAAAACACCATTATTGTCTTCAGGTTGCTTGGTTCCCTATCCTTTTAATGAGTAAGATATTTAAAGTCCCGAACTGTTGATGTGACATTTCAATAAGTAATGCAGAGATTCAACAACATTTCCATATTCCTCTTTTAAAGTCTGGATGCCTCTGCCTTAATCCAAGCTCCTTGGCATTTATTACTGTTTGTTACACTAACAAGTAAGATTACGAGAATTCTAATGAAGGCTTCCAGTGAAAAACTCTGTGATTAAAATGCCATAATAACAGTTGCATGCATTTATGTGCCTGATTACCATAATCTATTTAGCACAAGTAAACACACAAACAGAAGGAGAAAAGCAAGCCCACTGACTCTCCAGCTAAAGGAGAATTTGAAATGCGAGATAGAGACAATGTAAATATGTAAATGTCTTTGTGCATTCTTTTCATCTCTCTCCTTTCTCATCCTTGCCTGTTTTTTTTTTTTTTTTTCTGTTTGCTAATGAGAAGACTATACCATCCCATGTGGTCCCTGCTCAACCAGGCTGAGGTACATTTGGGGGCCATCTGCTGGGGCCAGAATCCTAAACAATGCCACCCAGGGAGCGCTGGATATATCTGCGGCCACCTTTGACATCCTGGACGAGAAGGAATGGTCTCTCAAAGACTCCAGTCTTTGATGAGTTCAATCTGAACACTTAGTTCAGCTGTCACTCCATTAATGCAAGGCCTGGAGGAGCAGGGCCGTGTACCCTGCCCTCCGCCTCCCCCGTCGCCCTTCCCCCACAAACACCACACTGTCAACAAATTATTACAGCGCGATCATGCGGGGTTTGCAGCGATCATGCCGGGCTTCTCAATTAGCCTCCCTCTACATCTCTGTTGGCTTCCTTATTTTTCACTCTTAATAAAATGTCAGGCAGGAGAGTTCCTGGCATCTTCTGCTTGGTGAAGGATTTTACAAAACTTTTTAAAAGTGGAACTGAATACTTTAACAGTGGGATAATGGTGATGGGCCCGATAGGGAAACAAATTACAGAAACTTGCCGGAATCCCAAACGTATTGTGCTAAAGAGATGGCATAGGCATGTTCTTTTCTCAAAGGAGGAAATTTCTCAAACAGAAGCAGGATGGTAGTTGATCTGGCCTTAATGGAGAGAGAGGAGCTGGTAAATTCACATGGAAAAGCATCAGAGAAGAGACACAGATGTAGAGATCAAATGTATGGGCAGTAAGGGTAGAGGAGAGATTGGGAGATTGGGATTCAGTCCGTTCAGTTCAGTCTCTTAGTCACGTCTGACTTTTTGCAACCCCATGGACTGCAGCACGCCAGGCTTCACTGTCCATCACCAACTCCCAGAGCTTGATCAAACTCATGCCCATAGAAGAGATCTTTAAAGGAAGGAGGCCCATGGAGTACAAAGAGGTAAGGACATTTATCACTCAAAGCGAAATAGCCCGTTGTTTGCCCACCCAGCCCCACACTTATGGCCCTTGGAAACCGGCAGGCTAAGTTGAGTGAGCACCAAATAATAATCACAGGGGCAGGTTACAGAGACAGCCTTTCCCCTAATTTGACCTATTTAGCATTTGGGGAGTAGTCTGTGTCTATCTTGGGAATTTTGTAAGCAATGGGTTGAAAGAGAAATCGGGGGAAGCAGACAATATTTTGGAATCCACGTAATAAACATGAGCAGCTGCGGTGCAGACCATCCGCTCAGTAAAGGAGGGGCCCGTCTTCAAAGATGAAAATCAGTGTCAGCCTCCCAGGGGCTGTCCTCCGTCCCAGTCTGGGCCTGGACAACCTCCTCTACTCCTCCATCAGCCGCTCTGGGCCTGGACAACCTCCTCTACTCACAGGATGATTTCCACTCGCCCCAATGTGCTCTTGGTTTCCCCTCCAGCCCTCTTGCTTGATCCCCTGGACAGCATCCCCCTCTGGCTCCAGTCATCCTCCCTGGGAGTCCCTCTTGCACCTCCAACTCAACTCAGCCAAGACACCTGTTCCTCTCCCATGGACTCTCCATCTCAGTCGATGACCTGGAATGACAGCCTGTCCACCAAGCTACCCAAGCTTAGAAAGCTATTAAGACCCTAAACTTCTCACACTCCTACTGTCCATAACGCTGGCCGGTCTTACCACCTGGGAACATCTTCCTCCATCATCCCTTCTCCACACCCCTGCCACTGTGCCCATACTATTAGTTTGCTAGAGTTTGCATTACAAATACCACCCAGTGGGTGACTTAAACAATAGAAAGTCATTGTCTCACAGATCTGGAAGCTGGAAGTTCAAGGCCAAGATGCAGGCAAGGTTGGTGTATTTTTTTTTTCCACTTAAAAAAAAATTCATTCACTTACCTATTTTATTTTTGGCTGTGTCAGGTCTTAGCTTCTGTACATGGAATCTTTTCATTCTGGTGTGTTGGCTCAGTTGCCCCAAGGAATGTGGGATCCCAGTTCCCGGACCAGGGATCGAACCTGCATCCTCTGCATTGGAAGGTAGATTCTTACCTACTGGATCGCCAGGGACGTCCCGGGGTTGGTGTCTTCTGAGGGCCTGTCTCCTTGGCTTGCAGATGGCTGTCTTCTCTGTGTGTCTTCACCTGCTTTTTCCTCTGTGTGTCCATGGCCTGATCCCTTCTTCTTATAAGGATACCCTAATGACCTCTTTAAAGACCCTACGTCCAAATGCAGTGACATTTTGAGTTAGAATGGGGTTCGAGTTCAACACAGGATGGGGGATACAATTCAGCCCCTAACAGGGTCCTTGTCACCTTTCATAGCATATAGCATAGTCGCTCAGTCACGTCCGACTCTTTGCGACTCCATGGACTGTGGTCCACCAGGCTCCTCCGTCCATGGGCTTCTCCAGGCAAGAACACTGGAGTGGGTAACCATTCCCTTCTCTAGGGGATCTTCCTGACTCAGAGATTGAACCCAGGCCTCCTGCACTGCAGGCAGATTCTATACAGTCTGAGCCACCAGTGAAGCCCTTGTCACATCCTACTCAACTACAATAAAACCCTGAATTCTCCAAGTTTTCTACAGTTATGAAACCTTTATTTTCCAGATTTTTCTAACAAGGTCCATGTTTTACTTCTGTTATCAGAAAAACAATAATCCATGCATTTTGAGGAAATCAGTGTCACCGTTGAACTCGGGGAAGCCTCCGTGGACACTCTCTGTGTCCTGCCTGATGTCTCTTCTCTCCTGCCATGTTTCTCTGCTTGCCGTCCCATGACCTCGCATCTGGACTCTCTTATACTGATTCCCTTTTTACAGACTGACAAGTCAGCCAGACGGTCAACTGGGTTTTGGGGTGAGGACACCCTCCTCGGTGTCACATGCAACAGTCAACAGACCACAGAAATCCTGGAGGGCACAAGGGTCTTGAATGGGGTGCTGAGTCATGGTTTAGCCCTTGTCAGGGAGCAAAGACACCCAATTTGAAATCAAAACATGGTCTTCTGTTCTACAGTGGATTTCAGGATCTTTATCCTAATTCTGTAATTTAGAAAATTGTGGTTGACTACCCTTCCTGGGGAGGTAATGGAGACATAAGACCCTCCCCTTCTCCATCCAAGTTCCAGCCCCCCTGCCTCAGGCTTTGCCAGGCAGGTGGAGCCTCACTGTGGCTGCTTCTCCAGACCTGGGGTGGTGGGGAGGAGTGGGGGTTGGGGGTGTGTGGATGGTGCAGTACCTTCTCTCATGTCCAGTTCTTTGGGACCCTATGGACCATAGCCTGCTTATCAGGTCCTCTGTCTATGGGATTCTCCAGACAAGAATACTGGAGTGGGCTGCCATGCCCTCCTCCTGGGGAACTTCCCAACCCAGGGATCAAACCTGCATCTTGTGTATCTCCTACATTGGCAGGCAGGTTCTTTACAACTAGTAACACCTGGGATGCTCTCACAGTGGGAGGGGCAACAACAGCACCTCTAGACTCCAGCAGGGGTGGTCCTCTGGAAAGTGGAGGCTGGATCCTAGCCCCTGAGACAGAGAGATACATGGGGCAGGGACAAGAAAGCCTCTGCAGAGCCTGTCCCTGAAGCCTCCCTCCCCAGCCTCTCCAGTGTGTAGATCTCCCCACGTGGAGGGCTTTGGTCCTCAGAAAGCTCACCCCACCTCCTGACGTTCTACACCGACTCCCACCAAGGTCTCACCTCCAAGCCAATAGCTGAGTCCAGTTTGGAAGCGTTTCCTGTGGCTGCTGCAAACAACAGTTTGGTGGCTTAAAACATCATCATCGATTCTGTCACAGCTCTGGAGGTCCCAAGTCTGAGATCAAGGAGGTGGCAGGGCCGTGCTCCCTTCAAAGTCTTTGGTAACAATTCTTGCTTCCCTCTTCCAGCTTCTTGCGACATCCAGTAGTCTTTGGCTGTGGTGGCATCACTCCAGTCTCTGCCTTCATCTTCACGTGGCCTTATCCTCCTCTTCTATGTCAAGTGTCCAACACCGCCCCGCCCCCAACCATCTTGCTCTTATGAGGATACTTGTCTTTAGATTTAGGGCCCACATGGATAATCTAGGATGATTGCAAGATTCTGCAATGACCTTTTTTGTTTTTCCAAGTAAGGCCACATTCACAATTTTCAGGGATTTTCACATGGACATATTGGTAGGGGGCACTGTCATTCAATGAGGAAGAAGCCTTTTAAGTCTTGGAAAATAGTCCTGGAAGGAAGCCCCACACCATCAGGAGATCTGCTGGCTCCTGCTGAAATCCATGCCCTGAGCCCCAGGACGGAGGCTCAGGTGGCAGGCTCTGCCTGAATCAGTGTCACAGTTAGGGACCAAGGGCAGCTGAATGAACCAGGTTGCCCCTTGGGAATAGCTGCCTGCCTCACCAAAACAGACCTAGGCAGAGCTCAATGCAGGCACCCACATTGTCCTGGGGGATCCAGGAACAGCCCTTCCTTGAATGAGGGGCCAGGACTGGCTTCCCACCAGCTGTCTCCTGCCCTCATCTCATCAGGGATGCTCATCTCCTAGAAACTCACGCTGCCCACTTCACACCAGCTTTCTGCCCAGGGTTCTGGCTGTCCCCACCTCCCCCTTGGCCTCAGTAACACTGCTTCCTGAATGACACAGCGAGGGACCAAGATGGGCACCTTCAGAGCTCCTCTGAAGGGAGGATGGCCTCATAACATGGTGCAATGTCATCTGGTTAAGATTGTGCCCCGTCAATCCTAAGAGAAATCAACTCTGAATATTCACTGAAAGGACTGGTGCTGAAGCTGAAGCTCCAATACTTTGGCCACTGGATGCAAAGAGCTGACTCATCAGAAAAGACCCCAATGCTGGGAAAAATTGAAGGCAGAAGGAAAAGGGGACAACAGAGGATGAGATGGTTGGATGGTATCACTGACTTGATGGACATGAGTTTGAGCAAGCTCCAGGAGATGGTGAAGGACAGGGAAGCCCAGTGTGCTGCAGTCCATGGGGTCACAAAGAGTTGGACACGACTGAACGGCTGAACAACAGCAACAACTATGTTAATTAAAAGTCAGCCTCAACTGATAGAACAAAGATGTCTGCAGTGGAGAGATGCCTCTTCAGACATCAAGAAAACCCAAGACAACAATGGATTTAGCAAAGCAGAGGAGTTTTGCTCTCATCTAGAGAACAAAGGCTTGATCCTGGGTGGGTCTGGTATCCCCTCCCTGTAGTGTCAGGAACCCAGGCACCTCTCTTAAAGCTTTTTCATATGTGTCCCCATCCTGATGGTTCTTACAGCCCGACCCATCAGGTCGAGATTCCAGCCAGCAGGAAGAGAATGGGGACACCCTACCGGAAGCCCCACACACCACTTGTGTCTATATCCTCCTGGCCAGGACTTGGTTACAAAGGAGGCTGGGAAATGTAGTCCTTGTTCTGGGTGGCTATGTGCTCAATCAGAAGCTCCATACAGAAGGGAGAACAGATCTGGGGGAGCAACTAGCACTGTTCGCCACACGAATTGGGGGCAGTAGGTTTTATCACATACATCCTACTGGAACCACCCTTCAGGGCTGTTGAGAGAATCCAAAGAAATTATAATAATCATCATGATAGTAATTACTTTGTTACCATGTTTGAAAGCAGAGATGTGGTCTTGTTTTTTTTTTCACTGCTGGATCCCTAGTACCTAGGACAGCTCCTGGCACAGGAAAGAAGCCCAGTAAGTATCTATTGGATTATATGCTTGAAGATAAATATTCCTCAGCAGAGATAAGGCACTGGCATACTTGAAACATTCTACCCAACCACTTGGAAAAGTCATTAGTAAATCTTTGAAAGGACTGAAAATGGTACCAGATGTCAAAATCTATTACAATTTGTAGCTTGATGTTTTGAAGGGGGAAATGGCATTTTACTATTCTATCCTGAAGAGTCACAGAGGTCAGTTTATCACCTATATGACATCCAAATTAAAGATCACATTTCCCCTGCATTCAGGAAAATAAAGACTGAGCCTTTAAGTTAGCTATCAGCCAGGCAGACTCTCTTCTACATTGTGACATAAATCGGGACAACACTTGGGTGAAATTTTAGCAACATGTATCAAAATTACAACTGCATAGACTGGCTGACCTAAAAATTCTAATTCTAGGGATTTATCCACATGATATGCTACATATATGAACATGACAATCTACAAGATATTTTTTGCATCCTTGTTTGTAATAGGATAAGACTTCAAACATTATAAATTTGTCTTTCAACAGGGCAATCAGTTTAGTTCAGTTCAGTTCAGTCGCTCAATCGTGTCTGACTCTTTGCGACCCCATGAATCGCAGCATGCCAGGCCTCCCTGTCCATCACCAACTCCCAGAGTTCACTCAGACCCATGTCCATCGAGTCAGTGATGCCATCCAGCCATCTCATCCTCTGCCGTCCCCTTCTCCTCCTGCCCCCAATCCCTCCCAGCATCAGAGTCTTTTCCAATGAGTCAACTCTTCGCATGAGGTGGCCAAAGTACCGGAGTTTCAGCTTTAGCATCATTCCTTCCAAAGAAATCCCAGGGCTGATCTCCTTCAGAATGGACTGGTTGGATCTCCTTGCAGTCCAAGGGACTCTCAAGAGTCTTCTCCAACACCACAGTTCAAAAGCATCAATTCTTTGGCACTCAGCCTTCTTCACAGTCCAACTCTTACATCCATACATGACCACTGGAAAAACCATAGCCTTGACTAAACGGACCTTTGTTGGCAAAGTAATGTCTCTGCTTTTGAATATGCTATCTAGGTTGGTCATAACTTTCCTTCCAAGGAGTAAGCGTCTTTTAATTTCATGGCTGCAATCACCATCTGCAGTGATTTTGGAGCCCCCAAAAATAAAGTCTGCATAGTTAAATAAATAATGGTGAAGCCCTATTACAGGATCCCTATTCCTTTTTGGGGCTTCGCAGGTGGCTCAGTGGTAAAGAAGCTGCTGCCAATGCAGGAGACCCGGGTTCAGTCCCTGGATTGGAAAGATCCCCTGAATGAGGAAATGGCAATCCACTCCAGCTTTCTTGCTTGGGAAATCCCATGGACAGAGGGGCCTGATGGGCTACAGTCTATGGTGTTGCAAAGAGTTGAAACCACTTAGGGACTAAACAGCAGCAAACAGTAGCCTTCCTTTATTTTAAGGAAGAAGTGGCTGTCAATGCACAGCAAAGAAGTGACCTCCGAGACAGTAACTGAAAAAAGCAAGGTAGAAAGCCAAGTGTATAGTATGCTACCATTTGTACCCTTTTAACACAAATGGCAAACAGAGAAAGAGAGAATGTGTGTTTGTGTGCTTGCTTGAGTTTGCATAGAATACCTCTGGAAGAAAAAGCAAGAGATGATGACTAAGGAAGGGAATTGAGGAGCTGCCCTCAGCCCACAGAAGAGGGAAGCAAACTTTTTAAGATATGCTTTAGAATTTTGATGCTGAAGCTGAAACTCCAATACTTTGACCACCTGATGCATAGAACTGACTCACTGGAAAAGACCCTGATGCTGGGACTGAAGGCAGGAGGAGAAGGGAACGACAGGGGATGAGATGGTTGGATCGCATCATGGATCTGATGGACGTGAATTTGAGTGAGTTCCAGGAGTTGGTGATGGACAGGGAAGCCTGGTGTGGTGCAGTCCAAGGGGTTGCAAAGAGTCAGACACGACTGAGTGACTGAACTGAACTGAACTTAGAATTTTGAACTATGTGAATGTATCACTCATTCAACAAATAATAATAATAATAATAACTAGTTTCATCTGACATGTTGAATTGTTGTGTTGCTTGTATGCTGTCAAGTCAGACTCTTTGAGGCCTCATGGACTGTAGCCCACCAGGCTCCTCTGTCCATGGAATTTTCCAGGCAAGAATACTGGAGTGGGTTGCCATTACTTACTCCAGGGCATCTTCCCAACCCAGAGAACGAACCTGTATCTCTTGCATCTCCTGCATTGGCAGGTAGATTCTTTACCACTGTGCCACCTCATGGTCTCATACATATTTTTTAAAGTATGTCTGCCTGTATCTTTCTGGTTGATGGTCCTTCAGACAGGACAAATTATTGTTTTGTGGACTCCCCTGCAAGTTTTAGGCAGTGGCTAAAAGTGCCATCCTGGGAACATGGTGAAGAAGCACCACTGCTCAGGACAGGGATCACTCCCTCGATCTCTTGTTATCTTTGGCTCACAGTGTCCTAGCTTCTCTGTGACTGAGAGAAGCAGAAATATACCATCAGGATCCTGCCCAGATTCTGATGCTATGATGCTCCATTTTGAGGTGGGGGTACTTGACCCCACTGAGAACAAGGAGAATTTTCTTACCCTCTCTGACTGCTCTGGTGAGCATTTCAGGAGCAGGTATATTATTGTAAGTATGTGTGTGTGCATGCTATAAGGTAGAGAGTGTTCTCTATTCAGGGGGAAAAAAATCAAAATAGAGGACAGTGTACAGAGTATGTTACCACTTGGGTTCAAAAAAGAAAAGAGAGAGACCTTTAAATATATAATTTGTACTATCAAAGAGTATTTCTGGAATACACAAGAAACTGGAACACTAGTTGCCTCTGTGGGGAGGTCAGTTGTACGAAACTAACTTTTAACCAAATACTCTGTGATATTTGAGTTTTAAGTATGTGCTATATAGCATCTTTGGCCACCTGATGTGAAGAACTGACTCATTGGAAAAGACTCTGATGCTGGGAAAGATTGAAGGCAGGAGGATAAGGGGACGACAGAGGACGAGGTGGTTGGATGGTATCACAGACTCAATGGACATGAATCTGAGTAAACTCCAGGAGTTGGCAATGGACAGGGAGGCCTGGTGTGTTGCAGTCCACGGGGTCGCAAAGAGTCGGACATGACTGAGCGACTGAACTGAACTGAACTGACTGATATAGCATCTATTCAAAACAGGTAAAAAAGATAGAATCCAGTTTATATGATATAGTTTCTTTCTATTCCACCCCCACCCCCACCCCCTTCTTCCTACTCCTCTCCTTCTCCTTCTTTCAATGGAGACTGTAAATTCTACCTAAACAGACCAACATCTTTGCTTACACTTAGCATTAAGGTCAACCCAGAAGTGGATGACCTTTTGGGGTTGCTGTTGGAAATGCAGAAAGAAAAAGGAAATCGAATATTTAAAACTTCTGCATCTTCCAAAAATCACAGAATTTCCACCCTGGTCTCAGTCCCAGGCCATGGGTGTTCTGTTTACATTTCAACCATTCTCCTTGAGCCAGTGGAAGCTGCAGACATATGGGTTAGTGTTTCCTGTACATCTGAATGCAGGCAAAAGGGGGCCCAGTCTTTCTTACTATATCAGCCAGAAGGGACTTCTCCAAGATGATCCACAACTGCCAGGGAGCCCAGTGGGGGCCAGAAACCTAGACTTCCGGTTTGCCAGGCAGCAACCCTGACCCCAGGGTCCTCCCACCACCAGGGCACAAATACAGGAAAACTGTTTTCAGGGTTTCTGGCTTTGACATGCTTCTCAGGGCTGGACAGGCAAAGGAGGGAAGGATCCAAAGGGGACAGATTGTTGCAGCCTTAACTTGTTCAAGGGGTCAGGTGGAACTTACAGTGATGTGGAAAGATGTCCACAAGACGCTAAGAAATGAAAGAAGCAGGTTGCAAAGCCTGCACACAGCCTGAAAGGACTTCACCAAAACCGACTGTGACTTGTGGGGGAGGGGAGTTGGTCAAATGGTGCCTTCTGCTTCTGTATGATTTAAAAGGTCTTGTTTTGTTTTTTACAATTGGGCATGCATCCTTTTTTTTTAATCTTTTAATGCTTATTGAATTTTACTTGACAGATGGTCAAAGGAGTGAGAAAAACTATTCAAATGCTGGGGAGAGACCGTGGAATCTCCAGAAAACAGCATTTTTTCAGCCCTAGAAAGGATCTGTGTTTGGAACTCGAAGTCCCAAGGACCCTGGGCAGAGGAGCATACCTGCGCCCCCAAAAGACGGAAGACTGTGCCCATGAATCACGTGGGGACCTTGGTTGATTTGGATGCTGTCTCACTGGGTCCGGAAGCGCCTGCGACTGGGTGTTTATAACGAGCTTCCTCCCAATGCTGATCCTGCGGGCCCCAGACCACCAGGATCTGGAGAGAGGCAGGAGGGGGTGGGTGCATGTAGTCCCGCCGATGGTTCCGGCTCTTCCCAGCTCGGCAAGAGTCATTTCAATAACGTATATGTGTACGTGTGTGTGTGTACGTGTGTGTGTGTGTGTGTGGGTACAAGCGCACGCGGGCGCGCTGTATGCATTTGAGGGGACTGAGAAAAAAAGATAAAGGACAAGAAGGGAGACTCATAGAAGCGAAGGGGAAGAGAGCTGGAAGGGAAAGAAGACCGGGAGACCCGGCTCCTGTACCGCCGCCTCCTTCAAGCCCAAGCCCAAGGCCATGAGCGCGGTGCGGAGCGCCCTGAGGTTCTCCCTGGGCGCCGCCCGCTGGTCCTCACCCGGCGGAGGTTGCGGACGGCCGGCCCCCCACGATAGCCAGCTGGGTCCCCCGCTTCTCTGTGCGCTCCACCGCCGAGAATGGGGAGACGCGGCTAGGGAGACCCACGCCGGCTGGGCCTTCCGGAGAAGCCGGGGGAAGGGCTCGGGCCTCTGGAGGGGCCCTGCCGGGATCCCGGAGCGATGCTGGCCCCCGCGAGGCCCCCGGGCCTCTCGACCCCCGCAGGCCTCTCCCTTCTCTTGAGCCCACCTCCAGGCCCTCGCACTTGATAAGATAACACGTTTGCCTTGGGGGGTTGGGGGGAATCTGTGACCCTCTCCCCACGTGACAAGGAGTGAACCAACGTTGTCCGCATCTGGCAGTTTGGAATTTGGTTTGACAAGGGGGAAAATCTTGTACCTCTGATGCTAGGTTATTTTTATTTTTGTCTTTTGTGGTATGTGGAAACTCCAGGGAAGTTCTCTGGGTGTAACTGTCTTAACCACTGACATTAACTTGGATCTACTGAGCCCATCTGGGGCCTGTCCCTTGCTCTGGGTCCCGGGGGTGCAAAGCGAGTTGAGGCACAGTAAGGACCCGCAGGGACTTGCCCCGCTTTGAGGAAGCCAGACCCTCACTGCAGTAGAGTGGACCCTGACAGGGAGTAGGGAGAGAGCTCTGGGTGCTCTAGAGGCTCAAGAAGAGGGTGATTCCCTGGAAGGGTGGCACAAGATGGGATGGACAGGAATGTGGGGGAAGATGAGGGGAGAGCAGAGCCCACCAGGTGCTCCAGGTCCTGAGAGGGTGAGAAGGGAAGGAGGAGCGGCCAGTGGAGGCCAAGTCTACCTGGCAGTTAGCCTTGAACTCCCAACCTGAGGATCCTGAAGGCAGTGAGGAGATATAAAGCTGCTACATCTTCCATGATAACAAGGCAGGCCATCCATCGGGTGCTCGGAGCAGGGCTCAGGCCCTGTATCCTCTGCACTTGGAGCTCAGAGGCACTCCACACCCTCCAGCCTGAAGCTCCCCACCCAGACCACACTCAATCTATGCAGGCGTGGGGAGTGTGGGGAGCACATGCACTTTCTGTCCCATTTCCAGAATCTGGCCTTGCAGACTTGTCACCTGTAGCCTAGAAGAGCCTCTCCCACACTCAGAAACCCACTGCCTCCTCCAGTGTAAGGTCTTGGCCCAAGGCAGGGTCAGGGGCTTCCTGGTCCACTTTGTCCATGTCACTCTGTAACTGCGTGGAGCATACCCCACCTGGGGACTCGCTCTCCAGATTAATCTCTCTGTTCAGCCCATCCCCACCTTCCAGATGAACCTCAGTGGGGAGAGGGGGAGATGCCTAGTGTCTCAAGGATGGCAGGGGAGTGGCTGGAGGGGTAGGACCAAGCCACGGAGGCCTCCGGGACTGGGGACCTGGGGGGCCAGGGGCTGAACTCAGCCTCTGCCCTGATCTTCAGTCTTCAGTCTTTTCATTTGTAAAATGGGATCAAGATGCCTCGAAAGGGCTGCTGGCAGAGCTTGGGTGAAATCACAGTTTGTAAACTAAGATCTGTGAAAGTTGGTTCCGGGTCATCTCTCAGTTCAGATTCCAACTTTACTCCGCTGTAGCCTGGGGAGGCGTGTTGACGTCAATGGCAGGGCTCCTTCGGAGCAGGTGATGGTCACGGACTTGATGGGGAGGGGGTGCTCCAGATGGAGGGACTGACTGGAAGGAAAGGGTTTTTAGTTTGGGGTTTTGTTTGACAGTTTTTTTGTTTGTTGTTGTTTGCCTTTAGCTGATACCCAAGGGTGAGCCAGGCCTGGGCAGAGGTCCTTCATTTCTCAAACCCTCACAGTCCCTCAAACAGTATTAGCAGAATAGAGAAATCACAAAGGGAAGGTATCGTCCAACCCTCCCACTCCGTCCTCAAATCTTACGGCAGACACACACCCTTAGAGACCACAGGTAGCTTCTAGAAACCCATTTTAGGAACGAGAACCTGAGGCCAAGAGCAGACAAGGCAAGATCCCACAACCTCAGATCCCTAAGTTTCAGGTGACGAGCACCGCATTGTCTCCATCACCATGCTGTCTTTCTGGACGTCCCCCTCTGCTTAGGGGCCTTGAACAAACGCCCACATCCCTCTGAGGGTCAGTTTCCCCATCTGTAAAATGGGAGTAAGTACTCCTCCCTCCTAGGGTCAGGGAGAGATTAAATGAGATGAAGTCTACCCAAGACCCACTAGGCACAGCTTGCTTCTGCTGCTGCTGCCAAGGCGCTTCAGTTGTGTCCAACTCTGTGCGACCCCATAGACGGCAGCCCACCAGGCTCCCCCGTCCCTGGGATTCTCCAGGCAAGAACACTGGAGTGGGTTGCCATTTCCTTCTCCAATGCGTGAAAGTGAAAAGTGAAAGTGAAGTCGCTCAGTCGTGTCCAACTCTTAGTGACCCCATGGACTGCAGCCCACCAGGCTCCTCTAGGTCACCTCTAAGTGCTCATTCCCTTGTGGCTCAACTGGTAAAGAATCCGCCTGCAATGCAGGAGACCTGGGTTCGATCCCAGGGTTGGGAAGATCCTCTGGAGAAGGGAAAGGCTACCCACTCCAGTAGTCTGGCCTGGAGAATACCATGAACTGTATAGTCCATGGGGTCTCCAAGAGTCGGACTCGACTGAGCGACTTTCACACTCACAGTTGGTCATTAGGTGGAAGTCATTCCACCTGTTATTCTAAATGCTCCCATATCCCCAGCAATCCAGATTACAGACCTCCTGGTTTACTGTGTAAACCGAAGACATACACAGGCACCATCCTTTTACAAGAATGTTGACAGCTTGGTTTCACACCAGCCCACCGGCATATCTGCATGTGAACGCGTTCCAAAGTATTTACCAAGCCCCTTCCATGTGTCAGGCCTTGGGCTGGGGGCTGGGGGCTGGGGCCCGGGAGCCAGAGATGACCTTGGATGACTCCGGTAGCTGAGTCTCAGTTGCTCAGTCGTGTCCGACTCTTTGCGACCCCAAGGATGTAGCCCTCCAGGCTCCTCTGTCTATGGGGATTCTCCAGGCAAGAATACTGGAGTGGGTTGCTACGCCCTCCTCCAGGGGATCTTCCCAATCCAGGGGTCGAGTCCAGGTCTCCTGCCCTGCAGGCAGGATTCTTTACCCTCTGAGCCACCAGGGACGCCCAGAGTCTTGCATGGAAGACAGGATTTGTTTGCAGAGTTCTGCCTCCTAAGCGGTCTGATCGCTCACGTTTGGGCGCCAAACGCTGGCATTGCGCATCCCTTCTGGTTTCCGGACCAGGAGCGATGGCTGAAATGCTTTTTTCTTTTCTTTCCGGAGCCTGGCCTCCCACCGCCAGCCCCAGTCCGCCTGGCGCAAGGGCGCCGCTCTCCTTGGCAGCCGGGCGGATTCGCTGCCCCAATGTGCGCAGGAACTCGGAGAAATGGGCAAGGCGAGAACAGGCCAGAAAGGCCCGGGAGGAACCCGCGAAGCCGTGGGAGGTCTGCTTCTTTGCAGCCCCCGCGCCAGCCCTCCCTGGCCCGTTTGGCACAAGCGCCTCCCGGGCCGCCAGGCGGCTGAGCAAAGGCCGGCCCCTCCACGCACCCGGTCTTTTGTGGGAGCGAAACACAAAAGAGAGGGGAAAAAAATACGTCTTCCGTTTCGACGGAGGAGGCCGACAGCGCCAGGACGCCTGGGCCAGCCAGGAACTAACTCCCGGAGCCCGGCCCATTTAGCCCCGGCAAAGGAGCACTCCATTTCGCGGGAAGGGGCTGTATGCGCGCGGGTGGGAATCGCGGTGCCAGGGACACTCCCAGGACGCGCACACCAGGCGCCGGGCGCAAGACCTGGACAAGGTCCGGGACGCCCTAGAACCCACAGGAGAGCAAGCGCCAGTGGCGGACTCTAGTTTCTGATTATTCCTGGAGGGGGTGGGAGGACTCAGAGACACACTCGGGAGAGTTTGGCGACCGACCAGCCCCAGGGCTAAAGAAGCCCTGGGGACACTGACCGCCCCCCCTCCCCCCCCTCCCCCCCGAGCAACTCCCTGGCAACTGGAGGATGGGGTCCTCCATGCGGATGTTGGGGAAAGGGTCCACAGCGCTGACCTGCCAGCCTGAGGCGAGCTCCGGGAGTGCGCAGTAAGAACCGCGAGGCGCCGCTGCACCTCCCCGGAACGGCCACCACTGCCTCGGGTCGTTGGCGCGGGGCCAGAGCCCAGAGCATCCTTACGCGCGTCCACGCGGGAATCTAGCGAATAAGCCAGCTCTCCTGACTCCGGACTGTGCCTTCCCAGGCTCTAAACTCGCGCCGTGCCAGGAGGGGCCCCTCGAGTTTTGCCCCTGCTTCCGACTCTAGGCTCTGGAGCCAGCGCGTAAAGAACCGCGGATTCGCGTGGACCCGGGCGCAAGGACCGTCGCCGGTGGCAAGCCACGAAAGAAGGAACCGGGGCTCCAGGACACGTGCCACCGGCTGGACTAACCTCAGCGACTGCGACCCAGGCGCGCACTCGTTGCGTCTTCTGGTGTTTGTGAGATACAAACTGGAGAGCTCACAAGTCCACGCCCAGGCTGGGGGTCCGCAGAGCATACCCCCCACGAATGTCCTCATTACCGGTGGCCCGGGACGCCCAAAGGAATGGTACTCAAATACCCCAGCTCTGCAATCCCCAGCTCCCCATCCCCACTCCCTGCGTTCTTCCAAGTGACAGATTCGCCTAATTGAACCGTTGTGGGTCATCCTCTGGAACCGTTGGATGACACATCTCCACGCTTCAGTTCTTCATGTTTTAAATACCTATTTAACGGATGGCTGCAGAGCCAGCTGGGAAACAGGCGGATTGAAAAATAACGCCCCAGAAGGCACGAGCTGGGGGCAAGGGGGAGAGCCCGCCTGGCTTTCTGGTGTAGAAGGGACTGGAAGACATACCCCCAAACTGGGAGCAATAACCTGGGGTTTTGTTGGTTTATTTCTAACTGTGCTGCTTGAAGGTGAATTACTACTAGCCAAGTTTGTTTGTCTGTTGTGTTTTTCAAACCGTGCATACAAATGAAAAGGTCCCAAATAATGCAGATAACCAAGAGGCTGATAACACCCCCTTGGAGAGAGGACTGGGGCCGAGTCCCTGCGGCTGGAGTGTAAAGCACTACTAGGGTCCTGGATTTGAAGAAACAAACCTCTGTGCTCAAAATATATGGCTGTGAGAAATTCAACTACGATAAAATGTCTGAGGTTGGGGAGACGGGGCCCCTACTATAAAGTAACCACCAGAGCCCCCATCTGCAGTTCAGGCAGAGGTGCACAGTAAAGTAAAGTTTGGGTCCCCCCTCCCCTCCTGCGTAGGCTTACTACAGACACAGTCTCTCGATTTTCCCATCTGTAAAATGGGTGGAGGCGTCGGTACCACAGAACTACTTCAGTTGGGCGCTTCTGCAGACCGGATTTAGTTCCTCGGAGGTCAAGGATTTCCAGGTTTGGGAGCCAGGCTGCGACTGGTAAAACGCCATGGATCTCGGCCCCAAAGGGTTGGATCCCGCGGTCTTGGCCCAAGATTGAGACTTCTTTCTGCAGACAAGCCAGCTTTGCCCCTCTACGCCACGGCGTGGTGACCGCCACAAAAATGGTGCAGAAAATACCATCCTCTGGTTCCTGATGCTACGAAAGGACGCCTGACCCTGGGCTCAACTCTCCGCCTGCATTAGCGCGGTTTCTCAGTGCAAACGCCTTGTCCCGGTGTCTGCGCCATCGTCAACTTTATGAAGAAGGTGATTTCTTTCAAAGCCCCGTCCCGGTAGCGGGTCCCCTCTTGCCTTCCCCGCCTTCCTCCTCGCCAGGCCCGGCGCCCAGCTGGGGGCGCTACTGGCCGCTTGCCGAGTTGCAGCCGCCGCCACCTCTTAGAGGCGCGCTTCGAGTGCAAAGAAAGCAGGAGTTTCGTCCCTGGTTATCGTGCACATTTGGGGCTCAAAATGCCCACGTGCTGATGAAACCCACGAAGTGGGAACAGGTGGCGAGAACACACACACACGGGGGTGGGAAGGGAGGAGACTCCAGCCCAGTTCCCGAGTAGCCAGGGTTATCTGAGAAGATCCGAACCCAAGATCTGAACGCCTTGCGCACCGGGTTAATTCGTGCGCACAGCCCCCCCGCGCACCTCCTCCCCGAGCCTGACTCTGCGTTCCCGCATTTTAATAGAAATTTGACAGTGTCCCCTCTCTCCCTCGGTCCCAACCGCGGCGCTCTGCACTTCCCCCGCGAGCCCTCCCTCCTCCTCGGGCTTTGCCTCTCACTCTCCCTCTCGGGGTCCACGCTGCAGTCCCTCCGGTAAGACTCTCCCGGCCGCGGGCGCCCATTGGCTGAGCGCTGGGAGGAGGCGTGTGCCCGGCCCGGCGAGTTTCATTGAGCGGAATTAGCCCGGATGACATCAGCTTCCCACTCCCCCCACCCACCCCCACCCCGGGCCTGCCCAGCTCATTGGCGCGGCGGCCCCTCCAAGACCCGCACATTGTTCCCCGCCCCCGCCGCGGCCACCGCCGCCGTCGCCGCCGCCACCCGGCTATAAAAACCCTCCGAGCGGGGAAAGGTGCGGATGCTCATTATAGACCGACGCGACATCGGCGCCCGGTCCCGGTTCTCTGCCGCAGTCTTGGGGACCGAGCTCCTCTAACCGCATCCGTGGTAAGTGCGCCCGCCCCTCTCAACCCCCCGCCCCAAGCAACTCCAGCCTACACCCCAGGGACAGAGGCCCCTCACTTCGGCTGCGACCCGGGGAGCTCCGCTAAAGTGGATCCAGATCCCTCCCTTGCCCGCCAGTTCTCCCAGCGGTTTCGCTGCCCTGGCCCTTCCCAAGGTCACCGCACCATCCCTTTTGCCCCAAAGCGAGAAATTGGGGCCACAATAGCGGTCTTCTGCCCCAGCCCCAGTCAGCTGAACGAGCCCCCAGCCCGCCCCTGGCGCAGCGCGTGGAGTCTGGGCTCCGTGGCGGGCGCTGGCTGCCGGTCTGTGAGCGTGTGTTTGCTGAGCGGTGTCGATGGAGATAAGGTGGATGCGTTTGAGGAACCAAATAAATACTTCTCTATTTAGATCTCCACCCTTCCCAAAGAAAAACCCTCACTTGACACTTTTTCTTAGTGTGTTAGTCGCTCAGTCGTGTCCGACTCATTGCGACCCTATGGACTGTAGCCTGCCAAGATCCTCTGTCCGTGGCATTTTCCAAGCGAGAATACTGGAGTAGGTTACCATCGCCTTCTCCAGGGGATCTTCCCGTCTGAGTCACCAGGGAAGACCTCATTCCTAACAGAAAGTATAAAAACCGTAGAATGCCACCCTCCCAGAGGAGAGCTCCATCCTCCAGGGATTAAACAACCTGTGGATGAGAGCGGCGGGGAGGCGGTAGGGAGGGAAAGAGCGGTGACTTAAGCTTACCTGCATGCCAAGACCAGAGACAGCGAGGTGGACCCGAAGCGAACGGCCACCAGCGCCTGGACCCCGCGCTGCGGTGCAGGCGGGAGCAGCTTTTCTCTCTCACTGACCCCAGTGCCGCTCGATCTCGATTTCGATCTCCCGTCTCTTTCGTGTTTCTCTCCTCCTCTCTCCGCAGTAGGCGTCCTGGAAGCTCTGAGGACCCAGGGAGGGGAGGACCCCGGGAAGGCTGCGACGATCCCTCGGGGCCATGGACTCGGACGCCAGCCTGGTGTCTAGCCGGCCGTCGTCGCCGGAGCCCGATGACCTTTTCCTGCCGGCCCGGAGCAAGGGCAGCGGGGGCGGCGGCTTCACGGGAGGCACCGTGTCGTCGTCCACGCCGAGCGACTGCCCGCCGGATCTGAGCGCCGAGCTGCGCGGTGCCATGGGCGCGGCGGGCGCGCACCCGGGGGACAAGCTGGGCGGCGGCGTTGGCGGCGGCTTCAAGTCATCCTCGTCCAGCACCTCTTCGTCCACGTCGTCGGCGGCCGCGTCGTCCACCAAGAAGGATAAGAAACAGATGACGGAGCCCGAGCTGCAGCAGCTGCGCCTCAAGATCAACAGCCGCGAGCGCAAGCGGATGCACGACCTCAACATCGCCATGGACGGGCTGCGCGAGGTCATGCCGTACGCGCACGGCCCGTCGGTGCGCAAGCTCTCCAAGATCGCCACATTGCTGCTGGCGCGCAACTACATCCTCATGCTCACCAACTCGCTGGAGGAGATGAAGCGACTGGTGAGCGAGATCTACGGAGGCCACCACGCCGGCTTCCACCCATCGGCCTGCGGCGGCCTGGCGCACTCTGCGCCCCTGCCTGCCGCCACGGCTCATCCGGCGGCCGCGGCGCACGCGGCGCACCACCCGGCGGTGCACCATCCCATCCTGCCTCCGGCCGCCGCCGCCGCCGCCGCCGCCGCGGCGGCCGCCGCGGTGTCCAGCGCCTCCCTGCCCGGCTCCGGGTTGTCGTCGGTCGGCTCCATTCGGCCCCCTCACGGCCTGCTCAAGTCTCCGGCGGCGGCGGCGGCGGCGGCCCCGCTTGGGGGCGGGGGCGGCAGCGGCGGGGGTACTGGCGGCTTCCAGCACTGGGGCGGCATGCCCTGCCCCTGCAGCATGTGCCAGGTGCCCCCGCCGCACCACCACGTGTCGGCCATGGGCGCCGGCAGCCTGCCGCGCCTCACCTCGGACGCCAAGTGAGCGGGCCTGGGGGCAGACGCGTTCTGGCGAGCCGGGAGGGTGGGAGCCCCGAGGCTGCGTGGGGGGGAAGCCAGGACCGGCCGGCGCTGGGGCCTGGGAATTCAGTCCCAAACAGGAGCGCCGTGCCGTGAGCTGGGGGTGGGGGGCAAAGGTGAGGACTCCAGTACCCGGGATCCGATGCAGCGGAGGCGTGCGCTGAACCCTGGGCAGTGAGAGGTTGCATTTGCTCTGGGACTTGGTTCAACCCTCTCTGGCTTTTAAACAGCAGCGCTGCTCCCTTGGACATACTTTTATAAGAAGGCGCAGCTACCCGCATCTCGTCTTTCAACCCTCCCTCCCCTCCCCGCCCCCCGTCAGAACCCCAGAGAAGAGGTGATTCTAAAAACTGCTTTCCCTACGAACTCGGCCTCACTCGGCCCGGGCAGCACTTCGTAGTACCGAGGAGGAAGGAAAGGAGGGGAGCGTTGGGGACTTCCTCGCCTCTCCGGGCGGGTAGGAGACTCTGGAGCCGCAGTCCAGAAGCGGCCGTCCGGACTCGCCCTCAAAGGTCCTCCCCTGCCCAGAGCTCGGGCTACGAGTTAGTATTCGGCACCAGAAGCACTTACGGTCGCGTCCAGTCTCTGTATCTGGATAAACCCACAGCGGTCTCGGGCTGTTTCTCCCTGTCGCTTCTGATTGGTTTGGGTTTGTGGATTTCGAAGGAATCTGTCGACGTTCCTTTTTCAACAGTGCGATCAAGCTTTATAGACAGTCAGAATAGAACCACTTGTGGATTGTTATAACCTACAACTGTCGACTTTGGGTGCGGGTGGGTTTTTTTAGTTATTTTAAAATAGAATTTCCCTCCCTACCCCCTTTTTCCGTCTCTGAGCACAAAGTGATTTGGTTTCTTACCTGGCTGGGGACAGTCGTTTGGGTACCCGAAGATTTGACAGAACTCAAAGGATGTTGCTGTGAATATAGTTTGGGTTATTTGGGAGTTCTGTTGACTTTTTAGTGTTTTTTTTTTTTTTTTTTTCTCTTTGGGATGTGTAAATAGATCAATAATGAGGTAAGTGCGTGCTGCTAAGCTGATTGCTCACGTGACTGCCACTTTCCCACCTCCTCCCCAGTCTAAGCCGGGTTTCTTCCATATTGGTTTCTTTTTGCCAGCTTAACACAAATGACAAACTCTTTCCACGTGCTTCCTCCCTCCGCGCGAACGGCCTCGGCTTGCAGAGTTGCAATATGGGCTTCACAGCGTCGGCCACGTAACATCCCCTCTCCGATTGCTGCCCCTTGCAGAGAGTGTATCATCTGTTTTATTTTTGTAAAAAGATAAAAGTGCTAAATAATATTTATTACTTGTTTGGTTGCAAAAAAATGAAATAAATGACCGAGTGTTGAGATTTTAAATAAAATTTAGAGTAAGTCGGGTGTTTTCCAGCCTTGTGGGTGGAAGGAGGTGCGGGGAGCCGCCTGGGAAAAGCGGGCGGCCGGACTCCATCCTTCTGGGCTGGATTTGGGGACCGCTCCGCTGGTTTTGTCCTAGAGAAAGATTGAGAGGGTTGTTGGCCCATTTTTCTCCCCCGTAACAAACATTCTCTTTAAAACACGTTCTGAGCACCTCCTCGGCGTGCTCCTCCTCACCTGTTTTTATTTTTATTTTCTGACGCCTAACCCGTAACTCCTTTTCTATTGGGTTGAGAATTAGATTCATTGAAAGTGAAAATTTTTTCCTCCGTGCAAAGTTCGGAGGCCCGAACTTTGGGCCTCCCGGGTGAGACCCGTGTCTCTGGCTGGGAGTCCGGGCGCTTAGGTCCCCGTGTCCTGAAGCGATTCCATTTTCTCTCTGCTGAGGGGCGGTCGTCCACCCGCATCCGTCTGCGGACGAGCGACGCGAGGTCCCCTCGGCCCGGCATCGCCATGTGGTTCCCGCCAGAGGGCTGCGGGCGCTTGTGGCGCGGGTTCCACTAACCCTTCGCTCCCTTCCCTGCTCTACGCACGACCCTCGCCCGGCTCCCTCGCCGGCCTTGAACCGCAAAAAGTCAGGTGCTGGGAACTGCCTGCCAGGAGCGAGGCTGTGGCCAGCCGCGCTTTGGTCTAGGGCTTCCTAATCCTGACTCCCGCCTCTGTTTTCTCGCTGCTATCGGGTTCCTCATAATCCAAAATTGCAAGGCAAATTTAGGACGTGGCTCTTAAGAGAGATTTGGGGGTAAAAGGTAAAGAAGCTTCGGCCTTTCCCGATCAAGGAAGAGGAGAGAACGTTTTGCCGCCTTGCAGTCCTGCGGCTCACAGCAGAGCGCGCATCCGGAACGCTGCGAAGTGCGGACGTGGTGGATGGTCCATCGCCCTGGGCGCGCTCGCTCACGATACCTTTGGTGGCCACCGGTGGAAGGTCCCAGCGCCCAGAGCACCTGGGGCGGAGGTTTCCCTGGTTGGAACCCCTCCCCCGCCCCGTTTCTTGAGATCGCCCCGGATCGCCCCTGAGCCGGGCCCACGAAGACTGGGCGTTCAGGAGACGGAGGTTGGTTCCATCTCCTCGCTCCTGGACACGTAGTTTCTGGGTCCGCCAGCAGATACTGTCAGGCCACTGGCCTAAAACAGCCGGCGCCCCCCAGGATCAGATGCCTCGTACTGGGCTTCGCTTCTCACCCTCGGCTGGGATGAAGGCCGGGGGGCTGCAGAGGGCGGAATAAAGGGGTCGGGCCCAAACCGCTCCACAGGAATCCACAAAGAGGGTAGGGCAGAATCTAATAGGTTTTGCTTTCAAATCCCAGTTGAAACGAAATTTGTCAAGGATTTAAAACTGGGTCCTTCTCCAGCCGACAAGCCACACAGAGGACCCCACGATGCAGATTGGGTTGAAGGTGGGGGGGCGTCCCTGTCGCAGTGGCAGTCTCAGCTTCCTACACCCAACTCAAGGCTTGGCAGGTGCAGGCGGGGCTGCCCGAGGGAGCAATGTATCCGTAGAGGGGCAGTTGTTGAAAGAAATCAAGTCACCCCCCCCTTCCCGTCCCCCATGTCCAAGCTCTCGGTTCGCGTCCAGCCACCAGTCAGACTAGACCTCGGGCCCCCAGGAAGGAGGGCCTGAATCCAGCCAGGCTCCGGGCGCTCCCCAGAGCCATCTGCCTAAACTTTGCACCAGCCAGGGATCTGGGCCACCACGTGTGAGAGCCGAGCGCTCTGACGCCGCGCAGGAGGCGCACACTGGCCGGCAGGACCACTCCGGGCAGATGGCTCCTTGCAGAGACTGTCCCTGGCGTGGCGGGAGGCCTGGGTGACGGACTCAGGTCAGCGGTTGGGCTTCGGAGTAGAGAGAGAAAGGAAGTTAAACTCCCACGCTGATGTCCAGGGACAATCTCCGCGCCACCCTCCCCCCACCCCACCCCCCAAACCGCCCCTATACACTGAGAGAGGCAGGCAGGGAGAAGGCGGTATCCTAACAGTTGGACACTGGGCAGTGACTCGGTCCTCGGGGCACTGGCTCCTAGGACCCCCTTCCCTTCATTAGGTTCTCTAGGACCCTGGTCCACAGCTCAGCTTCCCTATCCCCGCACATGGCCCTGGAAGTGTCTCAGCTCTCAGCCTGGGCACCCAGAGACTTCCGTCACCAGCTCCCAAGGTCTTCCAGATTCTCCCCCACCCTCTCCCCTGCCTAAAAACGGACTGATTTGAGGTTTAGGGGGCCTCCTGCGTGGTCTCTGCCCTCCAGGGCACGGTCCTCCCTCCCCTCTCACTTACTGGGCAGGAGACAGAGAAATGAGGAATCCCTGGTTTGATCCTGTGTTGGGGAGCACATGGGAACCCCTGTGGGGGGGGTATCCCATGCCTCCAGCGCCCATAAAGTTGAAACTCTGAATTCTGGCAACTGGAAGTGAGCCAAGGGGCAAAGCAAACCCTCACATCTAAAGGGCATCTCAACTGGAGAATGTGTTCCTGAGATCTCAGCAAGGATGGCTGGAGGAAGACTTAAGTACCAGGGAAATGCATGCAGGCTGGGGCTGGGGCAACCCAGCAAGCATGACCCATCCTCCTCCATCCCAGATGGGAAGGCAGGAGAAGGGGAGGAGCTCCCAGGCCAGGACATTGGATTTTAAAAGCCCCCTAGACACTCTCAGACTGGAGAGCCATCTGTCTGCTATCCCTAGGATAGAACCCAGCTAACAACGAGTCTGAACTCCTTCTATCAAGTAAATACCTTGATGCCCCCTAGAAGTTCATCAAAGGCAAAAAATACCCGCTATATAGGCCTTCCTCTCATTTTAAGTTCCTCTTTTAGTACAGACTTCGGGCCAAATCTGGGCCTCCACACAAGGGCCTCACAGTGCCAGTAAGACTCTTGGGGGTCTCTGACATCAGCCCTACACCCAAAGTCTCTTGACAGGCCCCCTAAGTCTCTGCACACCTTTAAGGGAGGCCAGAATCAGGCCTGGCTGTTCTCAGGGTAAGTGGTTGCTACAGTGAGTCCTACCCTGGCTGGGGAGAGGTGGCTGTGGAATAGTATGGGTCAGCATCCCGTGGCTCAGTTTGGAGGGGGCAGGCAGTGCAACCCCTGGGGTTAAACCCTCCATTCCTGGTCAGAGTAATGGGCCAGCAGGGTGGAGACGGGGCTCACCCCTCATCACTTCCTCCTACCTCAGGGGCTGCCTTGTTGCTACAGGGCCACATGCATTGTGCAGTGGCCAACAGTTGTGGCAGATCTGTGAGCCTGGAGGCGGTGCCCAGCTGTACCCTGGAAGTTCAGGATGCCAATAATAGGCGGAAGAGGCTGGAAGAGGAGGCACCAACATTTACAGAAGGCTAGTCCGTATACCAGGCTCCTCCATCCATGGGATTCTCCAGTACTCTTGCCTGGAAAATCCCATGGATGGAGGAGCCTGGTAGGCTCCAGTCCATGGGGTAGCTGAGAGTCAGGCATGACTGAGTGACTTCACTTTCACGCATTGGAGAGGGAAATGGCAACCCACTCCAGTATTCTTGCCTGGAGAATCCCAGGGACAGAGGAGCCTAGTGGGTTGCCATCTATGGGGTCGCACAGAGTCAGACACGACTAAAGCGACTTAGCAGCAGCAGCAGCAGCAGTCCGTATAGGGCATCACCCTGAGAGCTGTGGTTGTTACTCATTCATTCAATTCTCCTGGTAACCCTTTGAGGATGGTGCTACTGTTTATTATTATATTTGTTTAATTATTATTTTACAGGTGAGGAAATTGAGGCTCAGCGAGGGTAAATGGCTTGCTCAGGGGAAGACACAGTAAATGGAAGCAGCAACGTTGTGATCCGGGGGTCTGGCTCCAGATCCCACCTTGAGGAAGTCGCCCCATCCATACCCAGGCTGCCCTAGCCATCTCTCCTCCTCGCCAATCTAGTCTCTAGATTCTGACCTCTTGGGGAATCCTTGGAGCTCCCACACTGCTGCTCACCACCACCCCCACCACCACCCAGGCCCCAGTCCCCAGCCCCCTTAGGTGACACTCCTAGGGCTCTCCCTGTGCGCCTGGACCCCATCTGGCCCCGACGCCCCCATCTGGGCAGCGGGCGGTGCCCAAAGGCTTTAGCAATTAGCCGACTCGGGTGGGTGCGCGCGGCGCGGGCGGCCGCTAATGAGGCGGCCGGCGACGCTGAGGTGGACTGGCTGGCGTTCGAGGCGGGACAGCTGCCGCCCGCCGCCTGCCCGCCGCCCGCATCTCCTGCCCAGTGGCGCGGTCCACACCGCGTGCCCCAACAACTTGGAAAGGAATCGCAAACTGAAATGCCTGCAGGGGCCGCAGGACACGCGCGCGGTCCGTGCAAACGACGGGGGCGCGCAAGCTGGGAGAGCGCAGTGTCTTTCCAAGGGACCTCGGGTCCCTTTTTATCACACACTAAGGCCCCCCTCCCGCCCCCGACACCGGGGATGGCGGGTGTGTGGCACGAATTGGCCAGCGGGCTTCCAGTCTGCAACCTCTGAAAGTGATGCGGATGATCAGGACGGCAGATTCGGGTCGTTGGATCTGCTGGGGTCCTCGGGCCTCGAAGCCTCTGGGAACAGAGTTCCTGCGTGATCTCGTGCCTAGCTGTGCGCCGCGGTACCCTGGCTTCCCGGATCGCGAGCAGGCTGAACGCAGCCAGGGGGGGCCCGGCCTCGCAGGCACGCCCCTCCGCCCGCCCGCCGGAGCCCCAGCTCGTCCCGCTCCGGCTCGGGTTGAAGCAGCTGCCTGACGCGGCGCGCGGCTTTCCTTTGGAGAGCTTTGAGTCCGGCGGCCGCAGGGCCTCTGAGTCCACTAGCTGTGGGAGGGATTGAGAGTACCCCCCTCCACCCCTCCCTGAGAGGGAAACAAGCGGATTTCTCCAGAAGCGCCTGAGTTCATGTGGAGACCAAATACCATCCCTGACCCCCTGATCCGCGCTTACGCACAAGGACTCAGGCACCCCAACGCGCTTCCCGGGGTTGGGGGGGGGGGGTCACAGGCACACTGGCGAGTCTGGAACCTCGAAGCCTTGGCCTTGGTCTGGAAGTCCTTGAGGCCCCGTGAGACAGCGACGGTTGGCCGGGGACAGCTCGGTTTATCTTCCCCTTCCTCGACTATCCTCGGGAGCCTGGGAATCTGTCTTCTCCCTGGTCCTTCTAGGCCTTGTGGGCTGGCCCACTAACCTTCCCTCTGCGAACCCCCCAGTCCAAACCCGCTCTCTGAGCCCTCAGCTTTCCAGGCTAAAGTCTTGGATCTCCAGCGAGAGCCCGTGGAAGAACAGGACCATGAGCCACTGGCTCCCTCTTCATCCTCAGATCTCTGGGCAGTAGAGGCTGGCCTTGAAGAGCAGAGCTGGAGTGGCTCCTCAGAAGCTCAGTGGGGCCTGAGTTTCCTCTGGCCTCAGTTTCCTCACCTGTAGAATGGAGCCAGGTTGGGTGATCACCAAAGCTCTGTGGGAGGATGAGGCTAGGCTCTGGGTGCCCTGGTCCACGTCTGGGCACAGGTTCCTGGAGCCCCTGGCTGGGAAGGAGAGTGTGATGGGTGAAAACAGTTCCCCTTGTTGTCCTGTGTAGGCAGGGACCAGTGATTCCCATATGGCGCAGTGGTAAAGAACCTGCCTGCCAATGCAGGAGACTCAAGAGATGCAGGTTTGATGCCTGCGTGGGCAAGATTTCCTGGAGGAGGAAATGGCAACCCACTCCAGTATCCTTGCCTGGAGAATCCCGTGGACAGAGGAGCCTGGTGGGCTACAGTCTGTGGGGGTGGCCTAGAGTCAGACCGAGCACACAAGCATATAGGGGCTAATGAAATTCACAGCCTCCACTGAAATGGGAGTGTAGACAATTCTAGAAACAACTACTATTTGGCCTTGACTTTTTGGCTCCCCAGGTAGAAACTGGCTTAGATACCTTTGTATCTAGACTTCTATCTGGACCTGCCTGCTTGATGTAAATGAATGACTGTGGATGGTAAATGGAGGACTCGGGGAAGGAAGAGGTTTCCAGAGTGTGGGGGAAACACGAGTGTGAGAGGTCAGGAAATCGTGCACGGATACGTGCCACTGGGGCCCAGGGGCTGGAGGGCAACTTTGATTCTACCCAGACAGACCTCCCATTTGACAGAGAGCTAGGCTATCAGACCTCCCAGCGTGCCTGTCTCTTTTTATGTAAATAGAATAGTTAATAGTAGCACCTCACAACTGTGTTACTGCCAAGAATAAACGAAATGGCTTCCTGCCTGGTTCTAGCTGTGAATGGATGCCCTGAGCCCAGGCGTCTGGCCAGAATGCCACTTCTGCACCCTCACTTGTGAGCCTGGGCCCCCAGGATGCAGCCACCAATATGTAGGTCATGTGTTGGGACAGGCAGGAGTGGGTGGGGGTTGCGGGGGTGTTGATCTAGCACCATGAAGACCATGTTTGGGCAGTTGGGTGTGGGGCCATGGTATGCTGCCTTGGCTCCACCAGCTGTGTGACCTGGAAGAGAGGCCTGGGCTTTTTGAATCTCAGCTTGCTTATCTCTAAAATGGGTGTGGTACTAATACCATTTCCACAGGGCGTCAGGATTGAAAGGGACAAATGGGCCCTGGGCCTGGCATACAGGGCAGGTCCAATAAGCAGAAGAGTCTACCCACCTGGTGGGGTGTCATCTCACTGAATCTTCTGGGAGGTCCTGTGAGGTAGGGTCCCTGTTACTCTGTCACATGACCTGCCCTGCAGCATCTGAAGGGGGCCTGTTTGACCCAGGACCCCAGGAAAGGCCCAGAAGTCCCCTGAGCGTGATATACAGACTCTAGTCACCCCTGCCCTATGCAGGGCAAAGAGCCTTGCCTCACCTCTGCATGCCCCAGGGTGGGTGTTACAGGCCTGTTATGCTGTCCTTGCATTGTCTAATTGCCTTGCACTGGAGCAGGGCCTACATGCTGCATAGAAAACAGAATGTGCGTGTGTGCTAAGTCACTTCAGGTTATGTCTGGCTTTGTGTGACGCTATGGACTGTAGCCCAGCAGGCTCCTCTGTCCATGGGACTTCCCAGGCAAGAATACTGAAGTTGGTTGCCACGCCCTCCTCCAAGATCGAACCCATGTCTCTTACGTCTCCTACATTGACAGGCAGGTTCTTTACCACTAGTATCACCTGGGATGCCCAGAAACCAGAATAGAGTCCTTGTAAGGGCAGGAGACCTGGGTTAGATCCCTGGATTCGATCCCTGGGTCGGGAAGATCCCCTGGAGATGGGAAAGGCTACCCACTCCAGTATTCTGGCCTGGAGAATTCCATGGACTGTATGGTTCATGGGGTTACAAAGAGTGGGACACGACTGAGTGACTTTCACAAGGGCAGGAGCTAGGATCAAGGAGGACTAACTGAAGGGAAATTTACCTGTGAAGCTGAGGCCCCACCCTCAAAGTTCTCTGACCCCACCGCCCAGGGCCTGGCCTCTATCCATGCCCCTGGGATGCCCAGTGCAAGTGGTCAGCTGGACAGTGGAGGATCTCCCCTCTCTAGGATTGCGGCTGGGAGCCACAGGGAGAGCTGTGGTGGCCCCTCTGGAGAATGGGACGAGGAGCTCCCCATCACCCTGCTTCTGAGCTCGCCCTGCTATTCAAGCCAGTTCAGCTAGTGAAGACACCCGAGACCTGTGTGGCTCAGCCAGAGAGAAAGGAAGTGATCTAGTGCAGCCCAGACGCTGGTATAAGTTGCAGCAGGGGCAGGAAACTCAGAGAACTGTTGAACCAAAAAAGCCTGGAAGAGACCTCCACCCCTGGGGCTTAGGCTGTCTGTCCCTCTCCCTTCCAGTCTCTCTTCCATCAGGCCCCTCCCACCCACAGGCAGATCTGGTTGTCTTTACCCCATGTTTGGTGTTTAAGCCATCAGTTCCTCTTACCCAGATACTTCTTTTTTTTTTTTAATTAAAATTTTTTTTTATTGAGAGATAATTGATTTACAATGTATTAGTTCCAAATGTACAGCAAAGTGATTCAGTTACACATATATATATATATGTATTCTTTTTTAGATCCTTTTCCATTATAGCTTATCACAAGATATTGAGTTCCCTGGGCTATACAGCAGGTCCTTGTTGGTTTCAGTCACTTCTTTTGGTTTGTTTTAATTGAAGTGAAATTTCCATAACATGAAATGAGCCATTTTCAACTGAACAATTCAGGGGCATTACAATGTTATACACTCACCACTTCTCTCCAGTGCCAAAACTTTTTTTTTTTTTTTTATCGCCGCCAGAGTGAAATCCTGCTCATTAACCACTTCCTTTCCCTCCAGCCTCTGGTAACCACTAATCTGCTTTCTGTCTCTATGGATTTACCTACTCAGGACATTTCATATAAATGGAAACATGCAATATGTCGCTTTTGCATCTGTTTTGTTTTTCACTCAGCATAATGATTTTGAGGTTTATCCATCGCATTGCATGTGCTTCACTCCTTTTCAAAGTTGAATAATATTCCATTGTGAGCTTCCCTGGTGGCTCAGCAGTAAAGAACCCGCCTGCCATTGCAGGAGACATGGGTTCAATCCCCGGGTTGGAAAGGTCCCCTGGAGAAGGAAATGGCAGCCTACTCCAGTATTCTTGCCTGGGAAATCCCGTGGACAGAAGAGCCTGGCAGGCCACAGTCCAAGGGGTTGCAAAAGAATCTAACATGATTTGGCAACTAAACAACGACAATATTCCATTGTATAGATGTACTGCATTTTGCTTATCCATTCATCTGTCAGACCTTCCCTGGTGGCTCAGACAGTAAAGTGTCTGCCTACAATGCGGGAGACCTGGGTTGAATCCCTGGGTGGGGAAGATCTCCTGGAGAAGAAAATGGCAACCCCCTCCAGTATTCTTGCCTGGAAAATCCCATGGATGGAGGAGACTGGTGGGCTATAGTCCATGGGGTTGCAAAGAGTTGGACAGGACTGAGTGACTTCACTTTCACTTTTCTTTCTTTTTCATTCATCTGTTAATAGTCTCACTTACTCCTGAGTAATGCCCAGGTCACTGCATGTGACCTTCCATGGTGAAAAGAAACCTGGGCTAGGAGTTAAAAATCTAGAGCAGGCTGGGTGCCCTAAGGCAAGTTGCTTGATCTTTCTGGGCTTCAATCTACTCATCTATTACATAACAGAAATTGAAAAGTTTGGCAAGGCCCATTCCAAGTTAAGGTCCTCTGTGACTTTCCACAACTCTGACATTCTCCCTGCCAGTTGTAGAAAGAAGCCCCGTGTCTTTCCTGCCAGCCACAACCCTGTGTCAAGGACCCCATTCAAAAGAAAGCCCTGGGACTTGACAGGCACCTCCAGTGGATCAGGTCCCTCTAACAAGTCTGTACCTTTGGGTCTTAGAGAGGCCAAATCTTACTGAGAAGCCTGGCTGAACACTGAAGTGGGCAGTATTTTGTGAGTTATTCCCTTATTAAACATCCAGCCAGACTCTCATCAGTTTACTTACTCAGGACATTTCATATAAATGGAAACATGCAATATGTCGCTTTTGCATCAGTTTTGTTTTTCACTCAGCACAATGACTTTGAGGTTTATCCATCCTGTTGCATGTGTCAAGTCACCCAGTGCAATCTGTGACTTGGTGATGAGATGGCCAGCTTACTTATCGCATGTACAGGACCTCGTTGTGATATAGATAAGAGTCACATTTTAAGAAGTGGACATTGAACTAGATCATCAGGATTCAACATAAATTGGGGGAGTGTACAAATTGATATCCTGACTCCTGTAATCCCCATCTTTCATTCAACACACATTCACTACCCTTCATCCCATCTCCTGCTTTGGGTAAGTTGGAAATATATGGAAACAAAAGTTAAGAAACATGGTCTTTCTTAGCATTTCAGAGCTTTGAGACCTACTTAACTGGAGTCAACTGATTCCAATTGGTTGGTCAACTGACTTTTTCTAATTAGAATTGAATTTGGAGGAGCAGGGGGCTATAATGTAGGGGAGGTACCATTATCCAAGGATGTTGTACATTCTCTTGGGAATATGGAAGCGCTGTCCATTGAGATAGTAATATCACCTCCCTCCTTTTTAATACTCCAGCCTTCCCTGGGCACTTTCAATCCCCTTACTTGGCTCACTTTTCTTTCCTTCTTGCTATATTTTTAAAAATTTCTTAGTTTTGTTGTTTATTGTCTGTCTTCCCCAGCAGAACATAAGCTCCACAAGGCAAGGATGTTTTCCATCCTGATCACTGATATAGAACAGTGCCCAGCACATGGTAAGAGGTCAATGAACAGTGGTTGAATGAATGAATGAGTGAATGCATGGAATGGATACACACAGAGGATTTTTGCCACCAAGCCCTTTCCTAACTAGAGCAGAAACTTCACTGGGACTCCCACACAAGAAAACACCAGCAGAACCTGATGCTGTGAAAAGTGCATGGTTGAGCTCTGCAGTCCCCAAAGTGTTTTTTAAAACATCAACCAAGTCCTGGAGGCTGGTCTTGGATTGGACTTGAGATGAGACGCAAATTAGGAGTTTCCTGAAGTAACCTGTTAGTCAGGATCAACAAATAAAGCTATAACATCTTAAAAACTTACTAAAGCTGTAACACTTAACAAACTTACTAACACTGTACCGTTCTCCACTTCTTCATTGAGTCCTTTGGTTAGTTTTTGAGCATAATTAGGATCCAGACCGTGAGGCCTCATCTGTGCTGTGCTCAGTGGCTCAGTCGTGTCCGACCCTTTTGCGACCCCATGTCCGGCTGTAGCCTCCCAGGCTCCTCTGTCCACAGGGATTCTCCAGGCAAGAATACTGGAGTGGGTTGCCATTTCCTCCTCCAGGGGAACTTCCCAACCCAGGGATCGAATCCATTGCAGCTGCATTGCGAGCAGATTCTTTACCAGCTGAGCCACCAGGGAAGCCCATGAATACTGGAGTGGGTAGCCTATCCCTTCTCCAGGAAATCTTCCTGACCCAGGAATCAAACCGGGGTCTCCTGCATTGCAGGCAGATTCTTTACCAGCCCTGAAGCCTCAGACTGACCTTTAAATTAAGTGGATTCATAGTCAAACAGTTGGTCCTAATCTTTTGGGAGACAAACTCCTTGGGTTAAAAAGAAGTGAAAAAAAGGCCAAAAATTCAGTTTGATGTATCTGTCCAGTGGGAGCATATCTGAAAGAGGAAAAAGATTTCCTGGTACCTTAGCAGCTCTCGAAACCATCCACATCCAAGGGTGGGAGGGGTGGCCGCAGCTTTTCAATTCAGTCAGTGTAAACCTTCACATTACATGTCCCAAGGGGGGAAAACAAAACAAAACAAAACTTCTCAGTGGTTGTATTTATCCCGAATGCAAAAACCGGCCTCTTTGTTGAGGTTGGCTGAACCAACTCGCCCGGAGAACAATGTCCAGTCTGCTGGCGGGCCGTGTGCTAATGTGCTCATACATTACAGGCCGCAGCAGATGGCTGTGAGCGCACCCGGGCGGCGCCTGCCCGGGTCAGGACGCCGCGCCCAGAGCCTGCTTCCCAGTTCTGTCCGGTTACAAAACACCGCTCCTCTTTGGAGAGATGATGGCTGTCTAAAGGAGCCAGGCTGGGCCCCTTCTGCAATGCAGGGCTCGATGGGAGGGCAAAGGTGCAAAGGAATCATTGTTGGGGGGCGGGGTGTTGTTGGTTTGTGTGAACCGTGTTGTAGATTGGAAAAGTATTTTCATATGATTGACAGTCAGAAGAAGGGAGACACATGCTGTATTGTTCCAACGCGTTAGCTCATGGGTACTGCTCACATTTCTCCTCTTCTACATCCAGGATTTGGCATTTGAGGTATAGTTCTAATTTTTCTCCCCTTCCCTCTGAGAAGTCTCCTTCCCCACATCCCAGTGAACCACTGAGGAGAGAGAGTAACCTACTTTCTAAAACAAAAACAAAAGCCAGTTCAGTTGCTCAGTTGTTTCCGACTCTTTGCAACCCCATGGACTGCAGCACTCCAGGCCTCCCTATCCATCACCAACTCCCGGAGCTTGCTCAAACCCATGTCCATTGAGTCGGTGATGCATCCAACTATTTCATCCTCTGTCTCCCCCTTCTCCTCCTGCCTTCAATGTTTCCCAGCATCAGGGTCTTTTCCAATGAGTCAGTTCTTCGCATCAGGTGGCCAAAGTGTTGGAGCTTCAAATTCAGCAGACAAAACCCAGCTTTCTTGCAACTGGGCTTCCCTGGTGGCTCAGATGGTGAAGAATCTGCCTGCAATACAGGAGACCTGGGTTCAATCCCTGGGTTGGGAAGACCCTCTGGAGAAGGGAATGGCAACCCACTCCAGTACTCTTGCCTGGAGAATTCCATGGACAGAAGAACCTGATATGCGACAGTCCATGGGGTTGCAAAGAGTCAGACATGACTGAGCAACTAACACTTTCACTTTTCTTGCAACTACACAGAAGAGTCCAAAGAAATCCCTCTGGAAACATAGCTAAGTGGGGTGCACCTGGCCTCCTCTAATTCCATGCCTGCCTCTCTATCATTGAGAAGGAAATCCACAGAAGCCACCATGTTCACTCTTTCCATCCTCACCTTGAAGTGAAGGCTTGAGCAGTTTGGGCTGCGCCTTCATCTTGAGGCTCACGGTTTCCAGGAGAGGAGGCAGGACCCTCATTGACTGTTTTTGTCTCCCCGTCCGTGAAGCCAGGCCGAGCAGTCGAGCCAGCACTGCACCCCCTCTCCTGCCCGTGTCCCCAGGGCTGGGCACCAGGACTCACCCTGGGCCAAGCCTCCCATGATGAAGGCTTCAGTCATGTTCAACTCTTTGCGACCCCATAGACTGTAGCCCACTAAGCTCCTCTGTCCATGGGATTCTCCAGGCTAGAATACTGGTGTGGGTTGCCATTTCCTTCTCCCAGGGATCTTCCTGACCCAGGGATTGAACCCACATCTCTTATGTCTCTGGCATTGGCAGGTGGGTTCTTTATCACTAAACCATCTGGGAAGCCTGAAAGCAGCCCATGGAGGCAGTACCTCAGATTCACCCCAGCTCTACACAGGGGCAGAGAAGCACCCACAGGGACAGAAAGAGCCAGAAAGGACTCCAAACTGCTCTCCTCTGACTCTCTGAAAGAGAAAGGCAGGCTTACCCTTGCCTTTTGGCCTTCAAAATTGGTCTACTCTTCATTGTGTTCATGGGGGGAGACCCAGGGAGCTGGCAAGCACCCCAGTCTCTCCCCACCAGCTTCCGGTGGCGCTCAGCATTCCTCCTGCTACTGCCAATGTCTGGAAAAGTGTGGTGTCTCTGGGAAGCCCTATAAAAACACCCATTGCCTGGAGAGAAGACAGGGCAAGCTGTGAGCAGAGGTCAGTCAGATGAACCTATTTGCAGGGCAGGAATAGAGACACAGACACACGTGGAGGACACGGGAAGCGGAAAGGAGAGGGCGGGGCGCATTGAGAGAGCAGCACTGCCGTATATACACGACCTCGAGTGACATGGACAGCCAGCAGGAGGCTGCTGTATGGCACAGGGAGCTCAGCTCAGGGCTCTGTGATGACCTAGAGGGGTGGGGTGGGGGGATACGGGAGGGAGGTCCTAAGGGAAGGGACACGGGTATGCGTATAGCTGGTCCACTTCGTTGTACAGCAGAAACTAACACAGCGTTTCAAAGCAACTATGCACGTGTGCTAAGTCTTTCGCTTTCCTGTTGTTTCTTTTCTCTCTTTTTTCTCACCATATTTAAAATTGTCCGTTTTCAAATTAACTTTTCACTTTGGAATGTGTTTTATGTCACAGAGACATCGCCATGATATGAAGTGAAGGAAGCGAAAGGCTTAGTCTTTCAGTTGTGTCCAATCTCTGCGACCCCACACACTACTGTTGTCTTCCAGGCTCCTCTGGCTGTGGGATTCTCCAGGCAAGAATACTGGAGTTGCTATTCCTTCTCCAGGGCATCTTCCCGATGCAGGGATCGAACCTGGGTCTCCTGCACTGCAGGAGGATTCTTTACCGACCGAGGCAGCTGGGAAGCCGCCATGATGTAGCACAGGGGACCCCCATATACCCTTCTGGCAGCTTCCCCTAGAATATCTGACATAACCTTGGAGCACTTGGCACAACTACGAGATTAACACTGTTACCCTGATATTAGCTGAACTACAGATTCTGGTTAGATTTTACCAGTTTTTCCATTAGCATCTCTTGTTGGTTCCAGAGAAGAGTGGAGGGTATACAATCCATGATACCACATTGCATTGAGTTTGTCTTTATATTTAAGAGTGTTGAACAAAGACTCGCTCAATGAAATTCTAGATATTGCTCCTATAGAACGTGTGATACAAAAAATCCACTGTTGTGAAAAATGGACACAGAGAAAGCTAATGATCTCTGGATTAAGTTTTGGTGGAAGGAGATTTATGAGATTAAGGGGAAATCGGGTGAGCATGGTACGCTGGGAGGAAGTATTAGAATCAGTGAGAAGGGAAAGGACTGAACCATCCTAAGGGACCACATAACTAGAGCACAACAGATAACAATTCCCCTGGAAAATAAAAGGATGCAGGGAAGAAGAAGTGCCATAAGGACTGCTCAGAGCAGGGAAGGACCTGTTTTGCAAAGTGACGATAGACTCTTCCTCTTTTTTAAAAAACAACTACTTATTTCATAGGAGTACAGTTGATTAACAATGTTGTGATGATTTAAGTGGTACAGCAAAGAGATTCAGTTATACAGATACATGTATGATTCTTTTTCAAATTCTTTTCCCATTTAGGTTATTACAGAGTATTGAGTGATATTCCCTGTTCTAAAACCTTGTTGGTTTCCCATTTTTTAAATTGGGATATTTTTGCAACCATGGGGTCACAAAGAGTCAGACATGGCTGAGCAGTTGAACTGAATTGAACTGATAGCTGCTTTGGGGCTTCTGTGGTGGCTCAGATGGTAAAGAATCTGTCTGCAATGCGGGAGACCCAGGTTCAATCCCTGGGTCGGGAAGATCCCCTGGAGAAGGGAAGGGCAACCATTCCAGTATTCTTGCCTGGAGATAGAGAAGCCTGGAGGGCTACAGTCCGTGGGGTCGCAAAGAGTTGGACATGACTGAGAGACTAACACACTGATGGTTGCTTTACAATGTTGTGTTGGTTTTTGCTGTATAACGAAGTGCATCAGTCATATGTGTACCTATGTTCCCTCCCTCTTGGCCTTCCCGCACCCTTCTAGGTCATCACAGAGCACCAGCCTGAGCTCCCTGTGCTATAATGCAGTGTGTGCAAGTCAAACCCAAAGAGAACCTCCCTCTTAAAATCTTCTTAGCAGAAGTCCAATTTCCATTGTGACTTATGCTGCTGAGTGATGAAGAGTTTACCAGGGGAAATGCGAGAGGAGATAACAGAGATAGGAGTCTATGTGTGGATCCGTCTAGATGCCGCAGAAGAATCACGCCTATTTCAGATGCCAGCAAAGCCTCACTTCTGTAATTAGAGGGAGCCTGGTTGCTTTTACATCAAATCTGCGCCATAAACCTCCAGACTCCACTTTATCAGAATCACTGGATAAGGAACCTTTACTTAAAGGCACCACCAGCACACCTAGCTGAATCACTGAGGAGTTCAGAACGATTTCTGCCAGAAAATAAGGAACAAGCACTGGATTTAGGCATGTTCAAGAGGCCATGCAGCTTAGGTCTCTCTGCACACCTCTTAAGTAGGCTTCCACCTGTCCCCACCACGTCAACATTAATACTGGCATTACTGTGATTTTTTTAAAGGACCATGAAACGATATTGGAGAAGAGGAGAGAGATCAGGAGACTGAAAAACAAGGAAACACGATACGCTGGAAGCAGACTTTCTCCATCTGGCATGTGGCGCTGCTCTGCCCCCAGCCCCCGCCCTCGATTCCTCCCCTCACCCCCAACACTCCCAACTCTATCTCTGCTTTTCTCCGTATGTAAGTTCCTAATTTGGAGTATTCATTCCTTTTTCTTTTTTTTCTGAGACGGAAGAGTCTACTTAACAATGGGTGAGAAAAGCATGACTCTTACCAGGAGAATGGATGTCACAGTTTTTTCCAAATCAGGGCAGAGAGGTGCCAAGAACACATATCACTGGAGAAATTTAACAAGCTGTGGAACAAACCTAACCCTTTAGGCTAATGGAAATCACAAGGAATAAATGTACAGGAGATTTGCATGAAGGTGACTAAAATGAATAAATTCGAACACACCCCACTGGAAAGATCAAAGAGCAGATGCTAACTTAGCTGAACTGACAATAAGCAAAGTGATGATTAGCTGTGCTGTGATGGCTCGCTGACCCAGCCGACACATCAGAGAGTGGTCCAGCTGAAGTCAGTAACCATGGTGTCAGGGCGGCTGGGAGACAAGGATCGCCCAACAAGGAGCACGCCCTTCCGGGAAGGCCAGCTAGAGGGAGAACGGGCTGTGCCATTGCACCGAGTCATGTTGTTCCACTGATGCATCACGGTGATTGAGGAGGTGGAGAAAGCAAGAACAGACCAGGGATCTGAAAGGTGGGGAAGACTTCAGGAAGGACAGCGCACTTAAACTGGCCCTGAAAGATGGATCCAACTTGAGCATGGGGTTGGGGGATGTTAAAACTTAGTCCACCCTGGGGTTTATTCTGCCAAGAGAACTTTGGCATCCTTCCAACTGTGAGAGAGAGACATCAACTTGTAGTAATGAGTAAAACCAAGTGGGTGTTTTGTTTGTTCATTCTTAAAACATCCACTGTGGGCTTCCCCAGTGTCTAAGCGGTAAAGACTCTGCCTGCAATACAAGAGGGGCAAGTTCCATCCCTGAGTCAGGAAGATCTCATGGAGGAGGGCATGGCGAACCACTCCAGTACTCCTGCCTGAAGAATCCCATGGACAGAGGAGGCTGGTGGGCTACAGTTCATAGGGTGGCAAAGAGTCGGCTATGACTGAAGTGACTTAGCAGGCACGCACGCAACATCCACAGCAGGCTTTGACCCCAAACCTACTGAGTCAGCATCTTTGGGGGCGGGGGCCAGGGATGTGTGTGTTTGTAATCACCAGGTGATTCTGACTCAATGAGCTATTCCAATGAGCCCACCTCAAAGACAAGAAACTGAGGCCCAGACAAAGGAGGGAATTGGCCCACAGGACCCAGAGTGAATTGCTTTAACAGGTGAATTCCCAAGCATTCTCCCCTAGCCCTTCTGCCCTAGTGCCATGCTTGAAAACCCCATGACAGTGGCAAGCAAGTGTGACCCTAACATCTTCTGGGCCAGGTCCTGACTCCTCACTGGGTGCCAGAGGGTCTGTGTATTGAAGCTTCCGTACCTTGCAGTTGCTTCTTCGCTAACAACCCCCTCACCTGGAGGAAAAAGAAGCAGCTTCTTGATCCACCTTTGGAATTGGACCACTTGTCCCTAGAGAGCTGGGGGAGGGTAAAAACAAAATTGGTGATGTTGCCTTTTTTTTTTTGCTTTTTTGCTTTGCCTTTGACCTCAATCTCAGACGCTTCCCCAGCTGCAGACATACCATCTCTGAGTAAGTACGCACACTCCCTAACCCCTCAGCCCAAACCTCATTCCCCCCAGACTCATCCTGGACATTCCTTGCAAAGGCTTTTAGGCTCTTTTCTCATTTTTAAAAAAGGATGTGAATGAGCATGCAAGTCCTGCTCTGTCTTAGACAAAACAAATAGGTTCATGTTCTTAAATAATGGTGCATCTCCCCATTTCTCTCATAATTTACCATCTGACCCCACCTCCAGATTTCCTTCCAGATGTCTTTGAATCCCTAAGCCAGACCACTGTCAGGTTCTGTCCTCCTGCAACACTTCCTCCCATGAGGCTTTGCAGCTCCTGCCAGCCCTGCCCGACCTGTTGCCCAACCATCTTCCTCATCTAGCACCCTAGCGGGCAGCACTCAGATCAACCCTCAGCTGCTTTTAAACCACTCTGACATTTTTGCTGGATGCCCCACCCTCCACCTCAGTCCTCCCCGGGTTTTTCTGTTTCCCAAGAGAGTCTTTTAGCTCTCCTTCCAAAGGTGGATCCTCCCAGGCCAGGGGTTTCTGGCTACCTGGCCGTGTGCACACCCCCGGCCCTCCCCTCCCTGTCCTCTGCACCCTGCCCCGACACCCCATCAACTTTGCTTTGAAGGATGCTCTCTGGCAGGGGGCTGAGGCCACCGGCATAAGTGGGGTTTAGGGATTACATGATTTCATTTATTTTTCCCCCTCCTCATTAATACTGAAAAGCCTTTCAGTGACTCATTTGTTCACCAAATATTTACGAAGCACCTGCTGTATATCAGACACCGAACTAAGCTCTGGGATAGCTGAGAGGTTGCAAAGACGCTGTTCAATATGAAGGCTTAGAGATTATTTAGCAATCAAATCCAGAGTTGCCCTTCCCTGGTGGTCCAGTGGTTAAGACTATACTCTCACTGTAGGGGGCATGGGTTCAAAAAAAAAAAGAAGAAATGGATCAAAGAATCCAAGTGATTCAAAAGTCTCCCCCCACCACCACCCCACCACACACACACACACCTTTTTTTTTGGTAAGTGGATAGTTATCAGGAGACAGCAAAAATCATGTCACAAAATTTGTATGGGGCCCAGGGACTTGGTCGGGTCATACACAAAGTCTTAGTTGCACAGCTTAGTGTGGTCCCATTCATTTAAGGATGTTTATTAAGGACCTCCTGAGTTTGACGATCTTTCCTTTTCAGATGCCCGAAACCATGACTGTGGAGTTGTGTTGCTGCTGTGGTTCAGTCGCCAGGTTGCATTCAACTCTTTGCAACCCCACAGACTGCAGCATGCCAGGCTTCCCTGTCCTTCACTATCTCCTGGAGTTTGCTCAGATTCAAGTCCACTGAGTCATCGATGTCTCATCCTCTGCTGCCTGCTTCTCCCTTCGCCTTTGCTGAACAGGCACAAAACTGTTCCAGCAATCAGTTGTACAACAATATATATATATATATATATATATATATATATATATATCATTAACACCACTGAACTGTACACCTAAAAGTGGTTTAGATCTTATGTTTGGTGTTTTTTAGCACAATTTAAAAAGAAAGCCTGACAGATCTCTTGGAATATCCTCCTCTGAGGAAAACCAGCTATTTCCCCATGGACAGTGGTTCATGGGCAGGACCAGATGGGACCCTGGCCCTGCAGGAGAAACTCATGGTGGGTGTGGGGGCAGACCAGGGTCCAAGGATGAGGAGGCATCTTCATCTGTTTTGGGTTGTAGGGACACAGCAAATGAGGGACAGACAAGCCACAAGTCGCCACACCCCACCTGCTCCACCGGGCAAAACCCAACGGCAGCCAGGGCTCTCAGCAACTGGGAGAATGCTACTCAAGGCTTCTATTTCTCATTTTTCTAGGGAAGGCAGGAATTTTCCATCTCTGCTTTCTCTCCAGAATTCTGACCGATTCATCAAACGCATAATTCTTTACAGAGCTCATTCTCTGAACTGATAGAATCATGAATGAAAAGGGAAAGAAAAAAGCAGCTTTACACTTGGAAAGACAAAAGCACAAAAACGCCTTTAGATCCCAACTGCTAGTGTTGGAGGCCTGCTCTGCTCTTTAAACGGGCTTCCCAGGTGGATCAGTGGTAAAGAATCTACCTGCCAATGCAGGAGACTCGAGTTCGATCCCTGGGTTGGTAGGGTCCCTTGGAGAAGGAAACGGCAACCCACTCCAATACTCTTGCCTGGAGAATTCCATGGACAGAGGAGCCTGGAAGACTCCAATCCGTGGGGTCCAAAAAAAGTCGGACATGACTGAATAACTGAGCATGCATGTTCTCTTCAAGTTCACCTGGCCAGGATGAACAAAATAAATTTGAAATAGTTTTTCACTTCATTTCATCTTGACTGAGTATCTCTGGACTCATGGGCTGTATAAAATTTGGATTTAACATCACCTCTTCTTTCCTTGTCCTCTTTTCCTCTTTTCCTTATAGAGGAATAAAAGCATCCTTGGCAGGGCCAGTTTCATGGGTGTGGGACCCCTGCAGTCACTCACCCAAGTTCTGGTGCTCAGTAGAGCTCTGTGGTTGGTTTAATGTTCTGCTGTCACCCAGAAATCCCTAATAATGATTTTTAAATGAGGGAACCCATATTTTCATTTTGTACTGGGCCCTGCAACTTAGGTAGCCAGTCTTTCTCTTGATGAAAAACTCTTTGACGTGGTTTTCACAGTTTCTCCTACTCCAGCCAAGGAACTTCTTACAGTGTCCCCACTTCCATCTGAGTTCCTTCTTGGCCATGACAGTAGAAGGAAAGGTAATTTCTTAGGTCCAAAACCAAGATAAGGGGCTTCCTAGGTGGCTCAGCAGTAAAGAATCCACCTGCCAATGCAGGAGACATGGGTTCCATCCCTGGGTTGGGAAGATCCCCTGGAGGAGGAAACAGCAACCCAGTCCAATATTCTTGCCTGGAAAATCCCATGGACAGAGGAGCCTGGTGGGCTACAGTCCATGGGGCCACAAAGAGTCAGACACGACTAAACAGCAGCAACAAAACCAAGACAAGGGCTTTTTTCCCTGTTAAAAATTACAGTCCATTTTAAAGTAGCAACACAAGTCCTAAGTAAGGGATATAGGACTTCAGTTTGAGGTACTAAAATGATTTGACTTTAAAGAAAGGAAAATTTCCTTGTGGGTCCCACATATACTAAAGTAATGGAAGGGAAGACCAACTTAAGAAAAACATATTCCCTTCTTAAGCTCAAAGATTTTGGCTCTCATGGAACACATGCAAACATTTCTGTTAATACTGAGCAAAATACAACTCCCACCCTTACGGTCCTAACTTATTCATGAAAAACAATCATTGCAAGTTACACTGAACATTGTAATTAACCAACCAATATATACCAGGAGCTTTCTACCCTGCCCACCCCCCCAGCCCACGACCCTATTCCCAGTTAAAATAGGAGTTAAAATATTTAAAAATAAATATTTAAATGGGCTCTAAACTATTCCTGTGAAAATGGCATTTGCTGTGTTTCTTTAAGGGGTGTGGGATCTAAATCAATTCTAATATATGTCGAATATATTCATTACCGTGCCCTGAAAGCAAATTCCCATTTTGTGGTTCTCAGCGGAGAGTGACAGAGCCTTGTTTGTGACAGCCCCGGGCATAAGCAATCATTGTGTAGCTTAATTAGATATTCCCTGTGCTGGTGTGAGGGGCATATGTCTATTCACTGTAACAAACGCTGAGAACGGCCGGGCGCTTCCAGGCTCCTGCGATATGCAGATAAAGGCAGCACAAGTGCGAGCTCTCCCAAGGACCCGCGGGCCCAGCCGGCCCCCGCACGCCTGGCCCGCATTCACCGATTGGTTCCAGTTTATTAACAGCCTATGAACTTCTCATCGGCTCCCGGACCGGTCAGGACTGTCCCCTGCAACTGCCAGACCCAGAGCTGCCTCTCCGCTCCTGGGAAAAGGGTCTGGGTGTGCCGTGCCAGACGCACCGTGGTTTTCCACACAATGAACGATATGCAAACGTCGTTCATTTTTCAAGTCAAATGTGAAAAAGCAGATCCACCAGGAGGCAGCTGCAAGGCCACTCCACGGGGAACCAGCAAGTCTGAGCTCACCTAGACTTGGCGAATTTTAAAATGAACTTCTCATTGGCTCCTGGACCGGTCAGGACTGTCACCTGCCACTGCCAGACCCAGAGCAGCCTCTCAGCTCCTGGGAAACTGGGTGGGTCTGGGTGTGCCATGGTTTTCCACACAATGAACGATGTGCAAACATTGTTCAAGTCAAATGTGAAAAAGCAGATCCACCAGGGGGCAGTTCCAGCTGCAAAGGCCACTCCACGGGGAACCAGCAAGTCTGAGCTCACCTAGACTTGGCGAATTTTAAAGCAACTTAAGTTCTTCAGTCAGTTCAGTTCAGTCGCTCAGTCGTGTCTGACTCTTTGCGACCCCATGAATCGCAGCACGCCAGGCCTCCCTGTCCATCACCAACTCCCAGAGTTCACTTAGACTCACGTCCATCGAGTCAGTGATGCCATCCAGCCATCTCATCCTCTGTCGTCCCCTTCTCCTCCTGCCCCCAATCCCTCTCAACATCAGAGTCTTTTTCAGTGAGTCAACTCTTCGAATGAGGTGGCCAAATGAGTTTCAGCTTGAGCATCATTCCTTCCAAAGAAATCCCAGGGCTGATCTCCTTCAGAATGGACTGGTTGGATCTCCTTGCAGTCCAAGGGACTCTCAAGAGTCTTCTCCAACACCACAGTTCAAAAGCATCAATTCTTTGGCGCTCAGCCTTCTTCACAGTCCAACTCTCACATCCATATATGACCACAGGGAAAACCATAGCCTTGACTAGACAGACCTTTGTTGGCAGAGTAATGTCTCTGCTTTTGAATATGCTATCTAGGTTGGTCATAACTTTCCTTCCAAGGAGTAAGCGTCTTTTAATTTCATGGCTGCAGTCACCATCTGCAGTGATTTTGCATCGAATTAAAAAGCAGAGACATTACTTTGCCAACAAAGGTCCATCTAGTCAAAGCTATGGCTTCTCCAGTAGTCAGGTATGGATGTGAGAGTATGACCATAAATAAGGCTGAGTGCTGAAGAATTGATGCTTTTGAACTGTGGTGTTGGAGAAGACTCTTGAGAGTCTCTTGGACTACAAGGAGATCCAACCAGTCCATCCTAAAGGAAATCAGTCCTGAATATTCATTGGAAGGACTGATGCTGAAGCTGAAACTCCAGTGCTTTGGCCACCTGATGCAAAGAGCTGATTCATTTGAAAAGACCCTGATGTTGGGAAACGTTGAAGGCATGAGGAGAAGGGGGCAACAGAGAATGAGACGGTTGGATGGCATCATTGACTCAGTGGGCATGAGTTTGAGCAGGCTCTGGGAGATGGTGAAGGACAGGGATGCCAGTAGGATACGACTGAATGACTAAACAACAACCATGTTTAAATATCATTACAAAATTGGACCTAGAGATGATCATACTAAGTGAAGAAAGTCGGGCTGAGAGAGACAAATAGGACATGCTATCACTTAGTGTGGAGTCCAAAAAACAATGGAAATGAACTTATTTATAAAATAGAAATAGACTCACTGATACAGAAAACAAACTTACTGTTAGCAAAGGGGAAAAGGGAGGGTGAGGAGTAAATTGGGAGTACTGGATTCACAGATCCACACTACTATATATTAAATGGATAAGCAATAAGGATGTACTATATACCAAAGGGAACGGTGTTCAATAGCTTAAAATAATCAGTAATGGAAAAGAATATATATATCCTAATGTATTATAATATGTAACTGAATCAATTTGCTGTACACCTGATTAACACAATACTGTAAACCAACTATGGTTCAAAAAAAGAAGAAAAAAATATATATATCACTTCAAAGACGAAAAAATATATATATCCCTTCAAACTAATGTGGATAGGGGACAGTACTACGTGGAGGAAAGTCAGCCCAGGTCTCACCTTCTCTTTGGGAAAGGTAGAAAACGGCAATGAGGGACAGAAGCCGGAATGTCCCTGGGTCCACAGTGGTGTTTGTCTCCTGTTTCCATCATGTGACCCTGGGCCCTTATCCCCCTTCTCAGAACCAAGTCCAGTTTCTTTCAGCTGGAAAGCCATCTTACACTGTGCATCAGTTTCCTAGGGCTGCCACAGTGAAGAACCCCAAACTGAGTGGCTTAAACAACTCAGAGAAATTTACTTTCTCACAGGCCTGGAGGCTGGAGGTCTGAGACCAAGGTGTCTGCAGGGTTCTGAGGCTGTGTGGGAGCATCTGATTGGAGATGGTCGTCTTCTCCCTGTATCTTCACATCGTCTTCCCTCTATGTTTGTCTGTCTCTGAGTCCCCCTTTCTATGAGGACACTGTCATATGGAACTGAGCCCATTGTAATGACCCTATTTCAACATGATTACCTCTGTAAAATGCTTAAGAATCTGCTTGCAATGCAGGAGACCTCGGTTCCATCCCTAGGTTGGGAAGATCCCTTGGAGAAGGGAAGGGCAACCCACTCTGGTAACTTGCTGGGAGAGTTCCATGGACAGAGGAGCCTGGTGGGCTATAGTCCATGGGGTTAACAGTGAAAGACCTCTGTAAAGACCCTGTCTCCAGGTAGAGTCACATTCTGAGGTATTGGGGGTTAGGACTTCCGTTTATCGTTTTTTGGCAGATGCAATTCAATCATAACACACAGTTTAAGGGACATAACAATAAAGCACCATTTCCTCCAACCCTCACTTCCAGAATGATGAGTGAGATACTGGAGTTTATGGACACTGTGAAAATACAAAACTCTCATTTCCCTTCAGTTGTCAAAGAACAGCTACAATGGAGAGCTGACCAGGTAGGTGACTGGCCAGGTATCCCCAGTGACCGCTAGTGTGATTGTGAAATAAATCAGTTTCCAACAGAAAAGGGCACCCCTGTTTTCATTCCCTACTGTTCCACAGGGGCCAAAGTGGTGGAACCTGACTCTCTAGAACATGACAATTTCGGAGTTAGAACTTGAAAAGTCCTAATGAGAGAGTTGAACCCCTACGTGAGTGAATCCCAGAGATGTGATGGCCAGAGGTGACCCAGCCAGTGGTGGTAGGATGAAGCCTGCAATCCGGGGCCTCAAAGGCCAGCCCAGTCCGCTTGTGAGAGGACAGGGTGGAGGGGCATCAACTCCTCCGGTGGCCCCACAGAGCAATGGCAATGCGGCTTCATGCCAATCTTCAGTCTTCAGTTGAGCGCCCTGGAGCCTGGGGAGCACCATCCTGGTCAATCTTGGCAGGACAATGATCCTCTTTGGGGAGAGGGTCTCGGGAGTCTAGGAGTCGAGTCTGGATCTCTAAAGAAAGGCACATTATCAATGAGCAACAGGACAAGGCTTCCAAAAACTAGACAGCTGTGGAATTAAGGTGCCAGGAGAGAGCTAACACCTCCATCAGCTGAGAGTTGAAGTTCTTGCTCCAAGGTTCTGCTGCTTCGTTGCTGTTTAGTCGCTGAGTCGTGTCTGACTCTCTTGCAACCCCGTGGACTGCATCCCAGGGACTGAACCTACATCTTATACATTGCAGGTGGATTCTTTACCACTGAGCCACCTGGGAAGCCAAGTTAATAGCATAGGGAATAGCTGAGGTCTTAGAGTCAGGTATATCCTGGTTCAAATCCCAGCACCACCTACGTGTTGTATACCTGGCACCCACTCCTTAACTTTAATTTCTTCTGGAAAATTGCTACCTCTCCAAGTCACCAGAAAGATCAACATTGATCATGTATATCCTGGATAACAAATTAACACAGAACTGACTTTGAAAAGGGTTCTTTTCATCTAGTTAGTGCTCTTGGACACAAAAAGAGTGGGCAAGGTGGATTCAGGGATAGGACATTGTTTTTACAGAAATTAGAATACAACTTCATTTTCATCTTATCCAGAATTCTTTCAGAGCGAGAGAGCTGTGTGGAAGATATGTCTTCCTTCCCCAAGGTATCACTTTATTCTTCTCCTATAGGTTATAAACTGTCAGAATTTGTCAGCAAGAAAAAATTAAGAAGCCAGCTATAGTGACTCCCGTCAGCTCCTCAGCTTCATCAATCATCAAGAGCCTTTCTCCTAGGTCAGAGGAAAACAGATGAAATGTCAAGAGAAGAGTCTATTTCTATTGAGAAGATTCTGGCAAATTAAATCATTGCTGTCGCTCAGTTGCTCAGTCATGTCTGACTCTTTGAAACCCCACGGATGGCAGCACACCAGGCTTTTTGCCCTTCACCATCTCCTGGAGCTTGCCTGAACTCATGTCCATTGAGTCAGTGATGCCATCCAACCATCCCCTTCTCCTCCTGCCTTCAATCTTTCCCAGCATCAGGGTCACTTCCAAACCATTAGCCTCAAAGAAAGCCCAGTGTGTCACAAGGATCTGTGCTGCGCTTCAGTGAACTCGCATCTCTTTCAAGGGGGCAGGTGCCACCAAATGTTTCTGTTTCCGTTTCCCATGGTCGTCACCTCCATGAGGTCAGCAGAGTGGGTTACCATCGCTTCAATATGGCAGGGGAAGAAATCAAGGCTGACCGGACCGGGAGAGTCCCAGGATTACAGGGCAAGGCCAAGGCCAAAACCGAGAATAGTTCTCTCCACTGTTCTAGACAAACATGGCAACCCACTCCAGTATTCTTACCTGGAGAAGCCCATGGACAAAGGATCCTGGCGGGCTACAGTCCATGGGGTCACAAAGAGTCAGACACGACTGAAGCAACTTAGCATACACACACTGTTCTAGATGGTTCTAGACTGTTCAACATTATTCCACACAGTTCTACAGTGTTACACATGGTCTGATTGTATCTTGGGACCCAAAGCAGGGAAACTTGAATGACTATGTCACTTGCTCACTATTTTCAAGCATACTCCAAATGTCTGAGAGATTTGTTGAGCCATTTTATCTTTGCTATTAATGAGGGTGACCTCCCTCTGACCATTTTAAACCTCATTAACGTCTCTGGATATCTTAGACACAAGGAAACTGGGTGGTCCCCTGCATGAGGTTATTACGGAGTTACCTGAAGGTCCTCCATGTACTCATCTCCCAAATAATAACTTCCCAGCTTCTTATTTCCTCATTCGTCTCAAATAGCTATAGAGCCAAGTGCAAAGGTTTATAGAAAAAAAACACAAGGAGCCTCATCCGTCATTAATGTCCTTCTGTGTGAGCGAGCTGATTAGAGATGTGTAAGGGAGAAAGGTCCCAAAGAGGTCACAGCACAGCCCCTGGCTTCACAGATGGAAAAACGGAGGCCCAGAGGGGCCGTGGGCAGGACGGAGCCGGGGACAGTCTCTTCTCTTTGACTTTGGTGCCATTTCCAGAAAATGAGGTTCCTCCTGGGCTTCTTTCTATGAACAGGCCCAGGACACAGAGCCCCAGCTGTGTCCCCAGGGCTGGCAGATGCTACTGGCAGAGTGAGTCTGCCTGTGGGCAGGACCAGCTGGGAGCAAGTCACTTCTCCACACCGCAGTTTCCCCACCCGAGAAAGAAGGAAACATAATAACACCACCGACCAGGACTGCCCTGGAGGTCCAGCAGTGAAGACTTCACACTTCCAAAGCAGGGGGCGCAGGTTCAATCCCTGGTTGGGGAACTAAGATCCCATATCCCGCACGGCACGGCCGAATAAAGTAAAAATTAAAGAACCAAAAACAAACCAAAAAATACTCACTGACCTCATAGGGCTATGGGATGAAATGAGGCTGTCTGAGTGAAAAGCTCAGAAGAGCCTGGTGGGCCACAACCACTCAGCAGACATGTTCAGTCACGCCCTCCACCCACCCATCTGACTCCAAGTTTTCACTTACATTAGATGATATTCTTAGACACTTGGTTTCCCTGGAATAATTCATAGCAAAGAGGAAAAGACTTTCTTCTCCCGGCTGATCCTTCCCCATCCATTCATGTCTGGGCAGCGGCCGTCATGGTTCCCAGTGGTCCTGGCCACCCTGGGGGTCTGGCCCTGTTTCCCTGGGAAAGCGATGGTCCTGGCGGCTCCAGGAAAATGGGCTGTTCTGTGGGCCATCGGTGGCCAGACATGTCCATGAAGATGGTGCTGTCCTTGGTTTCCTGAACAGCTCGCAGTCTGGCCAGTGGCTGCCTCCAGCCCTCTCCCCAGCTCCATGCCCCTGCCCCTTCCCCTTTATGGATTTGAGACAGGAGGTAGATGTGCCCCCCGCCCCCAATTTGAAGCAACTGGAGCTTCATTCCCTGAGGACTGAAACTCCAAGACAAAAATAGCAGGACAATTAAGGGAGATGGCTGGGCCCTGCCCAGACCACAGATTTCTCATTATCAGAGTCAGGAGACCTCCCTGACCACACATGTGCAGAAAGACTTCTTGGAGGTCAAAGGGGAGTGATGCTAAGCTACCCACAGGCCTTTGTGGTAGGATCCATCTACGCTAAGAGATGCATGCACATCCACAGAAGGATCCTGAGATATACCAAATATGGACAGTGAGCCAGGCAAATCAAAATGATTGGCCAAAGGAAAACTGGAAGAAATGTCCATTTTAAGTGATTTAAATTGCCATGAGGGTACAACTCAGGCACTTGCTCTCTGATTCTGCCCATGTGTCTATCCACTCATATTGTACCCTTTTCCTCTTAATAAATACTTTCTTCTCTACTTTCCGTCTTTATGGAAATCCTTTTCTGTAAAGCTGAAGGGCCACACTTGTCACTGACCCCTCGTCTAGTGGCTAGGAGCTGATGCTTTCACTGCTGTGACCTGGCCTCAATCTCTGGCTGGGAACCCAGGCCCTGCTCCAAGTCCCTGCAGGCCGAGTGAGGCCACTGCAGATCGGACAAGGCCACTGGAGATCAACAAGCTCCCAGGTCATTCTCTCCATGAGGGTGCCACCTTTGGTAATAATCTGTTTCCTCCACTGGAAGAACCATCCCTCCCTGAATTTTTTCCCCACCTTTTCAGGTGACCAACTGCTATAGGACTCAAGTCTGTGATTCTGCCTCAGGGATTCTAACAGGGTAAGAAAAGCAAGATGCAAGTAGTGTATTTGTAGGTCTTTTATTTTGTGAGGTGAACAATGGCCCCCATGAATCACAGCACATTTGGTTCAGCTACCCTGGTACACACAGAAGCCTATTAGAGCTCAGATTATTAGATAGGGGACAGATTTGATTGTGATAGACATTAGGTAACTTAAAGACAAAAGGGAACTGGAGCTCTGTCTACTGTCTTATTGGAGCTTCCTCGATGGCTCAGCGGGTAAAAGAGTCCCCTTGCAATGCACGAGACACAGGAGATGCAGTTTCAGTCCCTGGGTCAGGAAGATCCCTGGAGAAGGAAATGACAACCCACTCCAGTATTCTTGCCTGGGAAATCCCATGGACAGAGGAGCCCGGTGGGCTACAGTCCATGCGGTTGCAAAGAGTCGGACACGGCTGAGCAACTAAGCAAGCAGAAAAGCAAACCAGACTTACATTAGAAGAAGGAAAGAAAATAGAGTTAATCACATACAACTTGGGTTCCATGACATGGGGCCATCCTGGTGGCCCTGGCAGTGAAGACCACCTTTCTTCTCCTTCCAGCAGCCCCTTCCACCCACCGAGATCCCTCAACACCTAAGGGAGTGGGGGAGGTCAGCTGTCCTGCGGGCCTGTCCAAAGAGGCTTCTGGGTCCTAGTGCCCAGCCCAGGAGGCCACTTCCCCACATGACTGAGAATGGGCGGGGAAAGGCTTAAGCGGGGAATCCCACCAGAGTTGCGGTCCTACCCTGTGGTTTTCACAAGACAGGCACAACAGAGTATGACACAAGGAGCCCAACGCTGACCTAGAAAAGTTTTATCAAACTCAAGCTGCAGGACTGGGACCCCCTCTCCCTGCTGAGTGCAGCTGAGAGGCTGATTTTGTTGTTCAGTCACTCAATCATGTCCGACTCTTTGGGACCCCATGGACTGCAGCATGCCAGGCCTCCCTGTCCATCACCAACTCCTGGAGTTTACCCAAACTCATGTGCATTGAATCAGTGATGCCATCCAACCATCTCATCCTCTGTCGCCCCCTTCTCCTCTTGAGGGAGCCTGACCCCACCGGGGCAAGAGCCCTGAAAGACTGCAGCTGTTTCCCTGAGGGCAGGTGGGGTGGTGTGAGGTTCCAGGCAGCAGAGCTGAGAAAGGAGGAGGCTACAAAGCAGGCTTTGGGAGCCCGTGGGGCTGGCGAGAGCAGAGAGGTCGCAGCTAATGTCCGAGGCTGTCTGGGACATAGCAGCCTGCAGCCACCCTCCCTTCCTTCAGCTTGGAAGGCTGCCTCTCCCTTGCTGTGCCTGCTCAGTCAGAACTTCATCCTCGCTTAGTCACCTACTGCCTCTCTTTCTTCTTTAGCATCAGAACCTTTAGCATCAGGTTTCATGAAGAGTCACGATGGGCTGAGACATACGAGTACATTCCCCAGTCACTTTAGGCGTGACCCGCTCTTCGTGACCTCAAGGACTAAAGACCCAGGCTCCTCTGTCCCTGGGATTCTCCAGGCAAGAATACTGCAGTGGGTTGCCATGCCCTCCTCTAGAGGATCTTCCCACCCAGGGATCGAACCCACATCTCTCAGGTCTCCTGCCTTGGCAAGCAGACTTTTTTTACCACTAGTACCACCCGGGAAGCCCACATTCCCCAGTATTTCTTTTGAAAAATTTATTTTAGTGTATAATTGATTTACAATGTGTTAGTTTCAGGTGTACAGCAAACTGATTCAGTTATACAAACACATGTATATTCTTTTCTTTTTCAGATTCTTTTCTCATATAGATTGTCACAGAATATTAAATAGAGTTCCCTGTGCTATACAGTAGGTCCTTGTTGGTTATCTAACTTATATATTATAGCGGTGTGTGTATGTTTCCCCTTTGGTAACCATAAGTTTGTTTTGTAAGTCTCTTTCTGTTTTGTAAATAAGTTCATTTGTACCATTTTTAAAATTAGATTCAGCATATGAGTGCTATTTTTCTCTGCCTTAGTTCACTTAGTGTGATAATTTCTAGGTCTATGTGTGTTGCTGTAAATGGCATCATTTCATTCTTTTTTATGGCTGAGTAATATTTCATTGTATGTAGGTAGTGCATCTTCTTTATCCATTCCTCTGTTGATGGACATTTAGGCTGTTTACATATCTTGGATAGTGAACTCCGGGAGTTGGTGATGGACAGGGAGGCCTGGCGTGCTGCAGTCCATGGGGTCGCAAAGAGTCGGACACGACTGAGCGACTGACCTGAACTGAACTGATGTCTTGGTTCTGAACATAGGGGTGCATGTATCTTTTCAAATTATGGTTTTCTATGGATTTATGCCCAGGAGTGGGACTGCTGGATCATAGGGTAGTTCTATTTTTGGTTTTGCAAGGATGCTCCATACTGTTCTCCATAGTGGTTTACCAATTTACATTCCCACCAATAGTGTCAGAGGGGTCCCTCCCAGTGACCCTTGAACCTAGATTCAGCCATGTGATTAATAAATATTGGTTAATAAGACCAAAGTGAAGGTATTAAGTGAGCCTTTAGAGAAAATTATGTAAAGGATGCTGGGAGGTATTCTTTTTTTTAGTCCTCTGTCATTCCTTTTTCTTACCACTTGGAATATAGGCCTAATGGCTGGAGCTCCAGCAGCCATCCTGAAAAGTGAGGTGATCTTGAGGGTAGAAGCCAAATATAAAATAGAGCAAAAAGCTAGAGGACTTACCAGAGCAGCCCTGGCATTGCCTATCCTCAGATTTCCTTTACAAGAGAGGGGAAAAAAAATTATCTTGTTTCAGTTGCTGTTATCTTGTGTTTTCTACTTTATGCAGGTGACCCTAATATTGATACACCTAGCCAAATCCACATATGCTGACAAAAGGAGATGAGAGCTCTTCTCACTGCATGTGGTCAGAGGTGGGGCAAGCCCCTGGAAATATATTTCCTAGTTAGGAAATGCAGATAAGAGTTATGCACCAATAAGGGTTGGGGCTGTTTCGATTATATATTGGGGTAGAAAAACTACCTCCAAATGTAGTGGCTTGAAACCACCCTTTTATTATTTCTCAAGATCCTGAAAGTGAAAGTTGCTCAGTCATGTCTGACTCTTTGTGACCCCATGGATTATACAGTCCATGGAATTCTCCAGGCCAGAATACTGGAGTGGGTAGCTGTTCCCTTCTCCAGGGGATCTTCTGAACCTCAGGATCGAACTCAGGTCTCCCGCATTGCAGGCGGATTCTTTACCAGCTGAGTCACCAGGGAAGCCTCAAGATCCTGAGGGTTAGCCATTTGTTCTCAGCCACCCAGGAGCACTGGCAATGGACACATACTGATGCCACCATCCAACCAAGGAAGGAAAATGCTCCCCGGGGCAAAAGTGAACAAAAGCAGCTTGCAGCATGAAAGCAATTGCTCAATCCTGCTAACAGCCCAGGAGGAAGTCCAAAAGGAGAAATGCGAGGCTGTCTGGTGGCCGGCCCCTCAGTGGGACTTACACAGGTCCAGCAGAGGAGAAGGGAAGGTTTGGCTGCTTTCTCGACAGGCTGGAGTTGACCTCCCACAGAACTTGGCATCCAGTGCTAATCAGAGGCTGGTGGCAGATGGGCGCTGGCTGTCTGAGGCTGTGCAGTAACCCAGGAAACTGGGAAGAGAGAGAATAGGGGTCAGTTACCAAATCCACTGGAGCTTCCCAGATGGTGCTAGTGGTAAAGAAACTGCCTGCCCATGCAGGAGATGCAGGAGATGTGGGTTCGATCCCTGGGTTGGGAAAATCCCCTGGAGGAGGGCATGGTAATCCACTCCAGTATTCTTGCCTGGAGAATCCCATGGACAGAGGAGCCTGGTGGGCTACAGTCTATAGGGTCGCAAAGAGTCAGACACTACTGAAGTGACCTAGCACACATGCACCAAATCCACTATGGATGTTGTTTCCTAAAGTCACAAAAGCGTCTTAAGAAAGTCTCTAATTTAGGCAGCAAAACAGTCTGAAGGTGATAGAGGAACATGATGGCTGGGATCCACTTATTCATTCATTCAGCAAGTACTTATCTGGGAGTTTACATGTTCCAGGCACCATCCTAGGCTGCAAGAACAAAATTATGTATAATATGATTTGGAATAGGAAGGGTTTCCCAGGTGGCGCAGTGGTAAAGCATCTGCCTGTCAATGCAGAGACGCTGGTTCCATCCCTGGGTTGTGAAGATCCCCTGGAAAAGGAGATGGCAACCTACATCAGTAATTTTGCCTGGAAAAATCCCACAGACAGAGGAGCCTGATGGGCTACAGTCCAGGGGGTCACAAAGAGGCAGACAGGAGGGAGCACACACACACGTTGGAATAAGAAAGAAAACAAAGCTCAAGGGCAAAGGCGTGATGGTCACCACATGTTTCCAGGGTCAGGGAAGGCAGCAGGGATAAGATGACGGGAGAAGAAATCGGCAGAAGGGTGAACACCGAGAGGCTCTGCCAGGAAGGGGCTGCAGGAGAGCAAACCAGGGGACAGTGGAGCCAAGGCGGGGACAGGGCTGGATGTTGCAGGAAGGTCCACGGCACCTGCAGGGCAGGGATGCTGGGCATGCAGGAGAGGCAGGACTAGGGGTCAAGAGGCAGGCCTCTGTCTTCCAGGGGCCCTCCAGAACAGGCGCCAGACTTCAAAAGTGGCAGTTGGTTCCCCAAACACGAAAAATTCAAGGGCAGAATTGAGTGGAGCCATTGGGCCCTTGGATTCCATCCTAAGTATGTTGGAAAGCCTCCATGAGCTTTTGAGTGGGAAGGACCAACCTGACCTGCTTACATTCTCCTCACCAGGGCCACGTGACACGTAGGATCTTAACTCCCTGGGTATCAAACCTGCACCTCCTGCGTCAGCAGCACCTGCCAGGCTCCTCTGTCCATGGGACTCTCCAGGCAAGAATACTGGAGGGAGTTACCATGCCCTTCTCCAGGGGAATCCTCCCAACCCAGGGATCAAACCTGTGTCTCTTATGTGTCCTGCATTGGCAGGTGGGCTCTCTCTTATTAGTGCAATAAAATAAACAGAATTTTATTCCCTGGAAGTCCTGTTGGGGCAGGCATGGCATGTGCCTAGAAGATACAGAGTGACCATTGGCAAAGATACACTCAGGTGAAAAGTGTATTGGAAGAGGGTGAATTCTGTTACCAGGATGGTGGGGATGGGTGGGGGTAGAGGGGGTGGGTTTGGGGAAACATGAGTAGGGCCTGGTGCTGGCTTTGTGCCGAGTGACTGTGTGTGATGAAGCGAGGAGCCAGAGAGGGGGACAGGAAAGGAAGGGAGCAAAAATTAAAACCGGTAATAGATGTTGGCCGCATAGCCTAATGGATAACGTGTCCCTTCGGGGTCGTTTGTTTGGGCTTTTTTGGTGGCTTAGGTGGTAAAGTATCCGCCTGTGGAGTGGGAGACCTGGGTTTGATCCCTGGGTTGGGAAGACCCCCTGGAGAAGGGCCTGGCAACCCACTCCAGCATGCTTACCTGGAGAATCCCCATGGATGGAGGAGCCTGGCGGGCTACAGTCCATGGGGTCACAGAGTTGGACACGACTCAGGGACTGAGCACACAGTAGATGTTACTGAGAAGCGGTTGGTGGAGAGTCTGGGCTGCGTATGATTGAGGGTGATGTGTGCGGTGCTGACTCAGAGGCCATGAAGCCACACTGGTGTGGTGGCCTGAAAGCAGGAGACACGCAGGGGGTGACCGAGAGCAGTTGCACCCCAGGGGGCATGGCGAGGCCTCTCGAGCAGCAGCAAACCCCTCTGCCCCCTCTCTGCGACGCTAGCTCAGAGCAAGCAGATTAGCAGTGGAGGAGACCAGAAGAAGCCGGCAGGGGCAGGAGAGCAGCCAGCTGGCTCGGGCCACGCTGGGCACAGGAGATGGAACGAAGCTCGTGTCTCAATCTAGGCTGGCCCCCGCAACACTGCTGGCCTGGTCCCTGCTACAGCACCGCAGGATTTTACACCTGAAGGCCACGAGCTGCCTCGCTTCTTCCCTGGGACAAAGGGCCCAGGAGTCCAGCTTTATGGATGCGCGGCCAAGAACCTGAAAATGCAGGCGAGTCCCTGCTTTACGAAAGCAAGTAAAACCTTGCCCTGATCACCCTCCATCGCTTTAAATGGATCCACCGTTAAATCAGGAGGAATCAAGCGAGCTAATAAATGGTCTTGCTGCTCTCCCCGAGTGTTAACACAATATAATACTTCCTGTCTCCTCATTTGGACTCAAGCAGCTGCCATGTGCCAGGGAAACAAGGGTCATAAAAAGGGATGAAGGAGCATGAAATTGGCCCTGACCTTAGCCTCCAGGCAATGTGGGAAGCAGATCCAGCTGCCACAGCTGCACCCCTTTCCTTCCCATTAGTGGGAGGAGATGACGGAGGCCAAGTCCACCCAGGGGAGATTCTAGAACATTCTGGCATTCCAGCGACTGGGAACCTGGATGGGGTCCCATCCTGGTGACTATGAACTCATCATTCCACACGCTTCCTGGAAGGCTTTTTCCAGGAAGAAGAACTGCTAGTCTCCTGATCTCCATCCTGTCTGCATACTAACGTGTATGCCCATCAAGGCAGGACTCACCAGGTGAAAGAAGCGGAGTTCCTCCCTGGCTGTTTTAGTCTGGGCTCTGCACCCAAGTGAGACTAGACGGGCGTCCGCTCTCTCTGGGCCTTGGTTTCCTCACCTGCAAAATGGGCAGCTGCCCTCTCAACCTCGCAGGAATACCGTAAGGCTCACAGGAGATGACAGATGTGAAAATGGTTAGCAAAAAAATAAGGGCAAGGGCTTCCCTCATGGTCCAGTAATCAAGAATCCGCCTTGCAATACAGGGGACATGGATTCAATCCCTGGTGTGGGAAGATCCCACATCAGCTCAGTTCAGTCACTCAGTTGTGTCCGACTCTCTGTGACCGCATGAACCGCAGCACACCAGGCCTCGCTGTCCATCACCAACTCCCAGAGCTTGCTCAGACTCATGTCCATTGAGTCGGTGATGCCATCCAACCATCTCCTACTTCTCCTCCCGCCCTCAGTCTTTCCCAGCATCAGGGTCTTTTCCAATGAGCCCCACATGCCATGGGGCAAACAAGCCTGTGGGCCGCAACAAGAGAAGCCATCACAATGAGACACCTGCACGCGGCAACCAGAGAGCCGCTCCTGCTCGCTGCAACCAGAGAAAGCCCATGTGCGGCAAGGAACACCCAACACAGCCAAAGCATTTATTAAAATAAATTAAATTAAAAAAAAAAGAGCAAGAGGGTCCATGGGCAGGTCACACAGCCATCCCAGTGGTGAGAACCGGCCAGGCGGCTGCCCCGGCAAGACATCTGCCCGCACACTTCAGCAGCTCAGAGCTCGCTCTGTCCCCTCCACCAGTCCCTGTGGGGCAACCCTGGGTTGTGACATCTCTGAAAACATGTTTTGGACTAACTGACAGGCCAGAGGAAGGCAGCGTGCCGGTGTCTCAATCCTTCCACGAACTGCTTTTGAAGACGGAAGACGGCAGAGAGAGGGTGCGTATCACCGTGGCTGTGGCTGGCGGTTGTCCCCCTCTGCCCCTCTTCCCCCTGCCCGCCGCCCTCTCGGCTTGTCTTTCCACCCTGTCCCCATTCTTCATTCCACCCCCTGGGGCTGGCCGGCCCCCTGCCCTCCTGTCTCCTCTGCACAACCAGCCCTCTAGGTCCCCCTGCTTACCAAACTCTCCTCCAAGAGGCCTCAACCATGAGCAACTGCTCCCTCTTCGAAACTCTTAACGCCTCGCCATCCTCCGAGCCCTGATTCTCAGACCAGCAGAATCGGTACCACCTGTGCACTGACTGCGCTAAAGCATCTCAGCATCTCGGGCTCCACTGGCTCCCTGCTCCAGGCTCTGTAAGTCAAGTTAGCTGCTCAGTCGTGTCCGACTCTTTGCAACCCCCTGGACTGTAGCCCACCGGGCTCCTCTGTCCATAGAATTTTCCAGGCAAAAATACCAGAGTGTGTTGCCATTTCATTCTCCAGGGGAATTTTTCTGACCCAGGGATTGAACCCAGGCCTCCAGCATTGCAGGCAGACACTTTACCATCTGAGCCACCAGGGAACCTGGTGGCTCCGTGTGCTCTGGACCATAGCAGCTCTGATGCCCTCCCAGCTCAGCCATATCCCATAACCTGACACGGCTAGTCAGAGGTTCAGATGTGTCTGCCCCGTGCCCTCAAGTTGATTAGAAGTTACTAGAAGGCAGTGAGCCCACTCGTTCATTCAAGTGTTTATGGAGCACCTAATAGGGAGGGGTCAGCCCTGCTCAAGGCACGGGGCACAGAGGAGAACACCACTCCCGTGGAGCCTCTGAACTAGAGGGGGAGCAAACGCACATGTGCGTTGTTCGTGGGCAAGGACTTCCCTGGTGGTGCAGTGGTTAAGAATCTGCCTGCCAGTGCAGGGGACATGGGTTTGATCCCTGATCCAGGAAGATCCCACTTGCCGAAGGTCAACCAAGCCTGCAAGGTGCAGCTACTGAGTCCGTGTGCCCAGAGCCCATGCTCTGCAACAAGAGAAGCCACCGCAATGAGAAGCCCTTGCATTGCAACTTGAGAGGAGCCCCTGCTTGCCACAACTAGAGAAAGCTCATGTGCGGCAGTGAAGACCCAGAGCAACCAGAAATAAATGAATAAAAACTCCATATCCGTGGTCCAGAGAAAGCACTCGCCTAAAGCAAACACGTCTGGAACACCACCGCAGTCTGATCTGGAACACCATCGCAGTCTGAATGAAAGCCGTAAAGTAAGGCCTTCCAAGGTACCTGGCATATGGCGAAAGCTCAATAATATTAGCTACTGTTATCATTTTGCCTGATGCATGCTAAGTTGCTTCAGCCATGTCTGACTCTTTGCAACACCATGGACTCTAGCCCACCAGGCTTCTCTGTCCACGGGATTCTCCAGGCAAGAATGCTGGAGTGGGTTGCCATGTCCTCCTCCAGGGGATCTTCCTGACCCAGGAATCAAACACGCGTCTCCTATGTCTGTTGCATTGGCAGATGGGTTTTTTTACCACTAGCGCCACCTGGGAAGCCCCCCCATTATGATTTTACTAAGCAGCTACTATGTGCCAGACTCTGGGCATGGCACCTTCCTCATATTTTCTCCTAACTTTTATAACAGCCCTAGGAGATAAACACTGTTATTCCCATTTTACTGATGAGGAAACTGAGGCTCAAATAAGTCCTCCTGAGGCTACAGGCTAGCTGCTATCCACCAGCCAGGCATCAGGACTCTGTCAGACATAAACAGGCTGAGGCTTTGAGCGGAAAAGCCTTAGACTATTTCAGAGGAGGAGATTTGCATGCTCAACGCGGATGTCTTCACCGGAGTAAACATTTCCAGGTCAGAGCGCCTTCGGGAGAGGAAGGAGGTGGCCCCCCAGCTCCAGTCTCCTTAACTGCACCCTGGGAAGTCTGCACACTGCCTTTCTTTCTCCCCTCCTGGTGGTCTAATCTGGAGTCAGATCCAGCCGCTGGCTCTCGCAGATGGGGAAGGACTGCCAGCCAACAGGAAAACAACAGGTGAGCCTCCAAACAGTCCCCTTCTGTGCCTTGGGCAGGGTGTCTGCCCGGGCGACTGCAGGGCCCCGCTGACTTCTAGAACCTTCTGTCTCTGCAGGTGTTTTAGGAACTTGGCCTCAGCGCTTCAGTGACCCATATTTTATTACCTTTCAGGTTTCTATAATTCATCATTCAGTCCCTTCTGAAAACCTAGAATGAGAGTTTAGCAGCTCAGAGCCCCGGCCTCTCTCCATTCTCTCCCCAAACACATCAGCTTGTTTGTTCCCTTTCATCCGGGCTCTTCCTGTCGCATTCTGCCTGTTCAATGGGGAAAGAGTGAAACCGGATGGCTGGACCCAGTGCGGGGAAATGACTTCAGAGCCACCTTTGTTTCCCTCATTCCTTTGAGCACACTTGGCCCCCGCGTCTCTATGAAAGGGCTTGTTTGAACCATTTGGAACATCTCGCGAGTGGGAGATGCTGTGGCCAGAATCGCTCACATCTTTTCAGGCTGCCTGAGACTGGGTGAAACTGCCAAATTTTTGCAACAAAACTAACCATGACATTGGACATTGTGTTATAAATTAGCCACAGCCTTCCAAGCAAATTGTCTCTTTTCATTGTGTCAGTGTAAGCCTTTGAAACGTTTGGCTCCAGCTACTGACTTCGGAGAGACTCAGAGAATATTTTTGTTCGGCCCCAAACCAGCCCTTCAGACACTAAGCTGCATGGGCTAATATATGTATCTTAGTTGACAGCTCTTCTTACCACACTTACTCAGAAGATTCCTGTTGGTTATATTTCATTTCTCTGCCTAAAATTCGGTTAATGGGCTTCTCAGTTTTGATGTAGCAGGAACCATCTCCATTTGTCTTTGAAACAAAAAGATGTACTTCTCTTTTCTTAGGCTTTTCACAATGATTATTGGAAGTTTCTTTGAAGGAGGAGTTCTTTTCAGAACTCCAGTGAGAGTTATTAAAATGTGTTACTATGTTGCTCTAGGTGACATATAGAATTTCAGCATTCAGTACTCACAGAAGCAATGAAAATGTCTATTTCTGTTAAATCACTCTGTGTTTTTTTTAAAAAAGAAAACATCTATGCATCCACTTGAGCTCTGTCACCAACAGCCAGATCAAGTGTTTGTTATTAAAAGGAAATCTGAAAAAGAAAAACTCAAATGCTATCTCATTTCTTTTCTTACTTTTCGTTTAACTTTTTTCCACAGAGAAGATGGCAGGGGACACATTTGGACTTAAAAAGTAATTTTGAAGTAGTAAACTTCATTAAAATTGAGTTGAGATGACAGTTACCAGAAATAGAATAAACCTTCTTACAATATGTGCAAAACACACCCGTTACATTGATGATCCATTTTTATTGGAGTAGAGTTGATTTTCAACATTGTGTTAGCTTCTGCTGTGCAGCAACGGGATTCAGCGTTAGATCTGTAATGTTTTAACCACAACAGAGACCAGGCACTGCTGCCTGCGCCCCTCCTCCCTGGAAGGGGGACACTTGTGACCGTCGCAGAGCGTTCAAGCAACACTGTATGTATGGGCTTCCCTGGTGGCTCAGTGGGTAAAGAATCTGCCTGCAATGCAGAAGACCAGGTTGGATCCCTGGGTGGGGAAGATCCCCTGGAGAAGGGAATGGCTCCAGTATTCTGGCCTGGGGAATCCCATGGACAGAGGAACCTGGCAGGCTACAGTCCATGTGGTTGCAAGGAGTCAGACATGATTGAGCGATTAACACACACACACACACACACACACACACACACTAACAACGTATCAGGTCATAACAACTGGATCAACTTGCACTCCCTTTTAAAACTGAACAAAATGCCTATTCTTTCTTATTTTCCCAGTAGGAATCTGTATTTAATCAGAACTGTTGCTAAGCATGACTTAGAGTCTATTGAGATGGTCCCCAGCTGAGAGGTATCCACACGTGTCCAGGGATCTCTGTTTTACCAAGAAAACCTGCCAAGGGTCAGCCGCCTCCTCCCTGTCTTCTCTCTCTGCTTCTCTCCTCCATGCCCCCTGCCTTCTGCAGCTCCTTCCCTGTCTCCTGTGTTCTGGGCGGAGATCTGCATGGACAGGATGGGGAGGCTAATAACAGGGCAAACAGAGACGCGCTGGCCACTTCTCACAGGGCCACAGCATACACGTCAACACCTCTTGGGTAATGGAAGCTTTCCAGAGAATTCTGCCCTTCTTAGGAGAAAGCAGCACTTTAAAGTGAACCCTGGTCTCATTACACGTCAAGCTCCAGCCAGTTTCAACAGCACGTTTCAGCAAAGATGACTTTTTACACTTAGCTAGCCTTCTTCAAGAAGGCACTGTCTCCAGGGAAGTCAGGGGGACTTCGCAGCCTGTCTGTGCTTACAGAGGTGGTGGGTGGTACCACACACCCATTGAGGCTTTGGGGTCCCATCGTCTGCCACTGCAAAAATTTTAGCTTCTCCACCCAAAGCAAGGGTGGAAGGCAGGTTTGGGGGAACAGGCAGGGGATGTTTTAAGTTTCTATGCAAGAAAAATGAAGCCTGCCACACGTATCTACTTGGGGTGAAAGGAGTCACACACACACACACACACAAACACACACCCTTTAGGCAAAGACAAGAGTCGTTGTTATGGCGGACGTAAGTTGCTCCCCAAGCATGGCCTGAATGTGGTAGGCCACTGCAGCTGGCTCCCCTGGAGCCAGCCCACGGGGCTCCTGCCAGGGGCTACAATGGCCTGCTGGCCCTTGCCAGCTGTCACACTCTGCATGCCGCTGGAGCTCTGCTCCAGCAGAAGGGGCATCCAAGTAACCAGCTTCAACAGGCACCAAGTCCTGTGCCCATGCTAGGCCTGCACAGCTACCCGGAGCCCTCTCCTAGGGCTCGGGCAAGAGCACTTTAATATGCACTGACCAGCAGGTCCTACTGACGGTGTCCCGGGTAGAAGAAGGGATCCCTCCTTCCTCAGGACAGAGATCTGGGGAGGTTCAGGGCTCCAGCAGTCATGTACGGATGTGAGAGATGGACCATAAAGAAAGCTGAGGGCTGAAGAATCGATGCTTCCGAATTATGGTGCTGGAGAAGACCCTTGAGAGTCCCTTGGACTACAAGGGGATCCAACCAGTCCCTCCTAAAGGAAACCAACCCTGAATATTTATTGGAAGGGCTGATGCTGAAGCGGAAGCTCCAATACTTTGGCCACCTGATGCAAAGAGCCAACTCACTGGAAAAGACCTGAATGCTGAGAAAGATTGAGGGCAGGAAGAGAAGGGGATGACAGAGGATGAGATGGTTGGATGGCATCACCGACTCGATGGACAGGAGTTTGAGCAAACTCTGGGAGATGGTGAAGGACAGAGAAGCCTGGTGTGCTGTGGGTCATGGGGTCATAGAGCCGGACACAACTTAGCAATTGACCAAAAAAGAGGGGGCGCTAAAGAGAACCATCAGGGACACCTCCAGGGAAGAGGGGCCCTTTGTGGGGAAGAGCAATGTGTGTGTTTCCATCTTTGATCCCTGGGCACCCCTGTCTGTGGAGGGGGAGTTTTTAAGCCACTGTCCTAGGTTGAGCTTCCCAGGTGGCTTAGGTGGTAAAACGTCTGCCTACAATGCAGGAGACCTGGGTTTGATCCCTGGGTTGGGAAGATCCCCTGGAGAAGGGCATGGTAACCCACTTCAGTATTCTTGCCTGGAAAATCCCATGGATGGAGGAGCCTGGTAGGCAAAGAGTTGGACACGACTAAGCGACTTCACTTTCACTTTCCTTGGTTGAGCTTCTGTCTTTCTCATCCACTTTCTCTTTCTGCTGGCAGGTGAAAGCCCCAGGGTCCACACCTAGGATGTGGGCAGAGGAGGAAGCCAGAGGGTCCTCGGCTACAGGACAGTGGGGTCCTCAGGGTGAGGGCAAGCTTTGCTAGAGGAGGGCCATGTAGGTGGGATCCCAGGAGCCCTCTCTTCTAGGACAAGCCCGAACCCATCAACTCCACCATACTGGCTTGGCCCAGGCTGTCTCCTCCAGCCTTTCACCCCGTCCCCAACCCTCCTCATCATGGCCCCCTCCCCAGCTTCCTGGAGGCCTGGTCCAGCTGGAGGGAATTCTGGAAGCTGGTCACCGATGGGGCAGCTCTGCCTGTCCTGTCTGAAGGTTAATCCTCAACCCCAGAAACTCATCACCCTCTGGGAGCCTTAGTTTCACCATCCGCAGCAGGGATTTTAAAAATGCTCAGCTCTTAGGGTTCCCCTGAGAGTCAAATGCAAGTGTCTGTGAAAATGCTTTGAGAAACAGGATGCCTTAACACAAGGGCAAATGATTACACACACACTTACCTGCTTGAGGGGTCTTTGTAGGATCCCCTAGCACACTTGAGGGACTTACTTAGGGAGAGAGGAAGAGGCCTCAGAAAGGATCTGAGTCCCCTGCAGAATTATATGGACAAGAAGGAGAGGGATCAAGGAAATCACCTTGAAAGTTTCAAGCGGGTCAGTTCAGTTCAGTTCAGTCACTCAGTCATGTCCCACTCTTTGCGACCCCATGGACTGCAGCATGCCAGGCCTCCCTGTCTATCACCAACTCCCGGAGTTTACTTTTAAGGTGATTTCCTTGATCTCTCTCCCTCTTGTCCATACAATTCTGCAGGGGACTCAGATCCTTCCTGAGGCCTCTTCCTCTCTCCCTAAGTGAGTCCCTCTAGTGTGCTAGGGGATCCTACCAAGACCCTTGACTCTCTGTGAAGCCTAGGGGAAACTCTTGGATTAAAGCTCCATTTTCCAATGGAGTTTTCACACATTTCAAGGAGGAACCTGTGAGCTAGTGGAGATTTCAAACCAAATACTCAGACACCCCCAGGACACACTGTCGTTGCAAAGCTCTGGGAGGATAAAGAAATGAACAAGTGGTTCCCACCCTCAAAACAATCACAAGTAAATGCAGGGATAACCTACACATAACACAATCTAGGCTACAGGGAAAAGCTGCCAATGGTTTGCCAAGACTGATGAGGGGAAGAAGATGAGAAATCACCAAGACTTTGAGAAGAAAGTAAATTGGAGCTGAACCCAAGGCCTGGACAGGATGTTACGCAAAACTGGAGGTCAGACTCTTGAGAGTCCCTTGTTTTGCAAGGAGATCCAACCAGTCAATCCTAAAGGGAATCAGTCCTGAACATTCATTGGAAGGACTGATGCTGGGGCTGAAGCTCCAAAACATTGGCCATCTGATGTGAAGAACTGACTCATTGGAAAAGACCCTGATGCTGGGAAAGATTGAGGGCAGGAGGAGAAGGGGACAACAGAGGATGAGATGGTTGGATGGCATCACTGACTCGACAGACATTAGTTTGAATAAGCTCTGGGAGCTGGTGATGGACAGGGAAGCCTGGCGTGCTGCAGTCCATGGGACTGCAAAGAGTGGAACACAACTGAGCAACTGAACTGTACTGAACTGGAGGTCAGAAGCAAAGATCAAAGTGGGATATGGGGACTGACATATACACTACTGATACTATGTATAAAATAGAGAACTGATGGGAATATATTGTGTGGTGCAGGGCACTCTACTTCATGCACTGTTGTGACCTAAACGGGAGGGAAATCCAAAAGGGAGGGGATATATTCAGGTGTGGCAGATTCATTTTGCTGTACAGTAGAAACTGACACAACATTGTAGAGCAACTATACTGTGATAAAAATTAACAACAATAAAAAAGAAGCCAAAGGTCAGAGGGAGCCTACGGGGAGAATGTTAATGGAAGAAAACGGAACAAAACAGCCCTGAAATCAGCAAGCACAGCCAATGGACCACGAGAGCTGAAATCAGTCCCTGCAATGATAGGTCCTTCAACAGCATCCTTCTTCTTACACGAAAGGGGACCACGGGGGAGAAGCTCATTTTCTCGAAGTTAGCGTCAACATCAGTGCTGTCCAGTAGACCTCTCTGTGATGATGCAGTGTTCTCTGTGCTGTCCAACAGATGGCCATGACAGCCACGACTAAGCACTTGAGGCAATGCTAGTGCAACCAAGCAACTGAATTCTAGCTTCATCTTAGTTTAGCAAATTAAATTGTAACAGGCACAGGTGCTGGCGGCTACCATAGTGGATAGTGAAGGTTTAGATACCAAAAGGTACTCAGCCTATGCTACTCTCCCGTGGGATGATGACAAGCTGCAGTAGTATCCCCTGGTGCTGGGGAAGAAAACACTCACAGCCACCAAGCGATGCTCTTTCATTTAGGGAAGAGAAAGGTTCAGTTCTACCCTGAACAGATACGAGTGTGTGGGTGAGTTGCTGTTTTGTTATTTTGGCTGGCTTTTTTTTTTTTTTTTCCGATAAAAGGCAGATTTCTGTGTTTTTGTTTAACCAAGAATCGAGTCACTGATAAAGTGAATACGTGTCCCTTTGGGGTAGGAAAGAAGCTCCTTAGTCCCTAAAGCCCTTTTTAATCAGAAAGAGAAGAGAGAAAGAGGCTGGAAGTAAACATTCTAATGCTACTGGTCCTTGAGCCCAGAAATTTGGTTCTCAAAGCCTTGAAGAAAATCACATATTTATAAAACACCTGTTTCAACCATTCTCATAGCAGCTTTATTTGCAATGGCCAAAAACATGGAAGCAATGGAAATGTCCATCTACAGAGAACTGGATAAACAAAACATGGTATATACATACAATGGACTGTTACCCAGCCTTAAAAAGAAAGGAAATCCTGACACTAAAGCTGGGATGAACAGCGAAGACATTATACTACTGAAACAAGGGTCATTAGAAAATAAACACGGTGTGATCCCCTGTAGGAGGTACCTAGAGTAGCCGGATTCATAGAGGAATAATGGTTGCCAGGAGTTGCAGGGAGGATGGGGGACTGCTTAGTACATACAGAATTCCAGCTTTTAAAGACAAAGAGTTCTGCGGATTTGGGTGCACAGCAATGTGCCTGCATGCAACTGTACGGTTACATATGGTTAAGACGCTAGATTAGATGTTATGTGTATTTGACCACAATTTAAAACAAACCATTGTGTATCCTGAATATTCATTAGAAGGACTGATGATGAAGCTGAAGCTCCAGTACTTTGGCCACCTGATGCAAAGACCCGACTCATTAGAAAAGCTCCTGATTCTGGGAAAGATGGAAGGTCGGAGGAGAAGGGGACGACAGAGGATGAGATGGTGGGATGGCATCATTGACTCAACGGACATGAGTTTGAGCAAGCTCCGGGAGATGGTGATGGACAGGGAAGCCTGGCGTGCTGCAGTCCATGGGGTCGCAAAGAGTCGGACACGACTGAGCGAGTGAACAACAAACAACAATATGCATACGTATACAAAAAAAAGCAGAGACAGAGAGACAGGAGCTTTAGCCCCACCATCCCAACACCAGTCCTCCAAGAGCCCCACTCCACCCGAAAACGCGCGTCCCTGCCTCCCTCCATCCCGCGGTTGGGGCGGGGGTAGGCGGGTAGCGGGTGGAGTGTCCTGTGATTTTCCGTCTTGTGCTCACAATAATCTCCTTAAGCCGCGCCAGCGGTACCTCGGCGCCCGCCCGGGGTGAGCGGGCGGCCAATGAGCACGCGCCGGAGCCGCACCTCGCGCCCGCATTGGCTGCGCCCTGCAGCCCGCGACCCCGCAGGTTCCCAAGCCGGGTTTAAAGCGGTCGCGCGCGGGCTCCTGCCTCGCCATCCGCTCCCCGCGCGCAGGTCTGCGGGGCGGGGCGGCCTGCCGACAGGCCCACCCCGGGGCGTTCCTGAAGGGCGCCTCGGCCGCCCCCAGCGTTCCCCCAGATGTATTATGCGGTTTCCCAGGCGCGCGTGAACGCGGCCCCCGCGAGCATGCTGCGGCCGCCGAGGCCGGGAGACGTGCCGGTCGGGGCCTCCCTCTACGAGCTGGTGGGCTACCGGCAGCCGCCCTCCTCGTCCTCTTCTTCCTCCCCGACGGGGGCCGCGCTCCTCCCCAAGGCTGCGCGCGAGAAGCCGGAGGCGCCCGCCGACACGCCGGGCACGGGACCCGGGACTGGGGCGCACGCGGGCGGCGGGCCCCGGGCCGATGCCAAAGAGGAGCAGCAACAGCAGCTGCGGCGCAAGATCAACAGCAGAGAGAGGAAGCGGATGCACGACCTGAACCTGGCCATGGACGCGCTGCGCGAGGTCATCCTGCCCTACTCGGCGGCGCACTGCCAGGGCGCTCCAGGCCGCAAGCTCTCCAAGATCGCCACGCTGCTGCTAGCCCGCAACTACATCCTGCTGCTGGGCAGCTCGCTTCAGGAGCTGCGCCGCGCGCTCGGCGAGGGCGCGGGGCCTGCCGCGCCGCGCCTGCTGCTGGCCGGCCTGCCGCTGCTCGCCGCCGCGCCCGGCTCGGTGCTGCTGGCGCCCGGCGCCGTGGGGCCGCCCGATGCGCTGCGCCCGGCCAAGTACCTGTCGCTGGCGCTCGAGGAGCCGCCGTGCGGCCAGTTCGCGCTCCCCGGCGGCGGTCCGGGCGGCGGCGCGGGCGGCCCTGGCCTCTGCACCTGCGCCGTCTGCAAGTTCCCGCACCTGGTCCCGGCCGGCCTTGGCTTGGCCGCTGTGCCGGCGCAGTTCTCCAAGTGAGGGCCGGCTCGGGCGCCACCTCGGCCTGGCCTCCCGCCGCCCAAGCCGAGCAGAGCCAGGAGGGCACTGCGGACCTCCTCGCCCAGAGACAGGGACTGCTGGGCGTCCCCTTCCCCGCCCCCATCCCGGGGAAATTAAAGTGACCGGAGCGGATGTTCGACAGAGCGTCGGGGCTCTTTAGGGTTCTGGGTGGCTTCCAGCTGCTTTGCGCTCACGTGCGCGCTCTCACCTTCACCCCGCGCCCATGTCTCACGGTTCCTGGAGTCGTGCGTTTTGCAAGAGCGATGCGGACTTTAGGGCGCCGGGCTAGCCCGGGTGCGGCGGTGGGCCTACACCTGCCGAGCCAGGGAACCAAGGGGCTGCTCTCGGAGGGCGGGGGTCTGGGGGTAGACTTGGAGGTGTTTCCTTCTCTTCAGCCAGAGGTCACAGGCGCCCTTGTTCACCAGCAGCCAGTCCCGATTAGAGGAGGCTGGCTGACCCTTGGGAAGCCGAGAAAGACCACGCTGTCAGTGCAGACGGCCTCGCGCATAACAGACGGACAGACAGACCCTCGGCGGCCAGGCGGTTGGCATCGCGGTACCGCGGGAGGGGCGGTGACAATTCCCAGGTCGATGAGTGTGCTGGATCGGAAAGCCCGCTTTCATACCCCGTCTATGAGAGTGCAGTTTTTTGAGAATCGCAGAACCGGATGTTTTGTCGCGATGATGCGCTCTTAAATCTGAAATCTTCTGAGAAGGGCGGTTTGGACCTCGAGATTCCTCCTTTTGTCTCCTCTTCCCGCGGGGGTAGCGTAGGCAACATTTGAGCTTGCTTAAAAACAACCACCTTTTCCCCGCAGACGGGCTTCCGGGCGTACTCAAAGAAAATAGGTAACAATGCGTTTCGCGGTTTCTGGCTTGGCAGAAGGCAAGATCTCTAATTAACGTTCTGCCTCGTTAAACAGGGAGCGGTACCAGGGACCCCGCTGCGGTGGCCACGGCGGGGTGGCGTCTTCTGCGTGGTCCCTTCGCGTTCGGGGGTCTTGGACCAGCGCGTGGGGCAGGTCTTCTGGCCGCTTCGCGATGGAAAAACTACATTGGTTTGTTATAGACGTTAGCAAATTACTTCATCCAAGATGACTTCATGATCTTTCAGCAGCTTGCTTTGGATTTTAAGGTTTCGGGGTTGTGGATAGCAGCCGAATTTAACTGGCATTTCCTTTTTTTTTTCTCTCTCTAACTTTGTTTCCCTGCGCTGTGAAGAATCAACAAAATAAACATGTAAGGGCCTTACATTTTTTCGTCTGATTTGTTAATAAAAAAGTCCTGATACCCTGATGGATTGAGAACCTCAGGATGAAGGGTAATAATTAAATGATTCTGATCAAAAGGTTTTAAACCTGACTTCCTGGTTTGTAAAAACTAATCCAATGAAGTCAACTGTTGGTCAAGTTGAGGGGCATCTGAAGGGGCAGGCAGGTGAAGGGGTGGATGAGGAGAGAGGGAGGGATCCCAGGAATCAGTTCTTAGCCAAACTTGGTGGGGGTGGGTCTTTTCACACTACAACTTTGGCCTCTGAAAAATGGGTTATGAAATATATTTATGATAAACTTACTTTACATCTCATCATCTTTCTCAGAAATCTACCATTTCTGTCTTAGTGGACAGAAACTCAAAGCTGTGAGCGTTCCCCCCATCATTTAAATCAGGTTGGAGCCGTCTCCTAGGAAATTGTGACCTTGGAAATCATTTTGTTCTAACAGGTGAAGAAAGCTGTTCTGTCTGAAGATGTGATAAAGAAATTGGAATGTGAACTTGCTCACATGTAGTATTTAAATATTCATAGTTACTAATGAAATCCAGCCACATTTAAAGGTAGGGGGACTGTGGGGATGAAGTAGTGTCCCCTTTAACCTGCGGGAAATTAAAGAAAGGCCAGAGAAGGCAATTTACTCAATTTTATCCACACTGGCTAGTCTGAATCATGTATACATTTAGGAAAAATAAGCATTCGCTTTGGGAACACAGATGGGATTGGTGGGAGGGAGTGCCAGCAGGATGGAATTTTTTTCTCTACCATCCTTGATAAGTGTCTGTTTACTCAGGGAGGATGGGCAGGAGAGGATGTGAGGGAAAGTAACTCTATGGTTCCAACCCATTTTGGGGAAGAATATCTCATTCTTCCTGACTCTGCCATCAGAAAAGTCACAGGCTTCTATTATAACTAAATTTGAATTGTAACCTTCTGTGTATTTAATGGCTGTCTTTGCTTACTTTGCATCTTGACGATGGACAGAAAGAAAATGAACAACTAATCAAAACCAGATCAGGTCCCCCTCCCTAAAAAAACATTTCTAGGATATTAGAAATAAACAGTTCCTCCCGTCGTCCCAACTATATCACCTAGATGCCATCCTTACTTTGAAACCATCTCTAAGAGAAGCAGAGAGCCACAGGGCAGAAAGGGGTGTGTGGTCTCCCTCCTGTCTCTTCTTATTAATTGAAGCTTTATAGGGAAAGATAAGAAAGATCACACTACATGTGATTTTTTATTTATCAAAAAATCAAACCCTATCATGGTTTCCAGAACCAAAGATTATGAGTGAATTTCACAAGGATAAGTAGGGCTGTTTTGAGTATCATCAAATTATTTATCTACCTGCATGTAGCATCTTAGTGTGCCAAGGAAGATTAACAGACTCACTTTTAAAAGTTTATTTATTTTTTAATTGAAGGATAATTGCTTTACAGAATTTTGTTGGTTTCTGCCAAACATCAACATGAATCAGCCACAGGTATACATAGGTCAATCCTAAAGGCAGTCAGTCCTGAATATTCTTTGGAAGGGCAAATGCTGAAGCTGAAGCTCTAATACTCTGGCCACCTGATGCGAAGAACTGACTCCTTAGAAAAGACCCTGATGCTGGGAAAGATTGAAGGCAGGAGGCGAAAGGGAAGACAGAGGATGAGATGGTTGGGCATGAGTTTGAGCAAGCTCCAGGAGTTAGTGATGGGTAGGGAGGCCTGGTGTGCTGCAGTCCATGGGGTCACAAAGGGTTGGACATGACTGAGTGACTGAACTGAACTAATACATATGTCCCCTCCCTCTTGAACCTCACTCCCATTTCCCTCCCCTTTCACCCCTCTAGGTTGATACAGAGCCCCTGTTTGAGTTCCCTGAGTCATACAGCAAATCCCCATTGGCTATCTATTTTACATAAGATAAGTAAATTTCCATGTTACTCTCTCCATACATCTCACCTGCTTCTTCCTCCCCGCCCACTCCCCCACCCTCATGTCCATAAGCCTGTTCTCCATGTCAGTGTCTCCATTGAGCAGACTCACATTTTAAAGGAATTTGCATCCTGAAAAACAGCAGCAGCAGGCACTCAGGCGTCCTGAGGAATAAAAGTTAACTATATACAGTGCCCCAAATGCAAAGTTAGACCTCTGCAAAGTTAGACATATGTCTATGGGAGGGCAGTGTATTCTGTAGGCACCATATTTAAGAATGGACATGTATGTTGTAGAGCAAGGAGTTGCTTTTTGAAATCTGCAGGCAGGCTTTTAGCAGAAGGAACAAGTTGAAGCTGGTCTTGGAAGGGCTTGGGAAAGCAAAGAGCGTGTAAGACAGGCTCCTTGAGAAAGATTCACCAGGATTCAGAAGCATGATAGAGAGGAACATGTGGCTTGATGCCCCCAAAAAGGTCACTGCATCCAGTCAACCACCAACTTGTGATCCCAGAGATGAGAGTGAACAGGACCCAAGGGGAAAAGACACAAGGCCCTGAGAAATTATGCTGTTCTATGTGCAGGAGCCCAGCTGAGCAATCAGTAAACAGAGGACATATTCAGTGTGCTGTGGGGTTTCCCCAACCTGTAGTGATGGTCTATTTATAGGTGTTCTCCTCGCAGGGAGACTGGTTATACCAGGCATGAAAATACAACCTTGTAAAATATATAACTTAGAAGGCAAGCGTTCCCATCAAGAAAGAGGCTCCACCCCAAGCATGCAAAGTATTTCACTTTACCAAAGTTCAGATTATCAACAACGGTGCTTCCATGATATGGGTCTAATTAAGAGTCACCCATCTAGTCTTCGGAGAAGGCAATGGCACCCCACTCCAGTACTCTTGCCTGGAAAATCCCATGGACGGAGGAGCCTGTTGGGCTGCAGTCCATGGGGTCGCTAAGAGTCGGACACGACTGAGGGACTTCACTTTCACTTTTCACTTTTCACTTTCATGCACTGGAGAAGGAACTGGCAACCCACTCTATTGTTCTTGCCTGGAGAATCCCAGGGACAGGGAAGCCTGGTGGGCTGCTGTCTATGGGGTTGCACAGAGTCGGACACGACTGAAGCAACTTAGCAGTTTAGCAGCATCTAGTCTTTGCTGACTTCCCAGGAGTGCAGGTGAGGCCAGGTCCAAGCTGGCAGTCAGTAAAGATTCTGCCTGCTAGCTGGACCTCGTAAGCCATAAAGGAAGCCAGCCAGAAGGAGGCTGCCACACAAGGATACATTATGATCTTGCCAAGAACAAGGTGCTGATTAGAAAGAGCTTTTTCTCACCGTGTCACATAACACATCTATTGGGAAAATGCCTTTCTTCCAGGAGGATTTTTTTTCCCCTCTAGCTTCCTACCCCTCCCTTCTGCACACTCACAAATATCAATAAGAAGATTAGCACCTTCCCTGATGTAGGCTCAATAAGCCACAGATTGGAAAATGTCATGTTTTTCTAAAACACAGATTGGCTTTTATCAAGCAGATTTTAGTTTCAGGGAAAAAAAAAAAAAAAAGATTTTAGTTTCAGGGAAACATTGTTTCCAAGCAAAGTGCAGCTTCTCCTACCAAATGCAGGATGTGAACACAAGAGTTAGCAAGTTAATTCTCAAGACCTAAACTGACCTCTTTGTCTATGAAAAGTGAAAGAAAGTAAAGTGAAGTCGCTCAGTCATGTCCGACTCTTTGCGACCCATGGACTGTAGTCTATCAGGCTCCTCCATCCACGGGATTTTCCAGGCAATAGTACTGGGGCGGGTTGCCATTTCCTTCTCCAGGGGATCTTCTTGACCCAGGGTTCGAACCTGGATCTCTCTCATTGTAGACAGACGCTTTACCATCTGAGCCACCAGGGAAGTCCTTTATCTATGGGGATATTGCAAATGACTTCTTCAGGCAGTTTCCATTTTGTCCTTTTTTAAACTAAGCCCAGCATAAAAGCTGAAATGCCTGATCTGAAGTCAAGCCAAGTTCTTTCTGCTGGCCCCGCAGTTAGAAAACTTTCCCTTAGGCCTCCAGCTGAGGGTGACAGGCCAGAGCTCAGACTCTAAGATCGGGACAACCAAGACCTTAAACATTACAGGCTGCCTGAGGCCCGGGAGCAAGGCGACGCCTGGATTGAAAGCTCCTGGGCACTTGGCTTTCCTCGATGGCCACAGAGGACAGCGGGTCATTGAGCCGGGACAAAGGCCACAGGTACCAGATCATCGCTGAGTCCTGCAGAGTGCCAATGGGCAACAGAAACTCGGGGTTATCTGTCCACCCTTCTCCCTACTGAATAAACTCACGAGATATGCCCAAGGCCACACAGGTGGTCAGAGGTGGGGATGCCAGGATCCAGTACCTGCTTTGCAGAGACAAAAACTTCTTCCTCAGTTTGTCCCAGTGGGCCTGAAGTCCCCTGGAAACAGGAGTCCTGGTGGGGAGTGAGCTCATCCTTCTTGCCCCTCCCCCTGAAAACCTCTGGCCCACCAGCATCTCTGCTCAGCGCCCCGGTCTGCCCCTGCAGACTGCATCCAGAAGGGACAGATGCAGGGCCAGTGCCCTGCCAGGTGACCTGGGGGCACTTTTAGCCACCTGAACTTTCTCCAGCAGTCTCGCCCGGGAGCCCCGAGGGAGTCCAGGGTGCAAAGCAAACCCTTTGGGAGATGCTCTGATGGTTACAGGTTTGTCATCAGGGCTTCAGAAAGCACTGTTCAGAAGAGGAGGGAATAGACTGCGAACAGACAAGGGTGGCAGGGCGGAGGAGAAAGTGGGTCTTAGGGGCTTCCACCTCCGTGTTTCCATGGTGACACGTGATGTTCTGATAATGATGGACCATGATTTTCTCAACAGCGTGGGCATCCTTTGGGTGGAGTGTTTTTCCTGAGCGTGGACGTTTCTCCAGAAGGCTGTTCTGTAGTAAGTGCCGGCTGCCAGCAAAGCCCGGGGTGGAGGACAGGAACGCGGACCGGGGTACCTGCGCGTGGAGCTCCAGCCAGAGGCAGGTGACGGGGCTGGGAGAACAAGGCTCCCCACAGGCCTCAGTAGTGGGATCCAGAAGGGGTATTGGGTCCCCAGAAGCTTCGAAGTAATGCGGGTAACTCCTTAGAGAATGCCGGAGTCATCCAACCAGGAGACTCAAGAAGAACGAGATCAGATGAGAACGCATCTGTGGGGAAAGTGAGAGAGAGAAAAGCCGCCTCACCCGGGGGCAGGCAGGCGGGAAAGCGCAGTAGCTCCTCGTGGGAATGGCAGAGCAGGGATGAAAGCCACCGTGGCACTGACAAGAGCTCTGTGTGTGTGTGTGTCACTCGGTCGTGTCTGACTCTTTGCGACCCCATGGACCCCGCCAGGCTCCCCTGTTCATGAGGATTCTCCACGCAAGAATACTGGAGGGGGTTGCCATGCCCTTCTCCAGGGGATCTTCCTGACCCAGGGATCGAACCCCGGTCTCCCACATTGAAAGGCAAATTCTTTACCTCTGAGCCAGCAGGAAGCTGAAAGAGCTATGTGGGGTTTATGTGGGTGCCAAGCTATGTTCTAAGCGTTTTATCTAAGTGACTTCATTTTGTACATGCTATATACTATTACCCCATTTTACAGCTGAGAAAACAGAAGCATGAAAAGATAGGAACTAAAGAGGCTGAAGCCCATTCAGGAAAGTCATAGAAGCAGACACTGAAAGATAGGAGGCTTTGCCTGGGGGAGGGAGAGCCCTCTTGATTTCCTTCCTGGTCTTCAGCTCTCAAGCTCGAATTCTTACCCACCTCCCTCCCTCTGGGCACAGGTCTGGCTGTGGTTGATATTCTGCTAATGCGTCTAATCCACGCGATGTTGAGATTCCCAGCACACAGTGAAAAGATGCTCCATCTAACTCCTCTTTCTTGAGTTAGAAATGCCCTGAGATTAGTGTGGTTGTTTTGGGTATCTCACTTGTAGCTTTATTTTTTAGTAGTAATGTTTTAATTGTAATCAAATCCACAGTTGAGACAAAGTCATCTTCTCTGTTAGAAGTTTTATATTTACATTCTATAATGTTCATAGTTTTCAAAGGATTTTTTTTAACGGGAGGATAACTGCTTTACAATGTTGTGTTGGTTTCTGCTGTACAACAACGTGAATCAGCCTTAAGTGTACGTTTGTCTCCCTCTTGAACCTCCCTCCTGTCCCCACCCCATGCCACCCCTCTAGCTTGTCACGGGGCACTGGGTTGAGCTCCCCATACGGCAACTTCCCACTAGTGAGGTTTTTGAGATTACAGCTGGGGCAGAAGGCAGACCTGACACAGCCCGCCCGCACCTCCAAGACCTTAGTGGCCCTGGTCTTTGCCAGGGCTAGTAGCGTCCAGGCAAAAATCAAAAGCAGGGCAAAAGCTTTGAAGGTAGTGATCACTAATTCAGATCTTCAAATCCAGAGTTGAGCCGATGTATTAACAGAATCCATACAGAAAACTTTTCAAGATGACATGATAACGTCTTCTCTACCTCCCTTGCCATTCAAAGGGAATATTTGGTTGTTGCTATTGCCATCATTTGGTTTCGTTTGCTTGCTTGTCAGTTTTGTTACATCACTGCCTGTGCAGTCCTGGCTCTTCATAGTTTTTTTTTTTTTTTTTTTTAACTTTATCAGAGACAGTTATGGTCAGGAGGCAAAACCAACAATTTTCACATCACCAGTGGAGGGGAAAAAGATAAAACTGGACATCACAGCATCTCATTTAACAGACAACTTTGGAATTCACTCACGACTGTGTAATCCGTGGTTCCAGGGGCCGTGAACATATCAGAAGATGCCCTTATGTATTTGATACTCACAAAGACCCAACGTGACATAAAGGGAGAGTTGGTGGCTCTGAAACACAAACCATCCCCCGGAAGTGTGTGAGGGAGGTGTGTGCTGAAGGGAGCTGGTGGGGCAGACCCGTGCCCGCGGGAGGGATAGAGACCAGCTCCTCCATCCCCGAAACCCATGCTGTGCTCCAATCAAATGCCAACCTCCTCTCCCATCTCCTTTCTGCCCCAGTGCTCTTTTCCTCGTGCAGAGTCCATGCACGGCCCACTGGTCGTGGCTCACCATCAGTTACTCTACTCACTGGCCTTGGAGAGGCTGCTTGGATGCTTGGTACCTTGTTCTCTTCCAATCTAAGGTCTAAAGCCAGGAGCCACCTCACTGGGGATTCTGAGGCTGTGTTTGTCCACTGTTAGCACAGTGCCTATTGTAATGGTGGTTGTTTTTCCTGATTCTACTTGCTTTCTTCCACGGGCTAGAAATCCACCGTTGACGTGATTATTATACTGATGATGGTTACTTCGGAAAGCAATGCCGTCCCCTCGGTCATTCCCATCTTCTCTTGCAAATTCACGACTAGGGCTCATGACCGCATTGGATGGTGCCAAGTAAAAATCCATCTTGAATGAGTAAAGCTGCCTTCTGCAATCTCCAGCTCCTTCTGGCACTAGCTCAAGCCCAAAGGTGGCTTTCCAGGGGCTTCTCCTAGGGAGCCCTCCACTGGGGTCTGTCTTCCCAAGCTGGCTCTCAGAGCCCAGCTACGACCCACTACAACTGTGGAGCCAAAAAATTCTTCCAAGGTAGAGGGGGCAGGGCTCTGGGATTCTCCTTCCCCTGCCGATCGACTGGCAGACAATGGGTTCTTCAGAAGCCACAACATTTCAGCTGTTTTGGCCACAATGGCCACAAGCTGAGTGGATGTCATTCTGTCCCAGGGTCGCGTCAGCTCAGGGCAGCTCCAAACAGTATCAACTGGTTTGTGGCGAGGGGCGTAAACACCAGGCTGCTTGAATGAAGTCACTGCCTGAGTCATCTCTGTACATGGGAGCCAAAGGACACTCAGGCCAGCGGGGGCTCCAGGGAGGTGCTGGGTCTCCTCCCCTGAGAGTGAGCCCAGCACACTCAACCATCACGCCTCTGTTCACCCGGGGAGCGCCTTCCTGCTTGGTGCAGCTCTTATTTTTTATTTCTCAAATAGTGCTTGTAGTCCTCGAAGGGGGTGCGGCCCAGAGCTAGTTTCTGCCTGCGTTCAGGAGTCTGCCTCATCAGAAATACTTGTTAAGTGAGAAAGGAAGGAAGGAAGACAGGAAAGAGAGAAGGAAGCAAGTGAGAGACAGAAAGAGAGAGGAAGGCGAGAGGGAAGGAAGGGAGAAGGACTTATATTAAATTTTAAATCATCATTATGTTTTGGTTCAAACTCATGAATTAAACGATCATCTTACACTGCTCAACAGGATACAGCCAGAAAAAAACTATTCTGGTGAATTAAGCTTGTCTCCCAAAGAAAAATAAAATAGCTAAGACTGGCTTTTTGCTGCTTGGATCTTAGGAGGAAGTAGGGTGCCAAGAAGCAAGGAGGGTCAGGACTCGGCTGAGGCCAGTGAGGCACTTCTTTGGATGCACAGTTTAACGGAGCCCCAAGAGCTTAGTCATCGCAATAACATTTTAATGCAGTATTTTTTAAAAATTAGAATCGAGGCAAAAATCTACGATGAGCAGAATAGCAGAAGTTTAAATATAGAGAGGACCGGTGTTGCTGATACTTTCCCAGACTCCACAGAGCAGTGTAGGTAGACCATCGACCCCCCTCCCAATTTGAAAGGGCCATTCCTGTGCCACCCACTCCCCACTGTCCCTGCTCTGGTCAGGTCGAGGAGGCTAGAGGAAAACACTTCCAGTGCTGTAGGTAGCTCCCTGCCCACAGATTCCAGGGGCATACCAGGGGCATAAGAAGCAGCTCTGGGCAGCCTGACTGGCATCAGAATGTTCCCAACCAGCGCCCCTCTCCTGAGCTCTGTTACCTTGCACAGCTTTATATTCATAGGTAAACTCTTTAAGCCTTGACGTGCTCTCATCTATGGCAATTTTTAAAACAGGACTCTTCATTACTTTCTGAAATAAGCAAAGCAACTAGATGTACCCATGGTAAATAAATCAGACCATTTCAAAAAGCATACAGAAGAAAATAGAAATTATCTATCATCTCACTGCTCTGAGAAAACCACTGCTAACAATCCCCCAGGACAGACAGTTACAAATGTTCATCTCTAAACAGAGTCAGATATGTGAAACAGATCAGAGTTAAACGAGACAGACCTGTCTTGTAACCTGCTTTATTCCTTTAACAGTACATTGCAGACAGCTTTCTATGCCAATAAATAGGTTCCTATGTCACCATTTTAACCTGGATTGCACTACAAGCTGTTCTGTGATTTATCGAAGTAACTCCTTATATATGAATATTTCATTCTCCCCCTTGGTGTTTTCTACTGTAAGTCATACTGTAATGAATGCATACATTTATGTGCCCTTTAACAGTTTATCCTAGGATAAATTTCTAGAGGTGAAATCAATCATATTGAAAGTTATCAGGGACTTCCCTAGTGGTCCAGTGGTTCAGGCTCTGCACTCCCAAAACAGGGGGTCCATGTTTGATCCTTCTTCAAGAAACTAGACGCTCATGCTGCAACTACAAGTTTGGATGCTGCAACTAAGAACAAAAGGCCCCACAAGCTGAAATGAAAGATCCTTCCTGCAGCAACTAAGCCCTAGTACAGCTAAAAAAATAAAATAAAGTAAAATAAGAGAAGGCCTCCAAGAACCAGCCACACAACAAAAGAATGTATTGTACGCAGCATGTATTTTATTTCAATACAGTAGTTTTTTTTTTTTTTTTTTAATAAAGGGGGAGTGGGGGAGAGAGAGAGAAAGTTATCACATTGGTAAGATTTTAATTGCATTTGACAAGTAGGTCCCTCCGGGAAGGTAGGGCCAACATACACTCCCACCTTCATGTCCTGAGAAAGTGTGATCTCATAGCCTTGAACTCACTAGGTACTTTTCTTTTGAAATATGTTCGTGTGTCTCTTTGCATCTTATATCTTTTTACGGTTATACAAACAATACAAGATCATTGTAAAATTTCAAATATTATAAATTTACATAAAGTTAAAAAGAAGGGCTCTGGCCCTAAAGCCTCCTATTACCACCCTATACCCTCAAATAACCTGACTGTACTTTTCCCAAAGTTTCTTTTTCTCCCCTTTTAAAAAAAAAAAATTGAAGTATACTTGATTTATAATGTTGTATTTAATTTCTGCTGAACAGCAAAGTGACTCTGTTATACATATATATATATATATTCTTTTTCATAGTCTTTTCCATTATGGTTTATTACAGAATATTGAATATAGTTCCCTGTGCTATATACTAGGGCATTGGTGTCTATCTGCCCTGTATGTAATAGTTTGCATCTACTAATCCCAAACTCCCAATCCAAAATTTCTTTTCAATATCGCCACAGAAAACATTTTTTCTTTCTTACAAAAATGGTTTATTATTCAGATTTTTTCAGTTCAGATTCTTTTTTGCAACTGGCTTTTTTCTTTCCGTGTTTTTGTGTATACTGTGACTTCTTTTCCTTGTCAGTTATCAGTAATTTATTTATTTACAAATAAATAAATACAGGTCTCATTTTCAGTGGTTTCCAAGTGTTCCGCAGGCTGGACATGCTATAATTCATGGCCCCAGTCCTTGGGGATGAATGCTTTAGTTGTTTTCAATATCTGAATGAATATCTTTGTTCATATGCCTCTGCGTGTGTGTAGGATCTTCCTAAGGTTATTCCTAGAAAAACATTTGTGCCAAAGGTCTTGCACATTTAAAATGTCAATAACTGTTGTCAAATGACTCCTCCAAAGCTAACACTTCTGCCAACAATATCTGAGACTGCCTGTCTCTATGAGATAAACAGGGTCTAGTCCTTCCTTTGGCAGGTGTATTTTGTAGGTATATTTTCTGGAAAGAGGTGAGGACCAGTCTGGTAGAGCCATGGGAACCCTTTGACCCCTTTGCTCACATGGTGGTCTTCACATGTCCTGTCTTCCAACCCCCTCCTATCTCAATCCATGCGTGCATACATTTTCAAGTTTATATAGATATTTTCAGCAATATTTATAGTTGATGCATAAGAAAGGTCCGTATGAACTGACCCACTCTCTACCCAAATCAACCAATTCAAATGGCAAATACGTAACTCACGTTTGTGCAACCTTGGGATTTCTGATTTTCCACATCTGCCAGAGAAGAATAAAAGTTATTCCTTGCAACTCACCACTGGGAGATGGTTTGAAGACCATGCTATTCTTGAACTGCTCTAAGCCTGCGTTGTTCAGTATGGCAGCCGCTGGACACGTACAGCTACTGAGCTCTTGAAATGTGTTTAGCCTGAACTGAGATGTGCTGTAAATGTGGACTACACACTGAATTTGAAGACTTAGTATGAAGAAAAGAATGTAAACCATCTCTTTAATATTTTAAAAATTTTGATTACTGTCGGAAGGATAATATTCTGGACACATCAGTTAAATAAAATACACTGCTAAAATTAATCTCACCTGTTTCTCTTCTTTTAAAGTGGCCACTGCCGCTGCTGCTGCTGCTAAGTCGCTTCAGTCGTGTCCAACTCTGTGTGACCCCATAGATGGCAACCCACCAGGCTCCCTCGTCCCTGGGATTCTCCAGGCAAGAACACGGGAGTGGGTTGCCATTTCCTTCTCCAATGCATGAAAGTGAAAAGTGAAAGTGAAGTCGCTCAGTTGTGTCCGACTCTTCGCAACCCCATGGACTGCAGCCCACCAGGCTCCTCCATCCATGGGATTTTCCAAGCAAGAGTACTGGAGTGGGGTGCCATCGCCTTAAATTTCAAATTACATGTATCTATGTGTGTAGCAGAGAAAGTGGAAAGTGTAAGATTAAAGTTTGGGTATTCAAAAATATAAAAAGTACCAGTTTAGGCCTGGGCATTAAAAGACCATGTTTAGTTTGAATGCAAGGAGATACTTGGAAACTGAAATTAATGAGCACAAGTTACATGCTTATGAGTTTTTCCTTTTTTCTGTTTTGTCAGCCATGACCTCTTCCTTCCAAATAAATAAATAAAACACCTGTGGTTCAAGTTATATTTCTATCGGATGGCACTGTTCTGAGCTGTCTTTATACCTACAGAAACATACCCAGAGTTTGTGGATGGTCTCTTTTTCTCTCGTTCTCTCTCCTTTCTTCCTTCAACTCCGTTCAATAATCTCATTTGCAGAAATCACTGAATTTTTTTTTTCCTGGAGAGTTGACTTTTGTCACTTTGGTTATCTGGTGTATGAAATATTAAAGAGATGGTTACATGGTTTAGATGGTTGGCATGCTTGTAAACTGACGCTCTGAGGGAAAAAACAAAGCCCTGATCTGTAACAGTTGGTAAAGAATCTGCCTGTAATGCAGGAGACCTAGGTTCGATCCCTAGGTTGGGAAGATCCCCTGGAGAAGGGAAAGGCTACCCACTCCAGTATTCTGGCCTGGAGAATTCTATGGGCTGTATAGTCCATGGGGTTGCAAAGAGTGGGACATGACTGAGTGACTTTCACTTTCGTTTCACTTTCCTGGTGTCTGTACTCCCATCATCCGCAGTCAGTTCCAAGCTACTGGTGTGATGTCCTGGAATGTGGAAGAGAGTCAGTGCGCATGTGTTCTGGTGAGCAGGTACCGTAAGTGCCCGTGCACCAGTGCTCACAAATCCTCTTCCTCTTGGGGCTGAACCCCCAGCCACATGGAAGGTGGGGCGTCCACTGCCACAGGATGCCAAAAGTCAAATATATTCCCTCTCCCCAGTGCTAGGCACCGAGAGCTCGGGCTCGTTATCTAGGTGAGGTCAATCAGATCCCCCTGCAGAGGACGATGAATTTGGAGACTGAGGCAGAGAGGCAGGGGCTTGCTAGAGCATATCGGTGGTGGCCACAAGTGACCCACATTCAGTGGTAGGGAGGTTGGTGTGGTTAAACACTGCCTAGGCCAGAGTCCAGCGGAGGAAACCAGCTGCGCTGCAGAAAGTGTCCAGCTGCAATGGTAACAGCAGTGGCATCCAAAGTCGGTTGTTCCTGAGGCAGGACCTTGCTTGTCCCAGCAACCCAGGAATCTGCTTTTTCAGCCTCCACATGGATGCAGTGAGCCAGCCTATCTCCCTCCATTAATTCCTTATCTGCTGGGCTAACCAGAGTCAAGAACTCGCTGTTGACTTGTAACAATCAGTTGGTGTGATAGAGCAGGTGATAAGGCTTAAACACAGAGCAGACATGAGACCGGTTGCCACCAGGTAAGAGTAGTTCTGAAAGAGGGGCGCTTGTTTGAATCATCAGTGAACCTTTGAAAGCAGACAGGTTTGGAACTAAAGCAGACTTAATAAACAGACGTGTGTACACTTTAAGCTCATAGCACCACTGTTCACGGCAGCCAAAAGGTGGAAGAGACCCAAAAGTCCACTGGTGGATAAATGCATAAACAAAACATGGTATATGTATTTACACAAACACACAGGGGGAGGGGCACAGAGAGAGAGAAAGAGGAATAGTGTTCAGCCACAAAAAGGAAGGAAATTCTGATACATACAACAACTTGGATGAATCTTAAAAGCATTCTGCTTAGTAAAAGAAGCCAGACACGACAGTGTATAATTCCACTTAAGCCCTCTGTCTCTATAAGTATGTCCCTAGAGTTAGTCGAATTTATAGAGACAGAGGGCTTCCCTGATAGCTCAGCCGGTCAAGGATCCGCCTGCAATGCAGGAGACCCTGGTTCAATTCCTAAGTCGGGAAGATCTGCTGGAGAAGGGATAGGCTACGCACTCCAGTATTTTTGGGCTTCCCTGGTGGGTCAGATGGTAAAGAATCCACCAGCAATGCGGGAGACCTGGGTTCGATCCCTGTGTTGGGAAGATGCCCTGGAGAAGGGAACGGCTACCCACTCCAGTACTCTGGCCTGGAGAACATGGTCTGTATAGTCCATAGCGTTACAAAGAGTCGAACACGACTGAGCAGCTTTCGCTTTTGCTTTCATAGAGAGAGAAAGTAGAATGGTAGTTGCCAGGGGCTGGTGGGAGGTGGGAATGGGGTAGTTGTTTTCTAATGGATGCAGTTTCAGTTTGGGAAGATGAAAAAGTCAACATAGATGATGGTGATGGTTACACACCCACGAGTGCACTTAAAGTCACTGAACTGTACTCTTAAAAGTGGTCCAGTGAGTAAATTTTGTTATGGATATTTTACCATAATAAAAAATAATTGTTAAGAAAGCAGATACATGACTGATTTCCTTTCCCGAGGAAGCTTAGTCAAGGGTGGAGGCTGGGAGTGTATATGGCTTTTAGAATTCTACAGGGAGCACACCTGGTTGAGAATGACTCAGAGAAAGCGATGGCGCCCAACTCCAGTGCTCCTGCCTGGAGAATCCCAGGGACGGTGGAGCCTGGTGGGCTGCAGTCCATGGGGTTGCCAAGAGTTGGACATGACTGAGCGACTTCCCTTTCACTTTTCACTTTCATGCATTGGAGAAGGCAATGGCAACCCACTCCAGTGCTCCTGCCTGGAGAATCCCAGGGACATTGGAGCCTGGTGGGCTACAGTCCATGGGGTCGCCAAGAGTCGGACATGACTGAGTGACTTCACTTTCACTTTTCACTTTCATGTATTGGAGAAGGAAATGGCAACCCACTCCAGTGTTCTTGCCAGGAGAATCCCAGGGACGGGGGAGCCTGGTGGGCTGCCGTCTATGGGGTCGCACAGAGTGGGACACAACTGAAGCGACTTAGCAGCAGCAGAAGCAGGGGATGGTAGGGGATGAAGAATTCAAAGGGTTCAATAATCTGCCATCCAATGCAGGTGACAAGGTTTCAGTCCCTGGTCCAGAAAGATCTTATGTGCCATGGGGCAACTAAGCCCATGCACTGCAACAACTGAAGCCAGAATGCCCTAGAACCTGGGCTCCAACACAAGAGAAGCCCCCACTACGAGAAGCCCGTGCACCACAACTGGAGAGTGGGCCCCACTCACGGCAACCAGAGAGAGTCAGCACAGCTGCAATGTCCCAGCACAACCAAAAACAAAGACACTTTTGAAAATGATAATAAAATAAAAGATGATAAACATAAGCAGTTGTTAGCATTTGAGAATCAGAAAATTTTATGTAAAAATCCAGAACTTGCATTCCCCTGGAAAAGTTGGAAGGCACAGCCATACATGAGCCCAGCTTCTGCAGGCCCAGAGAGTTGGAGCCACGCAAGGATGACTCTAAGCCACAGTCGTCACCACTCCCTGCTGTCTACCCCAGCTCCTCACCTGGTCTTCGAGGTCTTTCGGCTTCCACCCACACTCTAAATGTGCAAGCTGACCAGTGCTGAGAAAGCCAATCCCTTCAAACTCTGTCTTCAAACAGCTTATGACATCATCTCCCTGTTGACAGGTAGATAAATAGGCAGCATTAGTTACATAAGCCAAGGTGACATTGACAGATACCTAAAGCTCCATCCTGGTTAACTTTCTGACTCATTTCTGGGACACACTGTTTTGTTAAACTGTAAACTCAGGTTGGCTCTCCAACATTTAAGGTCTGCTTGAATTGTTTTAAAACACTCTTCCATATTGAATCAAGTGCAGCAAGTCAATCTTGGATCTTAGTTACCGGGGCTTCCATGTCACAGTAACCTGGAATACACAGATTTCCCACGGCCTGCAGAAGGAGAGGCAGGTTGGGGGTTTGGCTGAGAGAGAGACATAGAAATTATGGGTCCTCTCTTTTTTTTCATAAAGCAAAACTTGGCCTCCCCCAACCTCAGCTCCACGAAGAAGGGTAAGAATAGAAAGGAGCCTTTTCTAATTTGGGAGCCTGTATTCAAGGAATTGCCCTGGGAATATCTAAAACAGGTTTGGCTGACAATAGCTGAAATCCTCCCGGGGTGGGGTCGGGAGCCATGCTGCCTCATCGTAGGGTTAATAGATGATAAAAGAAGGAGAAAAGGGAGGGAAGGAGGCGGCAGCAAGGAAGTTCTAATTTTTGTATTTCAGCTGTCTCCCTTTTTTTGAGGCTTTAGCACTTTTTTTAACTGAGGTATAGTTTATGTACCATATTATGTAAGTTACAGGTGTACAGTATAGTGATTCACAATTTTAATGAAACTTATACTCCGTTTACAGTTATAAAAAATATTGGCTATATTCCCTGTGCTGTACAACGTACTTTTGCAGCTTATTTTATTTTTTATAAAGAGCCCTTTTTGAAATAGTCTCATTTATTTACTTAGTTTTGACTGTGCTGGGTCTTCGTTGCTGCTCAGACTTTTCTCTAGTTACAGCGGGCAGGGCTCCTCTCTAGCTGTGGTGCTCGCGTTTCTCATTGTGGTGGCTTCCCTTACTGCAGAGAACGGGTTCTAGGGTGTCCGGATTTTGTAGCTCCAAGGTGCCTGGGGTCCTCCCATACCAGGGATGGAACCCGTGTCTCCTGCAATGGCAGGCAGATTCTGTACCGCTGAGCCACCTGGGACACCCCTGCAGATTATTTTATACCCAGCAGTTTAAATGTCTTAATCCCCTGTCCCTATCTTGCCCCCTCCCCTCCCCTCTCCACACTGGTAACCACTGGTTTGTTCTCCATATCTGTGAGTCTACTTCTCTTTTTGTTGCAGTCACGAGTGTGTTGTATTTTTTAGACTCTACGTACAAGTGACGTCACAGAGTATTTGTCTTTCTCCACCTGACTTACTGAACTTAGCATAATGCCCGCCAAGTCCACCCATGCCAGCTGTGTCTCTGTTTTTTCACAATATTGTGAAGCAATTTCATCTCAGTTATAAATAAATAAGGGCTTCCCTGTAGCTCAGCTGGTAAAGAATCTGCCTGCAATGCAGGAGACCCTGGTTCGATTCCTGGGTTGGGAAGATCCCCTGGAGAAGGGAATAGCTATATCCACTCCAGTATTCTGGCCTGGAGAATTCCATGGACTGTATTTTCAATTTAATGTTTTGTATTTGTAATTTAATTTTTCAATTAAAAATAAATGTTTGGAGGGGAAAAAAAAACTGTCTCTCTTTTAGTATGAGAGCCCAATACTGCTTTCCTATCTCACCTGACAGGTAAGATTTACAAGACCTGAAAGCAAATTGCTTTAGTTTGTGTGTACAAAAGTTGGTTTGGGGGTCAAACACTTGTGTGAAAGATACATGGACTTTGAAACCCAACTGACCTCAAACCTCTGACGGTTTACAGCACTCACCATTGGCCTGTTGGCCTTTGCAGTATCCCCAGATAGATACACACAGGTTTATCCTGAAGCCTGATTGCCTTGCTCCTGGCAGCTGTGGGCCCCCCAACCCTGCACAGCTCCTCCCCCACACACAGCTCTTCCCCCGACACACACACAGCTCACCCTAGGGCTGCCAGGACCTTCCTGATTTCATCTCAGGCTACCACGTGGAGTTCTAGTCTTGCATCTCTTCTGAGACTCCTAAGTTCCCTGTGGGCCCAGGGATGGTTGCTTTAGAGAAGCGAGTATTATTTATATCATATAAGCAGACTAGATCACGCAATGTCGCTTCAATGATACAAACAGGCTGATGATAGACTCAAAATAATCTTCCAGCTCAGTAGAAAGGAAATGTTCCCTTGGGGTGTTCTTTAAGATTGTGTTGGGGTGAAATATGTGGGTAACACACACACCTAGCTGGTAGTTTATCCATCTTCCGTAGGAAGCTTGGGAGCCCCTCCAAAAGGCAAATATTCTGCCCAATACATGCGTTGCATTCTGTTGAGAGCTTTTCACGAACATTTCTCAGGCTGATGAGCCAAAGTCCTGCATGGAAGAGTCCCCCAAACACAGTAATTTCACCCCCTTGGTGCACTTTTCCCCTTTCAGTCTCTGCTTCAGCTCCCATCCTGGCCAGCACCCCCTCCCCTCCCTCACACCCGCCCACACTTTGGGGTCTCCTGCCTCTGCTGTTCCCCTCCTCTGCCCTGTCAACCTCAGGGTCCCTGTCATCCACCCTCTGTCACCCACCCTTTGTCACAGGCCTCCAAGCCCTTCAAGATGCAGATACAATGCTCTTTTTACACCTTCACACTTCTCTTCATCACTCAGCACCCTCCTCCTCCTTTGCGATTCCTCCCACGGTGGAGTCAGATCTAACTTCACCTTCCCCGTTCCAAGGTGCACCATGGATGCTTGTGAAAGGGAGAAAGTGGGAAAGGAGTTGGGATGAGAAAGAGCAGAAGGGAAGCTCGTAGAGTCAAGAACCGACCTGCAATCTTAATCGAGCTCTGTGATCGCCTGTTCACAGAGAAACCAAATTACTCTGAAATTAAATGATGCCCCAGATTTCTAAAGAATCTCTATCAGGGAATTTGCCTGTTGAACACATTACTGATAGCTCCTTCTGCTACCAAATTTAAGCTCTGAAATAAAGAAATGATGGTAGGATGTTGCTTAGGAATTCCAAGGGCTACAAAATGCAGAAGGGCATTCGTGCTTCCAACATAGGCCGGGCCAGTTCACGGGGCCACGCGGGCACCCAAGGTGCTCTTCTCAGTATTTTATGACCTCATCATGCATTGTTCTGCTTTCCTGGCCCTTGTTTTCATTTACTCCTGTTAGAACCTTCACTGTTTGGTTTCTCTCCTCCAGAAATTAAAGATACTAGCTGGAGATCTCGGGGACTTTGCGGCATTCAGTCAATTTAAAATCAGCTCCAAGTGTAGAGGGTGGTGGATGCAAGATGTGCGTTTTATTTAACAAGCGAAGTTTATTTTTAATGGACATGCTGTTAGGACAAGTCTATAGGGCATTGAGATATTTTTAGCTTCTTTTTTCTATTATCCTGCACAGTTGTGTTTTTTTTTAAGTCTTCTTTTAAAACTGATAAAGGCTTTCAGAGCTTTAAAAAAAATCACACATTTAATCCCATAGCTTATTTAGTGTAAAATAAACTAAAAATAAAACAACAGCTCCCACTAAGAACAGTACTGTCGTCACTCATAGATAATTCAGATGTATCAATTATAGTAAGTTCACAGCAGCATCAAGCTCAAAGGTCTACTGGAATTGAGAGCCCAGAAACACAGCAGCAGGATCTTCAGTGTTGAGTCCCAGTTCTGGGTGAGAAATAGTAGAGTTTGGTGTTAGTTATAACTGCTTGTATCTCATTTATAGTTTTGAACATGTTGTCACTAGAGCTATGGGGGTTTTGATCCACCAAATGACAATTTGTGATGCCTCCTTTTTTTCTCCTCATTTTTATTTTGATTCCCTTTTCCAACCAAGTTCTGGGAGGCTCCTCGGGTGCCGGTGATCCTGTTCAAACCGCGACATGTGTACACAACGATCTCATTGTGTGGGAGCCCCTGGGTAGTTGCGTGTTTGACTAAACAGAAATATCTAATCAGGGGATCACTAAAGCCACTATGAAGGATTGGTCTTTTCTTCTGAGAATCACATTTCCACCATGGTTCCCCCTCCACCTGCAGTAAAATTCGATTTTTTTTTTTCTTGTAGCTCTTGTAAATCACCACTCAGGAAAGGTATAAATGAGCAACCTTGATCTAACCCATTAATTTTACCTTTGAAGATTTTTTTCTGAGGAAATTATAAGATATGTTACTTCGTTGTACCCTTTACATTCATATCCGACTCTCTGCAACCCCATGGACTGTATCCCGCCAGGCTCCTCTGCCCATGGAATTTTCCAGGCAAGAATCCTGGAGTGGGTAGCCATTCCCATCTCCAGGGGATCTTCCCAACCCAGGGATCGAACCCAGGTCTCCTGCATTGCAAGCGAATCCTTTGCTGTCTGAGCCACCGGGGAAGCCCCTTATGATAATATAATATAAGCATGTTATATACAGTGTGTGTGGACTCAGTTGCTCAGTCGTGTCCAACCCTTTGCAACCTTATAGACTGCAGCCCGCCAGGCTCCTCTGAACATGGGATTTCCCAGGCAGGAATACTGGAATAGGTTGCCATTTCTTCCTTCAGGGCATCTTCCCGACCCAGGGATGGAACCTGAGTCTCCTGCCCTGGCAGGTGGATTCTTTACCCTCTGAGCCCCCAGGGAAGCCCCTGTCACGTTAATAAATACCCTCATATGTCATCGAACATTCCTGTAAAAATGTCACGTTTTAAAGATGGAACTAAGGTAACAAGCGTGGCTATTAAATGAAAGGAATAATGGCTACCCACTAAAGTATTCTTGTCTGGAAAATCCCATGGACAGAGGGGCCTTGCGGGCCCGATGGGGTTCATGAGGTCGTAAAGAGTTGGACATAAATGAGTGACTAAGCACTCACACATTTAAATGACAGGCCAAGCAGGTTAAAAAACTGTTTGCTCCTAAAAAATTGTATTTTTCTAAATTATATGTGTTTCTTGGTTGTGAAAAATGTGCCACTGTTACCTAAAATGTTAACAACCAGAGAAACAAACTGAGGGATAAACGGACTGAGAAGTGCTCTACTGTCTTTGGAATTTCTCTCTAAATCTAAAATTATTCCAAAATTAAAAATGTATTAAGAAATAAGAGAGCTTCTTAGTAACTTTATGGCACACCTTTTTCAGTGACTCAATGATTTAGCATTTAAAACAATAAAATCCTTTAAAAATTCAAAAAGTGATGTGTTTGCATTTTATATAGATTATGAGTCTATTCACATGTAAGTTACAGAGGAGAAATATACCTAGAAAACATAGCAAAATGATAACCTCAGCCACATCTGTGGGATTTGGAATGGTTAGTTTTCCTGAATTTTTAAGATTTTTCTGTAATGAATATGATACTTTTAGATGATAATTTATATAACTATACACATCATAGTTATATAATATATAAAATAAAATCACTTTTATGAGGTTTCTGCATAATCAGAAAAAAAAAATGAAATAGGCATGTGGATTGACCAAGAGCCCTGGAAGCAGCAGGAACGCTGAAATTGAACACAGCTGGGTGAAGCTTATTCGCCGACCCAGACGGTGATGTGTGCGCCGCAGCTACTGTTCAAACTCTAGGTAATCTACGTGGTTAATACATTAGACACAAGCAGCTAATAATACTTTTGGAACCACAAAGTTAACTTGGTAATGATAGTATTCCTAAATTAGCACAACGAAAAGCTTAGCAACTATTGCCCATCTATCTAATGAATGGGTGGCGGAAAGAAAAGCCTCTTTTCTTTCTAAAGCTCATCACTAAAATTAGTCGTATCTGTTACCTTAGTTGCAAAAAGGAAAGACAGAAGGCTGTTCATTCAACTAGTATTTTGCTCTCGGAGATCTAAGCTCGAGCAATTCATGGGACAGATAAGGGAAGGAGTCTGTAGACTCACCCTCAAAAGCAAAATTTTTGGAGAAAATAATTTCCAGCTTTCAAGCAATGAATGGTACCTCTCTGGGGTCTAATAATTTTTCCCAGAGAAACAATGAGACAAACAGAAAACGGATGAAGTAACAGCTTGGCAACGTTGCAACTGATCCTGCAGTGGTCGTGAAAATGTAAATAGCAAAAGACGGCAGTAAGAAGACCCCAGACTTCACCTAGAAACAAAACATTCAGCCTGTTGTTTTTTACTGCAGGATTTTGAGTGGAAAAGTAGTCCCAACTTGTCAATCAGCTAAGTTGCCGCGGCTAATAGATTCTGGTGTTTAGGGGGGGTTGACACAGAATTTAATTTAACATCTCACAATACGCCCACATGCCCAGAAAATGTGGACAGCTTGATGGGGTTCACTGAGCCAAAGAAGCAAGACCCAAACAGTGCATTAATGTATAGGGGAAGAATGGTTGCAATCAGCCCCTTGTGAATTGGACAGAGGGCTTGGAGATGAAGCAATTATGAGCCATCGGGGATTAATAGTAAAGTGTGAATACCAAGCTGTATATGTTAGGGGCAGAATATGTTGCCTATAGAAAACAACAAAGGACGTTCCTTACTATTAAGTGAGATTAAACGTAATGGCCTGATTTAATCACAAAGGCAGAATTAAATTCAGATGGCAACTTCAAAGTGGACACAGGAACACAGGCCACTGCTTACATTTACATATAGCTGGCATAGCTTGGCCTGTCATACAATAGGATAAAGTTTCTTTGGCCACTTAAACAATTTTCTATTCTTCACTTTTTTTGTGAACACTCACTGTATTTATTCCACGATTGCATTTAGTTAATAAGAAGGAGCTAAGAGTTCTATTTATTTGTGGATGCTATAATTTTTAATTCTTTCAAATTATGGGGGGAAAACACTGCAAAAGGTCAACAGAACAGAGTGGCTATAATCAGATTGACAATAAGACGAAGAAGAAGAAGAAGAAGCAAAGATAAAACAAAATTTTAAAAAAAGAAAATCTCTGATAGAGTGATCTAGTGTCTTACTTTTTTCTCTGCCTTCGACTTAGAATTCATTATTTGAGATCCAGACTCAGCTCGTGGGAAATGAAGCTTTTCCCTACTCAGGTCCAGGTTTGAGTTACCATCATGGAATCCAAGGGAGTTATTCTTTTTCTTTTTAATTTTAAAATTTACTTGGTTTTTCTTCTCTTTTCAAAGATTTTTTTTAATTCTGTTTTTAGTTTTTGTTGGAGTATAGTAGATTTACAACATTGTGTTAGTTTCAGGTATACAGTAAAGTCAGTTATATATACCCACTCTTTTTTAGATTCTTTTCCCATACAGACCATTACAGTGTATTGAGTAGAGTCCCCTGTGCTATAGAGTATGTCCTATTACTATAGAGTAATGGTCCTTAATACTATTTTTTATCTATGTAAAATAGATACTATTTGACATACAGCGCTGTGTCTATATCAATCGAAATCTCTCAGTTTATCCCTCCCCCTTTCTTATCCCCTAGTAACCATAAGTTTGTTTTCTACATCTGTAACTCTATTTCCATTTTGTAGATAAGTTTGTTTGTACCCTTTTAAAAAATTTTACATATAAGCCATATCATGTATTTGTCAATCTCTCATTTAGTTCACTCAGTATGACAGTCTCTAGGTCCATTCATGTTTAAGTGAGTTATTTTTCAGTACGGACTCCTTCCTTCTTTCTTCTTTGCTACTGAAGGCTAGCTTCCTTCTGCACGCCCATGTTCAAGAGAGTTCTCTTAAGAGGTTTGGGAGATATAATTCTGTCTCAGGGTTTAGAGGAGTTAGTGGGTCCCTAGGAAATTTCAAGCACCCATGACTTTAATTTAAAAGTTAAATATAGTGTTCTATTTATTTATTTATGGCTATGCTGAGTCTTCGTTGCTGGGTTCAGTGTTTCGCCAATTGTGGCCAGCAAGGGTTTTACTCTTCCTTGCGGTTCACGGGCTTCTCATTGCAGTGGCTTCTCTTGTTGGCGAGCACAGGCTCGAGGCGTGAGGGATCAGTAGTTGTAGAGTGGGCTTAGTTGCTCCGCAGCATATGGGATCTTTCTGGACCAGGGATCAAACCATGTCCCCTGCCTTGGCAGGCAGATTCTTAACCACTGGAACACCAGGCAAGTCCAAGTACAGTGTTTTAAAGCCGTGATTGCCTCTATGCAACACTCAAGTAGATAAAAGGCTTTTGAGTTCATAAAAGTGTCATGTAAATTTTATCAATATATGTAATATATAATTATCATTTATCTATATGTGTAAAATAGTTGCATATATAATTTTATATACCTATATAAAATAATTGTAATTTGTGATTACATGTATTATAACGATCATATTATACATTAAATAATGTATACTTGCTGCTGCTAAGTCACTTCAGTCGTGTCCGACTCTGTGTGACCCCATAGATGGCAGCCCACCAGGCTCCCCCGTCCCTGGGATTCTCTAGGCAAGAACACTGGAGTGGGTTGCCATTTCCTTCTCCAATGCATGAAAGTGAAAAGTGAAAGTGAAGTCGCTCAGTTGTATCCGACTTTTAGCGACTCCATGGTCTGCAGCCTACCAGGCTCCTCCGTTCATGGGATTTTTCAGGCAAGAATACTGGAGTGGGGTGCCATTGCCTTCTCCGAATGTATACTTACATATTTATAAATGATGAATGATCCTACCCTTTGAGCCAGCAATCTTCCTTCAAAGAATTTATTCTAAAATGGCATAGCCTAAGGACTCAAAGATTTAGGTATGAGGGCATTCATCACAAAGTTGCTTTTGATATTAAAACCAAATCAGAGTGGACCAAAGTGTCCATCCTTAGGAACGAGATTAAGAAATGTTGCTGTGCATTTACAGTAAAATTCCTTGCAGACATTTTAATAATCTGAATCTGAAATGATTTGAAATAATGACCTGGAGCTTTAGTTGATTAGATAAATAAACACATAAATTAGAGAAAGATGTCATAACATACTGCAGGTTGTAGAATTTCTGTATAGTATGAGTTTAAGTATGTCTAACTGCATGTGTCTATTAGAGAAACATTTAGGAAAACGTGACTGGTGTTTATATCTGAGGGGTTGGATTTTGCTTGAGTTTTACTCTTTTTGGTATTTAATCATTTTTTTATAAACATTTTAAAAAATATTTATTTGGCTGCATTGGGTCTTAGTTGTAGCACACAGGATCTTCTGTTCTGTGGGCTTCTCTCTAGTCGAGGCACCTTGGCTTAGCTGCCCCGGGGCAGATGGAATCTTAGTTCCAGGACCAGGGCTGGAGCCCATGTCCCCTGCACTGGAAGGCAGATGCTTAACCACCGGGCCACCAAGGAAGTCTCTATGGATTTTTTTTTTATCCATTAAAAATTACATTTACACTCAGAAAAAGAAATTTATTTTTGAAAAGGAATTATGTTTTTGAGATGATTCGGTAAACACTTGGAAGTGATTTTAAGGACAGAAGATGAGATTCTCTGTCTTTGAAAATGAAGTTGCTCAGTTGTGTCTGACTCTTTGCAACCCCATGGACTGTAGCCTACCAAGCTCCTCTGTCCATAGGATTTTCCAGGCAAGAGTACTGGAGTGGGTTGCCATTTCCTTCTCCAGAGCATCTTCCCGACTCAGGGACTGAAACCGGGTCTCCGGCCCTGTAGGCAGATGCTTTTACCGTCTGAGCCACCAGGGAAGTCCTTTCTGCCTTTAAAATGAGACAAAATATCACCCATTATTTCGGTTTTGGAGAATTTATCTTCCTCTTTTCATTGCCCCTTCATGTTGACAGAGATTTTCTGAGTTTGACTCACCCTCCTTGGAAAGAATAGGTTGATTGTCTGGAGTGTGTTACAATCTGATTTCAATCTGACGAGATTTAAGGAAAAGGTGGGGAGAGGACAAGTCCCTGAAGAAGAGGCAGGGGAGGAATGAGGTCCGCCTTCAGAGAAAGCAAGCTCGGAACCGTGCAGGGTGTCTTCAGAGCAACACACTATGAACGTATATAAATGAATCAATGCTTCGAAGCTGGGCAAACCCCAGTGACTGTGCCCTGGGAGCTTGCCCAACCACAAGAGTGACTGAGAAAATGTCCCCAACCATAGTCTTCTCGGCTTGCGCCACTTCCCTCTGACCCTTCACCCAAGCTCTGCTCCAGGCAATTGTAAGACGCCCACTCTGCTTAGAAGAGTGAGGAAAATAAGCAAGGTGGGAACGAGCAAAATGCACTTTAGGTTTCTAAGGGCTGCTTGTGACTGACATAGCTTATTTCCCAGAAATGGGAGCAGACCCTAACCCATCTCCCTCCCCACGTGTGTGCTTCCTCAAGCACTTCTGGGCTAAGGGTCCTCTGACTAATGGTACAGTCAGACCAAGCTGGATGGGGGCACCAGTGAATGACGGTTCATAAAGTTTCAGTGTCACCGCTCACCTGGGGACTTCCTCTGCCCATTCTCGAGCACAGAGGGTCAAGTCAAATAGAAATATAGAAATCCAGGCAAACTCGCAAGATTATTAAGACAGACTGAGGCAAGGAAAGCGTGGCATCTCTCCCTCAATGGCTCAGGTGGTGTGACAGCGAACCCTTTTCTCTGCCCTTTTTGAAGTCATATCCTGAAGGTGGAGTGGTTGTCAGATCAGAAATCCCCTCTTAAACCCACCCCCGGGTGTCCAAAAAAGCAACTGCTGCATTTCCAGATGGAATAGGAGTAGAGAAAATGTCTAGTCTTTAGACACACAGAATATAGATGAGCATTAAAAACAACAACAATATTGTTTCTTTCTGACAGAAGAATACTTGTTGTTGTGGTTCAGTTGCTAAGTTGTGTCAGATTTTTGCAATCTCATGGACTGCAGCTTGCCAGGGTTCCCTGTCCTTCATTATCTCCTGGAGTTTGCTCAAACCCATGTCCATTGAATCGGTGATGCCATCCAACTATCTCATCCTCTGTCATCCCCTTCTCCTCCTGCCCTCAATCTTTCCCAGCATCGGGGTCTTTTCCAACAAGTCAGTGCTTCACATCAGGTGGCCAAAGCATTAGAGCTTCAGCTTCAGCATCAGTCCTTCCAATGAATATTCAGGGTTGATTTCCTTTAGGATGGACTGGTTGGATCTCCTTGCAGTCCAAGGGACTCTCAAGAGTCTTCTCCAGCACCACAGATGGAAAGCATCAATTCTTCGGTGCTCAGTCTTCTTTATGGACATCTCACATCTGTATATGACTGTCTAGGTTTGTCATAGCTTTCCTTCCAAAGAGCAAGCATCTTTTAATTTCTTGGTAGCACTCACCATCCTCAGTGATTTTGGAGCTCAGGAAAATAAAATCTGTCACTACTTCCACTTTTTCCTCTTCTATTTGCCATAATGTGATGGTACAAAAATTGCAGGTTTATGTTAAAAGGAAAGAAATGCTGAGATAGCAAGAAAATACACGGCATGTGTGATTCCACTTCCCCGAGATAGCCACTGTTAATCTCAAAACAACATAGGTTGTTTTCCTATGTATATACAGTTAGAAGACATACTTTCACCTTTTACAAAACTAGAATCATATCATTTCATTTCCTTTCTTTTAATGGTCTTAGAAGCTTAAGGAAATATAGTGCGTTGAGAAATTCTGGTAACAATAAGAGTGGTAATATAGTTAGTAACTTGTCATTTGTACTTTTTACACGCTGGGTTATACACAGGACTCTTCTCCAGGGAACTGGAGGTATTTTTAACTTACTCTCCTAATGGACCTGGAGATAAGGAAAAATACACAGCTGAGATGGTCTAAAGAGAAGGGATCGCTTCTTGGAGGCGCACAGTCAAGTCATAACCAGGAGGAGACCTGAGTTCCCACTACATTGTTGGGGACTAGTCACCCGGGGAAATCTGGTGTTCCTCTGGCCACGGGCAGGTAATACCCAACACATACACACACACACACACACACACACACACTCACACACACTCTCACATATACTCACACACTCACGCACACACCCCCACACACTCACACACACACACTCACACACACAAGGACGGCAGTCACCCCAGAGGCTGGGAGGGAGGGGACCACCGTCCTGGCCTCCCCCAAGGCTGGGTGACAGCTCCTGCAGGCTCGTTGCCCCCCCGGGCCCAGGGCCGGCTGACAGTTGTCACGGCATCAACTGTGCCTTCAGAGGACGAGCAGGGAGACCAATGACTCCACACAAAGGCCTGAAGTGCTCGTGTGAAAGGTCAGTGAGGCCCATCATCTGGGCCCCAGAGGGGACTGAGAAGGCGGTGACTGTGACAACCACAGGCCAGGGGCAGGATCTCCACCTCGGCCTGTGGCCTGCGGGAGGAGCCGGAGGGCCTTGGGAGTGAGGGCAGCCCATGGGGTGCGGGGCCCCCGCCAGATCCTCAGGTCTCAGAGACTCTGCCGGCATCTCTTCCCTCATTCCCCAGGCTGGGCAGGTGGCAGGGTGGCCTGCAAGGCGACAGGAAGCAAAATGATCCGCCCTAGGGGCACTCAAAGCTCTAATGTGAGGCCCCCTCCTTCCTCCTGGGGGGTGGACAGAGCCTGGGGAATCAGGGTGTTCTTTGGGGAACCTCATGAAACAGCTTCCCTGGTGACTCAGACAGTAAAGAACCCATCTGCAATGCAGGAGACCTGGGTTCAATCCCTGGGTTGGGAAGATCCCCTGGAGAAGGGAATGGCTACCCACTCCAGGATTCCTGTATGGAGAATTCCACGAACAGAGGAGCCTGGCGGGTTACAGTTCATGGGGTTACAAAGAGTCGGACACAACTGGTGACTAACACTCATTCACAGGAAACACAGTTTCATGAAACCTGGAACTATTAATATTAATAGTTAATTAATACTATTAATATTCAGTGTCAAATTCAATACATTTTAATGCCACATTTGAGTATATAAATGAGGCAAAGAATTAAGGGAAAAAAAAAACACACAGAAGTTGGAAACATAAAACGGTACAAGGAGAAAAGGCTGCTTATTTACCCAATCATCTCAGTGGGTCGGGGACAAGGCCCACTGTCTGTCATTTCCCCTATGACACTACCGTGTACCCCACCTCACTGAAAGCTGGAGATCTTTCCTTTCACAAACCTAGGCTCTTCCTGTCTTTCCCCATTTCTGCATGGAACCACCACCCAACTGGCTACACAAGCTGCAATCTTCCTTCAGTCAACCTGGAACAAATTCAAAGTGATCTTTTTGTTGCACTAAAGTTTCATTAGCCTTTCCTTTGTTTTTGAAGGGCAGAAAGAATGCAGTTTGTATCTCAGGGCTTAAGAAAATTTCAGAGCTAACTGCGTAGGATACGATTTGAATTTTTAATCAAATCCTTTGCATTTTCATGATAAGAATTCTGTAAGAGCCATTATCTAAGGACCTATCTCGCTTTTCCATAGTGACCCAGGATTTATGACATTTCTTGGATCTTGATTTCACAAGAGGAGATAATTTATGGAAAACCCTTAAAACGTCATCAGCCCCAGATTGCCTTGTCATCCTTTCAGGCTACAACCAACTGACCATTATAATTTCTGCAAATATTAAATCATAATTACTGAATTTAAAAAATAAAGTTTTTTGAGGTAGAAAATGACAGAGATACATGAAATAGCATTCCTAGGGAAGAATCAGGGAGAAGGCAATGGCACCCCACTCCAATACTCTTGCCTGGCAAATCCCATGGACAGAGGAGCCTGGTAGGCTGCAGTCCATGGGGTCGCTAGGAGTCAGACACGACTGAGTGACTTCACTTTCACTTTTCACTTTCATGCATTGGAGAAGGAAATGGCAACACTCCAGTGTTCTTGCCTGGAGAATCCCAGGGACGGAGGAGTCTGGTGGGCTGCCGTCTATGGGGTCGCACAGAGTCGGACACAATGAAGTGACTTAGCAGTAGCAGCAGGGAAGAATAAAGTAAGAAATTTGTAGCATGCCCCTTCTGAGGTTGCCAGGGTTTTACGTAACCCCCTGCTGGCTTCACAGTTGAGTAAACTGAGGCATGAAGACACATATAAAGGTTCACAGGCATTAACAATAAAGCAGCTGAGAGATCCAGGGAGCCAAACTCTTTTGCCAGAACATCAGAACCGCCAGCCGCTGCATATAAAGCTGGGCTGAACCAGCAAAAGTCAAGTGAATGCAGGACTGGACTCCAAGGATGGCCTCGTTTTAAGTGATAAAGGTGGTCTATCGTTATCACTTGACCAATATTTATCACAGTCCTACGGTGGTTCTAGAACCACAGCAAGGAATAACACATGCTCTGTGTCTCCTGGAGCTGACATCTTAGCAGGTGAGATAGACATTAAGCAACCAGCTAGACAGCTTTTACCGAATGTCTATGTGATAACTGCCGAGACAGTGAGCACACATAACAGAGAGATTTCATATGGTCTGTGAGGTCTGGGGTGTGCTACAGCGAAGCTATATCTGATGTAAACAGTGAAGAAAGAGTAGGTTTTAACTAAAGTGCATGTGTTGTGGGGGTGTTGGGGTGTTGCATGAAGAGCGTGGCAGCTGTGGAAAGCTTGGAGGCAGGACGAAGCACTGAGAATTTCATGGGGTCCAAGAGGAGGCTGGTGAGGGACTCGTGTGTCACAGTCCTGCTTACGAATGTGCGTCTTTGGGACTTCCCTGTGGTCCAGTGGCTAAGACTCTGAGCTCCCAATGCAGGGGGTCTGGGGTTCGACTCCTGGTCAGGGAACTAGATCCCACGTGCTACAACTAAAAAGGTCTCACATGCTGCTGTGAAGACTGGAGATCCTGTGTGCTGCAACTAAGACCCAATGCAACCAAATAAATAAATATTAAAAAAAAAAAAAAACCAGAATGTGCGTCTTTAACCCAAAAGCAACGGGGCCACAGTGAAGCCAGAGCAGGTTGGGGCATCTGAGTACACTGGTCATCGGGAACTGGAGCTCATTCCTCGCCCCCACATACTACGTATTGGTTAGCTCAATTTTATTTTAGTAATGGTTGCCCAGCTTAGATGAGTCACTAGTCAAACATTATTCCATCTGTGACAACAGGGATGGAACTTGAGGGCATTATGCTAAGTGGAAGCAATCAGAGAAAGACACATACCTTACAACCTCACGTATAGGTGGAATCTAAAAACAGAAACAAACAACAGAACTCACAGATACAGAGAAAAGGTCGGTAGTTGCCAGACACTGGGGGAAGGGGTGGGCAGAGTGGGTAAGGGTGGCCAAAAGGTACAAAGTTCTAGTTATAAAATAATTAAGTCCTGGGGGTGCAATGTACAGCGTGTTGACTATAGTTAATAATAAATACTGTATTGCATCTTTGAAAGTTGCTGAGACAGGAGATCTTAAAAGTTCTCATCACAAGGAAAAAAATAAGTAACTGGGTGGTGATGGATGTTAATTAGACTTACTGTAATCATGTTGTAATATATGTAGATATCAAATCATTATGTTCCACACCTGAAACTAATACATCAATTATATCTCAATTTAAAAATTATTCTATTTTATTTACTACCTGCCACTCTCCCCCAGTAAGTAACCTTTTTTCTTTTTCCTTCTCGTCTTCAAATCTGTATGTGTAAGTCTGAAAAAGAGTGTTAGTCACTCAGTTGTGTTCGACTTTTTGCAACCCCCATGGGCTGAGGCCCGCCAGGCTCCTCTGTCCATGGGATTCTCCAGACAAGAGCAGTGGAGTAGTTGCCATGCCCTTCTCCAGGGTAAGTCTGAGGTCAAGTCCATTTTTCAGGCTCTCACTGTTGAGTAGCTGAGACCCTAAGCGTCAGGCAGGGCTGACAGGGAACTGAGTCCGTGGGCCTCAAGATCAGCCTGGCTTCGAAAACCCAGACACCCAGGCCCGTGAAACCAGACTCTCTGCGAGGTGGGACCCCGGCATCAGTTTTTGTTGTTATATGTGTAGAAGGTGATTCCACCGTGCAGCCCAGTTTGAGAAGCTGTGAACCTAGGTTCTCAACTGCAGGCGTCTGTCCTTCCCCTAACTAGGAGGAAAAAACAGTAGCAGCGACAATCCCCTGAAAGCATTCAGGACTTTCTTATAGCTAAAGACAAAACAAATATAAGGACCGACAAGCCTCAACCAAAGTCTCTCCCAGGCTCAGCAATTCTTTATTTGCGCTGACGGCACTGGCTGGCTTGGGGGTGGGGGACATCTCCAGACAACACATAAGCTGGGCTCAGGCAGTTCCCTACCCCTGCCCAGGCTCCGGTCCATCCGCGAGGCCCCTCGGGCCGCCGATGGTCACTTAGGACTGGGGGAGACGTGGGCTTTGCACGTATCAGCCGGCGGCTCGCAGCCCCCTTCACAGAGCCGGGTTCTCGGGAGCTCTGGTCCCTGCGCCCTGGCGGCCGCCACGCACGTTGTCATTCGGGCATCTGCGCATCCCGGCTCCTCCGACATCTGGCCAAGCGGCGCCTCCCTCCGCGTCCTCCCTCCGCCCTCCCGCCCCTCCCCTCCCCTCCCCACTCCTCTCTTGTTTGGGGCGGTAAGGTCAGGAGTGTTCAACAATTCGACGTGGGAAGTCTCCCCGAGGAAGTGCCGGGTCATAAATTTCATCCAACAAGAGGTCCGATCAAGCTCAGACATTAGGAAACCTCCCAGCCACTAATCACCAGCGCAGCCCCTGTGCTCAGCTCCAGACTCCAGGGCACAGAGGGGCTGGACTGTGGGGGCCCCAGAGCTGATGTGGGTCCATGGGCCCAGTGCCGGGATCGTGTGTGTATGTGTGTGTGTCCCTCTGCCTCTGGCCGACTTTTAGATCCTTTATTTCCACACATGTGGAAGGGCAGTAGTGGAGACTGTCCTGACATGGAAGAGGTGTGTTAAACCCTGTGGGGATGGTTTCAAGCCTAAAGTTTAGATCATGAGTTCAGGACAAGAAACATTTTGAATGAGAGTAAGGATGTGTTGGGTTCTGTGTTACATATCTTGCCATCTGAATGTGCTGATGGTAGACACAGACAGCCCCGGGTTAAGGACAACTTCTGGTCCCCGCCCTGGCTGTGTGACGCTGGGCTAGTCACTCTCCGTCTCTGATCTCTGTTCCTAGCTGTGAAGTGAACGAGTTGGAGGGCGGTGTGGGAGATGGCTGGGTCCCCTTGGTGATCTAAGAGCCTCGGGGTCTTTGTTCCCCCTCCTCTGTGCAGCAAGAACAGTCAGATCACCTTCAGCCTCTGCCCTGCTGTCCTTTGATCAAGGAAATCCTTGCCAGGGACTGGTGCTCTGGCTTAGCTGGAAAGCCCTGGGGTGTCCTGGGGAATTTGGAGAGTCACTCCCGGCACTTTTGTTGAGCCCCTCATGGAGGTGCTCCAATCCACAAAGTAGTGCTCCAACCCTGAAGGCATCTGAAGACCCACAGGGCAATCCTAACAATTGCACTGACTCCCCAGGCACAGTTCTAACCCATTAGGTAAATTAAGGCAAGCTTTACAACAGCCCCAGAGGTAAATTCTATTATTAGCCTACTTTACAGATGAGTAAACTGAGGAGCCTGAACTCTGAGGAGGGGAGTAGAAAGAATTGTTCTCTCAAAAGATTTTTATGATCTGGGGCAAAACACTGTTTTGAAGTCAAAATTTTTTAAACACTGAATTATTCCAAGTTTGTGGGGAAAATTAATACATGCTTAGAAAAAAATTAACACACTGAAATATTTACAGGGTTTAAATCTGGGTGATGGAATTGTGGATAATTTATAGGGAATTATGGTTCAGCAAGGTCACTTTCCCGGTTCTCATAGCCAGCAAAGTGCTGGAGTAAAGTCTCAAGCCCAAGTCTACTTGCCTATAAAGTCTACTCGAATAGTTGCTGACTGCTACTTAAATTGGGAAACCATGTGTTAAAAAAAAAATCCACACAAATATGGTACCCTAAAATCAGACTGCAGTGAAGAGGCAGGGAGGGGACTTGAACCCCTGTAACCAGCCCCAGAGACCATGCTCTAAGCTGTAAGAGGCACAGACAGCAGACTTGGGCCCTCTGAAGAGACAGCACCTCCTGGTCTGGGGACTGAGTGAGATGTGTGAGGCATCCTGAGAGCAGGAAGCCAGGACAGGGAGGCAGGCAGGGCGAGGTGCGGGGCAGCTGCCTGGCCCTGCAGGAGAGGGTGTGTCCTTGGAGCACGATGCCCGCTCCAAGCTCTTGGGCCCGGATTTTCCATCAGGCCCCAGAAGAACCATTGTGGGGTAGCACAGAGACCCCTGGGCTTTCCCAGGTGGCGCTCGTGGTAAAGGGCCTGCCTGCCAATGCAGGAGCTATGAGACGCAGGTTTGATCCCTGGGTCTGGATACTCCAGAGAATCATCCCAGCGCATGGACTGAAGCAGGGTCTCCTACATTGGCAGGCGGATTCTTTAACATCTGAGCCACCAGGGAAGCCCTGTTTAGATCTTAGAGCACCCCAATGAGAACTGTGGCTCATGTTCTGGAATCTTTAAAAGAATAAGCCATCCTTGCTGTGGGTGTTGAGTTTTGAAGGCTTTTGCTTAAAACATCTGTATTCTGAGGACAAAATAATTGTTTTGTGATGAGCTCTCTGGATAATTGTCAGATATTAGTAGAAACTCCTGATCACATTTCTTCACTGGTGTTCTCTGCTTTTCTTGACCGGCATTATTTTGCATGTGTTTCAACCAGTCAGGTGGAAATTTCTGCACAGGAAGCATTTTTCATTTTTTGTGGAATGCCATGCTCAAGAGAGAAACCGTTTTAAAGTCAGAAGAAGAAGCCACACTGGCCTGTCGTCCTGTGCCCTGCACACTTGTAACGAGCGCATGCTCGTGGCTGCTACTGCCCTACACAGGGGCTGTATTAATTAGTCTTACACCAAACTTCTGCCCATTCCCCTGTCTTCTGTCTGCCCAGTCTTTCAGTAAGGTGCTGGCAAGGTTCTGCCCTGCTTATCTTGCAAAAGTGGTGTGGATTTCTTCCAAGTGGGAGAGCAAACAAAAGCTGCCTCTACAGCCTTCTGATAATTCAGTCCCATTTGAATCTTTAACTGGAAACATCTCCACACCAAAAGAACACTTGCAGTAGATATCAAGCACAAATCTCTTTCTCTTTTCCATGTTTTTTTTTTTTTTTTTTTTTGGCCGCACCACGCTGCGGCACGTGGAATCCTAATTTCCCCAACCAGGGATCGAACCAGTGCCCCCTGAATTGGGAAGGGCAGAGTTTAACCACTGGAATGCCAGGGAAGTCCCATAAATGCCTCTTAATCAAACAGTTCCTTGTATCACGCAGGAGGCACAGAATGTTAGGACCACCAGTTGTCCCCACAGAAAAGCACTGGTGAGTCAGTTTATCTAGAAGGGCCCATTTGACTCTGATGTCAGACTGGGAGGCTTCCACCCTTTAAACACTCATGTCTCAGCTTCCCTGCAAAATTAGGAACTAGAAGTTGGCCTGAGCCTTGATTCCCCTCCTAGAATGTGAGATAATGTAATTCTAATGAGGGGATGTGTTCTGCCTAGAATCATGCTATACTATACAATGCTGTACTTACTAAACACACAGAAAGAGAGGGAAAGGAAGAATGAATAATTGCGTAGAAAAATGCCACCGTCTCATGGCCCCAACACTAAACTGGTGCTGGTCCAGTTTCTCCCCAAATGAATGGTGATGCTTCTGAATTCACTCTGGCTGCCCCGAAAGCCCTCTGCCTTTCTACAACTGCAGGAGGCTCGGATGGGGTGGGGAGAGGGCTGGGGGTGGGGAGAAGTGCTGTGCCTTAAGCTTCATCCTGGCTGCACATAAAGGAAGCAAAATCAAAACCCAAGCTGGAGAGAAAAAAAAAAATCCTAAATTTAATTGGCCAGGAAACAGGATTCCTGGGGCCTCTGCTTTCTGGGCTTCCAGAGAAGGATTTAGGCAGGGGCACTTCCCCGCCCTCAGGATAAAAAAAAGATTAAATTCGGGTTTGGTCTGGATGTACAAATTGCATGCAGGGCATACAGTTACTTTGCATATTGCATGTGCTTTCAGGGAGAGGGAGAAGGGGGAGGGAAGGAGGGCAGGATATTGACGAGGGGGCAAAAACTAAAAACAACTTACTGTTTTCATATGGTGGGCGAAACTGTTTTGTCTCCTTAACTGTGCAGAATGTCAGCGGTGGGCACTGTGTCGTGACAAGATTTTTTTCTTTTTTTTTAAATTAAGCTAAACTCACACCCGAGCTGTAGCTGCCCCGAGGTATTACAGCTTTAATTGTGTTCAGTATGATCTGCCGGACAATATGTCTTGATCAATCTGAATGGCCATCCAGTGTGCGGTTCCCCTTGGCATGGCTGCAAAACCAGCTTCGCTTTAGTGAACCGGTTCAGGAATGTGGGTTAATTCGGCCGACCCTTTTTACCCCCACAGCTCTGTTTTTGTGAGGTTGGCAGAAACTGACACGTTTTCTTTTGCTTAATTAAGTTGTTCAGTAGAAGGCTGGTCAAACAGTTGCGTCTACGTGGGGAGTCCGAAGATACACAGAAAGCTGTGGGCGTCTCCAACATGAAAAGGGGGATTCTGTTATTGTTTGGGTGTAGACGGGTCATTTTTTCAAAGTTACTGCTGCCTGAGTGACCACAGCCCTGCACACAGTCCTGAAAAGACATTAAAGCTGGTTCAATACGACTACCTTGGGTTCTAAAGTTTATTTTTAAAAGAGGGAGAGAGCAAGGGAGAAACGAAATGGTCTCATTTAGGTGGCATTTTCTTTCTTTCTGGCCTTTAAAAAAAAAAAAAGCTGGGGGGGGGGCGGTGCAAACAGCAGGTTCATTTAAATAAGAGATGCCTGTACATTATAAGTTACAGCTGGTGTGCTGAAATTCTCTTTCCACTTGGTAAAACAACACTGGTACCCAGGAAACTTGCCTTGGAGCTAAGGAGTAGGATCCTGTCACCTGTCCGCCAGGCACTGGGGCTGAGAAAATCCATCCACAGCCTCTCAGCCCATGACATTGTGGCTTTCCTTCCCTGCTGATGTTATGACAACCACAAAAAAAATCAGTTTCACAGGTATTCAAAGCAGCTGAAAACTTCATGGCTCAAGTGTGTGCGTGCCTACTCGGGTCCAACTCTTTGCGACCCCATAGACTATATCCCACCAGGCTCCTCTGTCCATGGGATTCTCCAGGCAAGAATACTGGAGTGGGTTGCCATTTCCTACTCCAGGGGACCTTCCTGACCCAGGGATAGAACTTGCATCTCCTGCATCTCTTTCACTGGCAGGCGGGTTCTTTACCATGAGCCTCCTGGGAAGCACACTTGATGGGAGGCCTCCCTATCACATCTCCATCCCTTCCTGAGGCTTCCTATCTTTCCAGTTTAAATCATCTTCATATGCACATGCCCCTGGATTCTATGAATATTATTTGGTTCCACCAAGAGTTTTCCTTATTGGACTTCCCTCGTGGTCCAGCGGTTAAGACTCTGTGATTCTACTGCAGGAGGCTTGGGTTTGATTACCTGGTCAGAGAACTAAGATCCCATATGCTGTGCAGTGTGACCAAAAAATAAGTAAAATTAAATTAAGATTATAATATCCTATCCCCAAAGGAGTTTTCCTTATTGTACGTACTGTGTGATACAATTGAAAGGAGTGTGTGTGCTAAGCCACTTCAGTCGTGTCCGACTCTTTGTGACCCTATGTCCTGTAGCCAGCCAGGCTCCTCTGTCCATATATTCCAATATTCCAGGCAAGAGCACTGGAGTGGGTTGCCATCCCATCCTCCAGATCCAGGGATTGAACCCGCATCTCTTAGTCTCCTGCATGGGCAGGTGGATTCTTCACCACTAGTGCCACTTGGGAAGCCCATAATTAAAAGGAGACGTGGAGGGAACTTGAACTGGGCTTCCGGGTCCTATTGTCAATGATGGTTTGACCCCAAGTGAGTTCTCACACATGCTTTTGTGCCTCAGTTTGTCCACAGCAGCAAGTGTCCAATGCCAGGTACTTCTGAGCTAGCTTGCCTCTCTCCCTCTGCAATAAGTCAGCATCTGGAAAACCACTGTTCCCACAAGCCCTTGGCACCATTGTGCTGATGTTTCCCAGTTATGCAGCCCTGGCTCCAGGCAGCCCGTCAGCCCCTTGGTTATACATCAGGGTTCTGACTGGGGTGCTCAACAGATGTTGGCCCACACTGGTCTCAGCGCAGGGAACTCATGTCTGCTTTAAAAGCCACGCAGTCCAGTTTTCTACCAGGTCCCCAAACGGCAGCTTTTGGGAAGCCCAGTTAAATGCTTCTTCCTTCCAGAGAGAGAAAAGCCTGGATGGGCAAAACCTTAACAGTCTTCACTTTGATTTTTTACTTCTCTTTATACGGGAAAGAATGGGTGAAGATTTGATTGAAGTAGCGAGAATGTCAAAATGATTCTTTAGGGGGGAAAAATCCACTTTGGACTCTAAATTACTTGGATCAGCCATCTACACTGACATCAGTCATCTGTTCATTATGAGCACTGCCCACTTACTCCCCAGACCCTGCCTGGGTTGGTTATGGACCTATACGCAGGACATCGTGGATCCTATATTTAGGTCGTGCACGTCCAGGTGCTCTTGATGTATGTCAAGGTCTGGTCCTTCTAACCTGCAAGTAGGGAGGGTAGGGGGCTTTAGAATTCCTAGTTTGTGCAGCCAGTCCCCAAATGACCTGTTCTTTCGAGGACAAAGCCCAGTTTCACACACACACACAAAATGAAAAATGTTTTCCCCTGTTCTGGTAGGGAATGCTTAAGGACCACATAGAGTATTGGTGTGCACTGTCCCTGCCTGACCCCTCGATCCTGGGACCCAGGGTTTGTCCCCCAGTCCTCAGTTGCAAGGGCCCTGCTGGGTGGGTCACTTTCCTTACCTTCAAAAAAGGCCAAATTGAAAAGCTCCGTAGCCCACCCCCCCGCTACACACACACATACAACTTTTCTTCAGCTGACGAACTGGTCCCAGCAGCCCTTCCAGAGAGTGGTTGTCAGAGCCAGCGGAGGCCCGGGCAGATGGGGCTGAGCCGGCCGGGCAGCCAGTGGACGTGGGAGCCGGCCCGCCTGGCAGCCTTCCCGCAGTCTGGAGGTGGTTTGTGCGGCTGGCAGTTTGGTTCCCACTCGAGGTGGCGGGCCCTCTCCCCCTTTCCAATGCCCTGACAGGCCGGGCAGATTTTTTTTTTCTTTCCCCCGGCTTTTGAAAATCCAGGACACACTACCCGCTCTGAGTCGCCAAGTTCCAGCTGCTTAAAGAGAGCTGCCCGGCCACCAACACCATGTCCTTCCACACCCAGGGAGACAGAAGGCCTTCCTCCCCGCGGGCGAGCCCACAAGCCTGCGGGATGCTGCCTCGCGGGTCCCGGAGACAGAGGGGAGGACTTGCAAGGGCTGGCCGGGAGCCATCCCCCGATTCCTGGCACTCACAGTTCCACATGGAGCGCTCTGCGCTCTGCAGGACAAAGAGGAGCCGTTTCTTATCCCGCCCCGAGTTCTGCTGACAAACGGCATAATCAACTGACAGAAAGCGACGGAGCACGGAGCGGCGGCGTTTCCAAACCCCCCCAGTTACGGGGAGGCCTGCCCGGGCGGGGATGGTCACTTTCTGCAGGTGTTCGGCCAGTGTCCCCTCATTTGCATGCATTTGCATTGACTGTCAAACAGTTGGCTGACAGAAAGTCTGAGGAGGTCTGGACACAGCCCAAACCTGTCAGGGGCTTTCTCCTTTGCCAGTCAAGGTTGGCTTGGGCTGCAATTAGAGCAGGAAACGAATACTTCTGACACTGCAATATACCCAGCCACAGCTGGGCGAAGTTCAGCCCAAGAGTGTGCTTCATTTAGACGGACAAGATGCAGTCTGGAAGGAAAAGAGGAGAGAGACGGTGGTGGCGGGGTGGGGGGGCAGTGGTTGTATGGCGTAGGTGGGAGGTAGTGGTCCATGCTCAGAAAGCCATGCTCTCAATGCTGTCTTCACAAGGACAGAAAGAGGCTGCGACCGTCCCGTGTCGCTGGGCTGGGTTGTTTGTTGTTGTTTGGAGCAAGGGAGCCGATTTCCCGCTGCGGTGTGAGGTCAAGTCCATGTGTGAAAGGCGCTTACCAGACACTCCACCTTCTATCCTCAGCCATCAGGCTGCACGGAGGAACTAAATTCCGAAGCTGCATTTCCGAAGCTCTCTCCCCACCCCAGTCAGGCTCCACTGTGCTGTCGAGGCTGACAAATAGGTGGCGGGGCTTCGGAGCGGGTGAGAAAGTTTGAGATCCGGCAAAGGCACAGGCATCGTGTTGTTTCCCCACCTCGCTGCTGCCCAAGGATTACAGATCATATTAGCATACGGATTGCGGTGGGAAAGAAAGAAAACTCAGGGCCTTGGCTACTGTAAAGGAGTTGCTGGGGGTGGGGCAGGGCAGGAAGAAAGCCCTCGGAAAGGTGGTGCTGGCGCTGGTATTTTTTAAGAACTCAGGGGATTTATATTTGGGGAGGCCTGCATCCTTCTGAGATGTTGTTTCACAGATTCTTTAAGCGAGACCTAACAATTTATTAAATACTTCATCTCTCAACAGTGGTGGGCACTAGAGTTTCATGAGCCGGAGACAATAGATTCTGTTTATTCGCCAACAATACAGATACTGTTTAGCTCTGGACTGCAAGTGGCTGAGCCATCTGGCTCATATCTCCACAGTAAAACATTGTCTGCGACACAAAAAATGACTACATCCCCAGGACAAACTAGTGTGACCTCTAAATAAAGCCTTCCTCTGAAGCTATGATATCACACAGCCCAGGGGACACCAGCACAATTGAATCTGGTCACCAAAAGCCCAAGTGAGATAGGACTATGTAAATGGAATTTTATAGGAGTCTTTTTGTCCTCCGTGGCAAACCACCCAGATCCATCCACAGCACTGAAACATCTTTTTCATTCACCGCTGGGACAACACTGCGGTTCTGTGTGGGGACTGGCAGCCCTCTTTCTCCAGCCCGACCCAGGAAGTACACGTTCATGGCCAGGGGCAGCACCTGCAGCTGCGGCTTCCAGCAACATTTCACTGATGGAGTCCCCACCTGCACCAGGCTTTTCTCTGATATTTCAGAAACAAGCGGTCCTTTTTCCTCCCTGCCAGAGAGGAGGTCCAAGTTTGCCAGCTTCTTCACAAATAGCCGAACAAGTCACTCGCAGCATTGCGCCACCTGAATGCCCGCTTCACTGGGCAAACAAGCACGTGCACACACACACACACACACTCATTCCCCCATCACCCCATCCAAGAAAGCGGCCATTTCAATGGAAGAAGTGTCACTCTCCGGAAAAGACCCAATTCACTCTCCACAACCAAGACATTTGTGTAGCCTCTGGGTGGGAAAATTTCATGACAGAAATTGAGACATGATGACGAACAGACCAAAAGCTGGCCTGGCTTAAGCATTCCACCTGTTCCAACCCCTGCTGGTTTGGTTTGACTTTTTTTTTTTTTTTTCAAGAAAGAAACCCTGATTTATTTCTGGGCACAAAACTCTTGTACATGGAATGGCTCACGAGATAAGATCTCTAAATGTTTTCCAAATGCAAGGCAGCATTAAATCATTTTGCAGGCAGACTCACCTAGCGGATGGCGCACATAGCCCAGCGAAGAAACACCACATCTGGGAATAAAGGGAGGAGGGTTGAAGTCATTTCAGATGGACATTTCCCAACCCTGCCATCTTGGGCAAATCACTTAATCCCTTGGTCCTATCCCCATCTGTAAGAAGAGATGACATTCTCTTTTTCACAGGAGTTACATTTGGAAAATGTGTGACACATGCTTAACATAACATCTAGCAGATAGTAATGGTTTATTTACTAAATCGAAGCTATGACAATAATGATAACAGATAATGGTAACATTGCCTCTCTGACTCCTGGCTAGTTTCAGTAGGAAAATAGGTTCCAGGGTATCAATCACCCATTTAAATGCATAATGACCCTTGATAATAGTAATGCCTATTTATTGTCATAATGACATTTGTTATCATCATTATTTAGCGTGCTGTTTAGTTGCTAAGTCATGTCCAATTCTTTGCAACCCCATAGACTGTAGCCTGCCAGGCACCTCTGTCCATGGGATTCTCCAGGCAAGAATACTGGAGTGGGTTGCCATTTCCTTCTCCAAGGGATCTTCCCAACCCAGGGATCAAACCCAGGTCTCCTGCATTGGCAGGCAGGTTCTTTACCACTAAGCCACCTGGGACATAAACCCAAATAATTTGGCGAAGTTTGATTGTCTACTGTCCTACTAGTTGGGTTATCCTGCACCTGTTTCTGGATAGAACTTTCTTCATGCATCATTAATCTGGTCATAATTTTATATTAAATTATTCTTGTGAAAATCATATTCTAAAATATAATGAGAAACCATACACACAATTGCCACGTTAGGTGTAGAGTCTTTGCTACCAGCGTGGTATCGTAAAATGGCCCTATTTACTTTTGTCTTACTTCTAATCAATCCCAAGATTTCAAGTGATTGCAAATAATTTTAGAGTAATCTTTACACTTGTGACAGGTTGATTTCTAGAAATGAAGTCATTTGGTTGAGATGAATGCTGATCTCTCTCACAACCAGTTAGTTGAAAGGATGCACTCCAGACTCAGAGCCTAGGTAAAAATTCTTCATAAAAAATGACCACAAATTCCATATTTAACCAACTGTAGTTTGAGCCTTGGACCCTTTGGTAACAGGGGGACATAGCTATATTTTTTTTTACTTTTATTTTATATTGGATCATAGCCAATTAACAATGTTGTGACAGTTTCAGGTGAATAGCAAAAGGATTCAGCCATACATATTCATGGATCCATTCTCCCCCAAACTCTCCTCCCATCCAAGTTGCCATATACTGTTGAGCGGAGTTCCCTGTACTATACAGTATGTCCTTGTCGGTTACGCATTTTAACCATGGCAGTGTGTACCTGTCGATCCCAAACTCCCTAACTATGAATACATGTATATGCATATGACTGAGTCTCTTTGCTGGTCACCTAAAACTATCACAACATTGCTAATCGGCTTTACTTCCGTGTAAAATAAGAAGTTGAAAACAGCACGTTTGACAAGGTGCTGATACCCCTCATCATGGGGTACATCGACGTCATAAAGAGGAAGGGAAGGGGCACTTGGCCAGCTGAACTTCTTGGATGCCCACTGGGAGAGAGGTCAATGCCAAAGACCGAGGGAGTTACAGCCGGAGAGAAAAAAACAATTCCTTTCCCTAAGGGACTTACTGGGCAGAGTAAGTCTGTGGCTAAAAAAAATGTAACGTGAACAATGATTTGACTCACCCAAGGAGTAGGGTTTTAAGTGTTTGTGGTTATTTATTACTGATTCTGTTGACAACAGCACAGGTCATGGAAAGTAATTCTGAAGAGTCCAGGCTCTGGGGTCCGCATATGGTCAACTCTGCCACTTACCAGCTGTGGAGCTTTGGTAAGCTGCTGCTGCTGCTAAGTCGCTTCAGTCGTATCGGACTCTGTGCAACCCCATAGACAGCAGCCCACCAGGCTCCCCCGTCCCTGGGATTCTCCAGGCAAGAACACTGAAGTGGGTTGCCATTTCCTTCTCCAATGCATGAAAGTGAAAAGTGAAAGTGAAGTCACTCAGTTGTGTCCGACTCCTAGCGACCCCATGGACTTCAGCCTACCAGGCCCCTCTGTCCATGGGATTTTCCAGGCAAGAGTACTGGAGTGGGTTGCCATTGCCTTCTCCATTTGGTAAGCTACTTACCCAGTATCCCTGGGCCTCAATTTCCCTCTCCGTAAAATGGGAATAATTTTATTATCTATCCCACAACATTAATGTAAAGCACTTCATGCAAAACCTAGTTATCTATCAAGTACTAGGTGGCGTCTAAAGCTGATGCTGTGAAAGTGCTGCACTCAATATGCCAGCAAATTTGAAAAACACAGCAGTGGCCAAAGGACCGGAAAAGGTCAGTTTTCATTCCAATCCCAAAGAAAGGCAATGCCAAAGAATGCTCAAACTACCACACAATTGCACTCATCTCACACACTAGCATAGTAATGCTCAAAATTCTCCAAGCCAGGATTAAACAGTACCTGAACCATAAAATTCCAGATGTTCAAGCTGAATTTAGAAGAGGCAGAGGAACCAGAGATCAAATTGCCAACATCCGTTGAATCATCAAAAAAGCAAGAGAGTTCCAGAAAAACATCTACTTCTGCTTTATTGACTATGCCAAAGCCTTTGACAGTGTGGATCACAATAAAGTGTGGAAAATTCTTCAAGAGATGGGAATACCAAACCACCTTACCTGTCTCCTGAGAAATCTGTATGCAGGTCAAGAAGCAAGTTAGAACTGGACATGGAACAACAGACTGGTTCCAAATTGGGAAAGAAATACGTCAAGGCTGTATATTGCCCCCTGCTTATTTAACTTATATGCAGATTACATCATGAGAAACGCTGGACTGGATGAAGCACAAGCTGGAATCAAGATTGCTGGGAGAAATATCAATAGATGATATCAACAGATGACACCACCCTTATGGCAGAAAGTGAAGAAGAACTAAAGAGCCTCTTGATGAAAGTAAAAGAGGAGAGTCGAAAAAGTTGGCTTAAAACTCAACATTCAGAACACTAAGATCATGGCATCTGGTCCCATCACTTCATAGCAAATATATGGGAAAACAATGGAAACAGTTTAATTTTGGGGGGCTCCAAAATCACTGCAGATGGTGACTGCAGCCATGAAATTAAAAGAAGCTTGCTCCTTGGAAGAAAAGTTATGACCAACCTAGACAGCATATTAAAAAGCAGAGACATTACTTTGCCAACAAAGGTCCTTCTAGTCAAAGCTATGGTTTTTCCAGTAGTTATGTATGGATGTGAGAATTGGACTATAAGGAAAGCTGAGTGCAGAAGAAGTGATGCTTTTGAACTGTGGTGTTAGAGAAGACTCTTGAGAGTCCCTTGGACTGAAAGGAGATCCAACCAGTCATCCTAAAGGAGATCAGTCCTGGGTGTCCATTGAAAGGACTTATGTTGAAGCTGAAACTCCAATACTCTGGCCACCTGATGCGAAGAACTGACTCATTGGAAAAGACCCTGATGATAGGAAAGATTGAGGGCAGGAGGAGAAAGGGACGACAGAGGATGAGATGGTTGGATGGCATCACCGACTCCATGGACATGAGTGTGAGTAAGCTCCAGGAGTTGGTGATGGACAGTGAAGCCTGGCATGCTGCAGCCCATGGGGTCACAAAGAGTTGGACACGACTGAGCAACTGAACTGACTGAGGTGGCTTTTCTGGTGGCTCAGCAGTAAAGAATCTGCCTTCAATGTAGGAGACCCGGGTTCGATACCTAGGTTGGGAAGATCCTCTGGAGAAGGAAATGGCAATGCACTCCAGTATTCTTGCCTGGAGAATCCCATGGACAGAGGAGCCTGGTGTGCTACAGTCCACAGGATCATAAAGAGTCAGACACAACTGAATGACTATCGCTTTCATTTTTCTTTCACTTTTATTATCATTATAACTATTTTGGTTATGTGTCATCCACTCCCCTTCACACACAGGGACAATGTGATATAGTCTATGATTCTGAGGATGTCCTGACCCACCGTTAGATACGTGGGTTTTGAGTCACTCCACCAACAAAGGAATTCGTGCTTAACCAGCCCCAGGCTGATCTGCATCCCTAATCTGCGTTTTCAAGGCAGCAGATTGGGATAGGAGGGTCTGGACCTGAAACAAAGGCAGGCTCACTTGTAAATATCCAGACGGAAACAGGCAGTTCTTTAACCCAGATGTCATTCGATCTGCAGAAAAAGGAAGGAAAAAAAACGCCTCCCCTGCCTACAACCAGGCTCCCAGGTGACCGTGACCCAGGGGATGGTTTCTCCTGCAAAGGACACAGGATTTCCAATTCAGGAGCTGTTTGTGGCAAAGCTGGAGCTGGTCTTGGTGATCAGACACTCTGGCAGCTGCTCCCTCCTCCCCAGTCTTCCAGGTTTGAATCCTAAGATGACTCGCACAGCTACCCTCTTGGAATAGAAACTCAGGTCACCTGGAAAAGGGGACTCAGGGCCTGGAGACACTGAGACACGGACACAGGAGGCTGCGGGCCGCAGGGAGCCACCCTTCCTTCCCCTCACGGTGTTTCTACATCTTTCTGGAAACCCACTCCATTCTCTTGCCTTCATCCCTCCAACTTACACACGACCTCCGCGGGCCAGAGTCTCTGAACCTCAAATTCCACCTGCCTTTTGTGCTGCTTCACCTGATTTCACTTGACGAATTCACTCTTCCAATTACAATCCCCACGAGAGCAATTAAAGGGTACCACTCATGTTTCAAAAGCTGGAAAAACTAGTCAGACACTATGGGCCCCGATCAGGTCAGGTGGTGTAGACAATGGACCTTTAAGCCTATTAGTGGGTTACGAGTGGACAGCCAGTGATTGACATCTCCAGTAACCAATAAAAGCTAGGCAAGAGACTCTGCTCCCTTCTCATTGGTCAGCACAACATCTAGCAGCCCTGAACTGACTGGCTGCTATTCTTATATTAGTAGATGCAGTGGGCCCAGGAGGCGGGTAGAAACCTTCACTGTCTTTTGTGTGACTAAAATGCAATTGTGTTTTTCTGTGATCTAGACTTTTTTCCCATAACTAATTTCTTATCAGATGGAACTTATCACGACTTCCCTGGTGGCTCAGACGGTAAATCGTCTGCCTACAATGCGGGAGACCCGGGTTCTATCCCTGGGTTGGGAAGATCCTCTGGAGAAGGAAATGACAACCCACTCCAGTATTCTTGCCTGGAAAATCCCATGGATGGAGGAGCATGGTAGGCTACAGTCCATGGGGTCGCAAATAGTCGGACGCGACTGAGCAACTTCACTCACTTTTATAACAAAGATGACCCAAGTCATTTTTATGAGATTGTCTGGTTTTTACTACTATCAGTCAGTTCAGTTGCTCAGTCTCATAATCTGACTATTTGCAACCCCATGCACTACAACATGCCAGGCCTCCCTGTCCATCACCATCTCCCAGAGCTTGCTCAAACTCATGTCTGTTGAGTCCATGACTTGATCTAACCATCTCATCCTCTGTCCTCCCTGTCTTCTCCTGCCTTTCCCAGCATCAGGGTCTTTTCCAATGAGTCAGTTCTTTGCATCAGGTGGCCAAAGTATTGGAGTTTCAGCTTCAGCATCAGTCCTTCCAATGAATACTCAGGACTGAAACCTTTAGGGTTCACTGGTTGGATCTCCTTGCAGTCCAAGGGACTCTCAAGAGTCTTCTCCAACACCACAGTTCAAAAGCATCAATTCTTCAGTGCTCAGCTTTATGTATATCAATGCTTTAGGTACATCTGTTTACCTTACAAGCTGTTTTCATATATGTTTATTTGTTTGCTGCTAAGTCGCTTCAGTTGTGTCCGACTCTGTGTGACCCCATAGACAGCAGTCCACCAGGCTCCCCCGTCCCTGGGATTCTCCAGGCAATAACACTGAAGTGGGTTGCCATTGCCTTCTCCAATGCATGAAAGTGAAAAGTGAAAGTGAAGTCGCTCAGTCGTGTCCAACTCCTAGCGACCCCATGGACTGCAGCCTACCAGGCTCCTCTGTCCATGGGATTTTCCAGGCAAGAGTACTGGAGTGGGGTGCCATTGCCTTAGTAAGGCATATATTATTATTTGTATTCTATAGAAGCCAATGTAGCTCAGAGAGACCGAGGGATTAGCCTAAGGTCACAGAGCAAGAAAATGATATGGAATTAGAATCCAAGTTTTCAGACTCTTCCTTACATATTCTTGAACATTTTGTGGCATAGTCCAAAAAATATTTCTTTTTTTCTCAAGTTTTTTAAAAAGTATTTATTTGTTTATTTATTTGGCTGTACTGGGTCTTAGTTTTGCAGCACACTAAGATCTTTAGTTGCGACCTGCAAACTCTTAGTCGTGGCGTGTGGAATCTAGTTCCCTGACCAGAGATCCAATCCAGGCCCCCTGTACTGGGGAGTGTGGAGTCTTAGCCACTGGCCCAAGAGAGAAATTCCCACTAAATATTTCCTAAATGAACTAGATCTCACTTTTTCCCTCCCTCTGTTTTCCATTTTGGAAGTCTTTGGATCAAAATCAAGTGAAACAAAAAAAAAAAACTGAATTTTTTTTAATAAATAGGAAAAATGGAGAACAGGTATAACGATTCACCAGTGAAACAGTAACCAATTAGCTGAGACTGTCACGCAGAGTAAAGTGTCCCACAGGAACTGGCCCTTGTTGAAGGATGCCTAGTCATGACTGTGCAGGGGAGGGGGGTGTCGTATGTCTTAGTGCCCTGGGAACCCTGTCCTACCTCCTATCCAGGCTGTGGGCTCCCCTCTTGTGCCCCATTTCCTAGTGCCCCATTTCCTGCTCCTCTCTGACCTCTGAGCCAAGGTGGTGACCCAAGCTATAGGTGGTCAAGATACTTCAGACATTGTCCTCTTCCACGGACAACAAAACACAGTCGAAACACTCAGACATCTCACGTGTGGTGACCTCAGTGGGAGTCTGCGCCCACATTCTTGCATTCAGCCACATTTTTATGGCCGTGAAACTCATCACTGGGTGGCAGTTTGCCAAAGAGTGAGCAGAATGGGCCCACCTTGCCATGTAAACAAGGGCACTGGCGTATGCGTGTGTGCGTGCTGTCACTCAGTCGTGTCTGGCTCTTCACGACCCCATGGACTGTAGCCTGCTGGGCTCCTCTGTCCATGGGATTCTTCAGGCAAGAATACTGGAGTGGGTTGCCATGCCCTCTTCCCGACCCAGGGATGGATCCCGTGTCTCTAAAGTGTCCTCCATCAGCAGGCAGGTTCTTTACCACTAGCGCTCCCTGGGAAGCCCAAAGCCATGTCGATAGGCCTGCATTTCTGAAATGTGGTAAAAGGAAAAGAGATTTTCTTACTCAGAAGAACCCTGAAGCCATTCAAGGCAAACGACTTGCCCTTGGACAGACAGCTAACTGCTGGCAAGGGCTGGGCCAGATAGAACCTGGGTCTCTGGAGATTGGAACAAAGCCCAGAGCCTAGTTGGAGCCAATGCCAAACGGTTCACTCACCCTAAAGCAATGTGAAGAGCTGAGCTGAGATGCAGAAATTGTCAGAGCATCCTCCTCTCACCTTTCCAAGACTGCTCACTAGCACTCAGGGTCCTTTTTGCTATTTTTCTTTTTATTAAAGTATAGTTGGTTTACAACATTGTGTTAGTTTCTGTGGTGCCGCAAAGTGACTCAGACATTACACACACACACACACACACACACACACACACACACATATATACATATATATTTATGTACATTATTTTTTATATTCTTTTCCTTTATGGTTTTTCTCAGCCCATCTCAAGCCACAGTTCCCTGTGTTCTAGAGTAGGACCTTGTTGCTTATCCATTCTATGTGGAATAGTTTGCATCTACTAAAATCAAACTCCCAGTCCATCCCTCCTCCCAGCGGAATCCTTTTTGGAACTCCTTCTGAAGCCTGGGCCCCCAAGGGAAACACCTGCAGAGTGGGTAAATAAATGAATCCCAAAACAATGAAATCAAGCCAGGGTGTCAGGGCTGGCCGGGGGCTTAAAAACATGTGCATAAGAATTCATTCTGAATCCACATGTGTTGAATCAGAAGACTGTTGTATGTCCCACGCCCCTTAGTTAAGGACTGTAGCCTGCCAGGCTCCTCTGTCCATGGAATTCTCCAGGCAAAAAATACTGGAGTGGTTAGCCATTCCCTTCTCCAGGGAATCTTCCTGACCCAGGGATTGATCTTGGGTCTCCTGCATTATGGGCGGATTCTTTACTGTCTGAGCCGCCAGAGAAGCCCAGACCTCTTTCTGGGCGTCAGGAGTTCTGGAAAATGCCTCTGTGTGCAACAGTGATCACCAGTCACTGCAAAAGATTGAGTCCCTGGCCAAAACTGTAACTGGGATGGCGTGATTTTCTGCAGAAACACAGCAGAGAGACAGAATACCCTTTTCTTCCTAGGAGCCTGCAGGGGCTCCCGTCTTTAAGGGCTGCCTGTTTGGGACAGGCCTTCTACATATAAAACTGTCAGGTGACGGGGGCTGGGTGGAGGGCAGGGGGGGGGGCTGGAAGGGGACACCCATACACGACAGACCTTTGCACCCCCAGTGGGCCAGGGTGCACTGTTTATAGGTAGGGGGCTTCTCCGTCCCTGACTTGCCCCAGGTAGGGTGGAACACTGCCTCCTTGCTTTGGCGGCAGATAAGTGTCTGTGGTTGGGAACGGCAGAGATCTGTGCCACAGACCGCAAAGCCACCCAGCCTTGGTCCTGTGACCACAAGAGCCTGCTGCGCCCAGTTTCCAAAGACCCGCACACCCCCGATACCAGCGGGGGCTCCCACGATGTTAGCAAATGAAGAACGCTGAAACAGGGATAAGTTGTCTCCACACTATAGATTCACTTTCCAGCTAGAAGCACAACACATGAACAGCTCCACTCTCCACGGAATAATGGCAGGGTTTGCGTAAAAGCAGTCTTTCACCGTGTGCTTCAGCGTGGGCCGGTGCTGGGGCCGAGAGTCAGTTGACTTGTGCAGCAGGCTGGCTTTCTGGGGCCAGATCTACAAGCAGCCTTGTTCAGAGAGCGCCCGAAGTCTAAGCTTTAAATCTGGAAGAAGTGGGCCCAGGAGACACCTCTCCAGGCCCTCTCTCTATTGGGTCAGGTGTTTCCTCTGTTAGCAGGTATGTTCAAGTTCCCCAGGTCTGGTTTTGGGATGCGGGAAGCAGGAATAAGCCGGATGTCTATACCATATGAACATTTGTCGAAAGCCACTTGCTGGATGCTTTGGCATCTCCAGTCATAACCCAAGTCTGAGGAGCCTCCATTTTCATTTCCGGTGTAAGTACGTGGCACCCACCTTACCTGGCCTCGAGGTCGCTCTGTCCTCCCGTTCCTGGTTCAGTTCCTGGGAGGAGACTGAACTGCACACCCCAGGCCACTGGGATCCCCTTGGAGTCTCCTTGCTGCCCCACACCCACCCCATCTGGAAATTACTAAGTCCTCACGGACTTTGCCCTTTATTCATCCACAAAGAATGTAAGAATCCGTTTTTTAAGACCTGAATAGAAGCCCCCTCGTCACCATATCAGGGCGGCTGTTCCACGCCAACTCAGTAATTGCCCTGTTTCTAGTGCCTTTTTTCCCTTCCACCAAAACCAACTTAAGCTGATTACCGCCATCTCAAACAGCCTCACTGGGCTCTAGATATATCCATTTAATATGGCCAGGACAAGCAGCCAACTGCTGTTTTCAAAAGACGATCTGACAGATTCTATTCACTTTCAAAGTAGCTCTCCACGGCTGGAATAATTATCTTTCATTTCCCCCATTCTGACACCTTTCAATGATGTGTTGACATCTGAAGAGTTATGGGCAATCTTAGAAGAGGCAGCTGGACTTTCTACCCCCAAAGACACAAATACAGAAAGGATTCCCATACAGCATCTGAAATAACTCCGTTCTTTGCAAATGGATATCCCAATCTGCATGTTAATAGGAGCACATTTATCTTCAACTATAACCTCAGACCCAGAAAGGGGGATGGTATGCATTTAACCAGTTCGCTGCCAGCTCAAGAGAAAACTCACCTTTCTCTCAAAACCTGGCTGTCCTCACTTGACTGATAAAAACAAAACAAAACAAACAAAAACCGTGCCAGTATCCTGAGTTTTCAAACATCTGATGTTTGGTGCTGTCCTGTGCTGAGAAGCCCAAGCAAATGGCGAGAGGCCTCCTCTGTTTTATCCGCTGCCAACGGGGTTTTAAGTGAGCATCACTAGCATAATGACTATTAATAATTTGCACTTCTATAGGCCTTTCTGGAGGGCGTCTCTAAGTGCTTTCCCAGTGAACACAGGCCTCAGGGCCTCTGGAAGGAGCTGGCTAGGGGGATGAGCCTCTTGCCTTAGGTCAGAAACCCAGCACACTCTCTTTCAAACCTGGACTAGATGAGGTCAGGGGAGTTTTTAAAAGGTATATTTTGGGCTTCCCTAGTGGCTCAGAGGGTAATGGATCTGTCTGCAATCCTGGAGACCCAAGTTCCATCCCTGGGTTGGGAAGATCCCCTGGAGAAGGAAATGTCAACCCACTGCAATATCCTTGACTGGGGAATTACATGGACAAAGTCGGACATGACTGAGCAATTAACACAACATAATATATATTTTCCAATCACAAGAATAGACGCCATCACAAGCAGGATGGATATGTGATGCCAATATCTTTGGGTCCTTTTCTTTCTCTTCTTGGCTTTAACTCTCTCCCCGTTTGAAAACTTCACTGGGCAATTCCAGTAGTCTGTCTGGCTGAGTGCTGGGTAGATTTCAGCCTATGGGACTAGTGCTCTGAGTGCAAAAAAAAGAGGGGGGGATGGGATTTGCCTGCCATAGTTCTCCAAGATAAATAAACAAAAGGACAATAGAAACAGTAAAAAGAACAAGTAGGCTGCAGTTTTCAGCCTGGAGCAGTCACAGCCCGGAGCTTGTCCGCAGTGGTCTGGAGCCCTCCAGGCTGACAGGGATCTACAGGTGTCAGGACCAGGAGAGGGCCTGGCTAGGGAGGACTTGGCAAAGAAACCAGCCCTGGGGATTGGTCTCTCTTCAGGGAGACAGCAGTGAGACTGCTGAAGTTGAAGCCACTTATTTGAGTTTTTCAGCTCCAGGAAGATCGCCCCCGCCCCCAAAGAGGGAAGCCTCAAAGGACTTGAGAAGGCAAATATCCGCTGGTCACTTCTTTTGCCCAGCTTCCAGCCACAGTCTCTCAATCAACAGCGCCCCTTACTGGCCAGTGGATTGTAAAGTCACATGGTTGTGTGTGTGTGTGTGTGTGTGTGTGTGTGTGTGTGTGTGTTTGTGTGTGTATGCACTCAGTCCTGTCCGACTCTTTGCGACCCCATGGACTGTATCCCACCAGGCTCCTCTATATTGTCAACCTGGAAATTGACATATTTGTTTCAACTCTGCATATAGAATTTGGAGCACAGGAAGAATAGCAGTTCTTGAAATCCCAGTTCAAGACTCCTGACTACCCATCCCTCTGTCTCAAACCCTGGTCTCAGGAAAGTCAAGTTTATCTGTGGGAGTTTTATCATCAGGGGAGCTGCTTCTCCCCAGAGACCAATAACCACACACTGTGTGTGATTGTAGCAGATCCAGGAGTCCAGAAGCCTTCAACATCAAACATCCTGGTGGGAGAATCTGGTGCCTGCAAGCAGGGTGAATTTTAATCCTAAGTGGTTGAAGTTAGAGAAAGTGAAAGTTGCTCAGTCTGTGTCCAGCTCTTTGCCACCCCGTGGACTATACAGTCCATGGAATTCCCCAGGCCAGAATCCTGGAGTGGGTAGCCGTTCCCTTCTCCAGGGGGATCTTCCCAACCCAGGTCTCCCGCATTCCAAGCGGATTCTTTACCAGCTGAGCCACCAGGGAAGTCAGAGGGCAGTCATTAAAAACCAAAGAGGGGCTGGCACCTTGCTGAAGTTCTCCAAAGAAACCCTCCCGATTAAAGGCGTATGAGCCAAAAGCAGTGGGTCAGCGGATCACAGGAGAGCAATGGAGCCTGGCAGAGCAGCAGCTGGTGGCAGGGGCAGGGGGGTGGGAAGCTGGCCTGGGTTATTTTGGGTAAGGGGGTTGGCACACAGGGACACAGAGAGGTGGAGGGAGTTTATTTTGATAAACTGAAGTCCTGAAGTCCATTCTCCTCCACATTCATTAGAAGGGCTATTAATATTATCCAAAAGACAAGGACTTCCTTGGTGGTCCAATGGTTAAGAATCTGCTTTCCAATGCAGGGGACATGGGTGAGATCCCTGGTCAGGGAACTAAGATCCCACCTGCCTTGGGGCAACTGGGTCCTCGCACACCACAACTACAGAGCTTGTGCCTCAAGTAGAGAGCCCATGCACTCCAGAGCAACTAGAGAGAAGTCTTGGTGCTGCAAGGAAGAGCCCTTGCAGAGCAACATAAGACCTGACTCAGCCAAAAGAGATAGATAGATTTTTTTTTTTTGAAAAATAACAAGTGTTGGCAAGGATGTGCAGAAATTGGAATCCTTGTGCACTGCTGGTGCAAAAGGAAAAACAGTCAGTGGCTTCTCAAAAAACTAAAAATGGAATTAACATATGATCCTGGAATTATACCTCTGGGTATATACTGAAAACAGGGTTTCAAAGATATATTTGTACACCATGTTACATGTAATAGCATCATTCACAATAGCCAAAAGGTAGAAATAACCCAAAGGTCCATCAACAGATGAATGGATAAATAAAATGTGGTCTGTCCACACAGTGGAATATTATTCAGCCAGGAAAAGGACACAGGCTACAACATCTGAACCTTGAGGAAATTATTGCTGTGGAGTCACTCAGTCATGTCTGACTCTTTGTGACCCCCTGGACTGCAGCATGCCAGTCTTGCTGGTCCTTCACCACCCCCCAGAGCTTTCTCAAACTCATGTCCTTTGAGTCTGTGATGCCATCCAACCATCTTGTCCTCTGTCGTCCCTTTCTCTCCCTGCCTTCACTCTTTCCCAGCATTAGGGTCTTTTTCAGTGAGTCAGCTGTTCGCCATCAGCTTCACTATCAGTCCTTCCAATGAATATCCCAGGCTGATTTCCTTTAGAATGGATTGGTTGGATCTCCTTGCAGTCCAAGGGACGTTCAAGAGTCTTCTTCAACACCACAGTTCAAAAGCATCAATTCTTTGGTGCTCAGCTTTCTTTATGGTCCACCTCTCACATCTGGAGTGAGAAGAACTGATGCATCAGAGGAACTGAAGCATCTCACCTCTCCACATAACTACTGGAAAAACCATAGCTTTGACTATACAGACCTTTGCTAAGTGAAATAAGCAGACACAGAAGGACCAACACAGCGTGATTCCACCAATCCAGGGTACCTTAGTAGAGTCAGATTCATAGAGACAGCAAGTGGCATGATGGTTGTCGGGGCTGGAGGGAGAAGAGAATGGGGCATTCTTGTTTAACAGGTGTAGAGTTTCTTTTACAAAAAAAAAAAAAGTGTTCCGTGGATGGATGGTGGTGATGGCTGCAAAGAATGTGGATGTACTTAGTGCCCATAAACTATACCATTAAAAATGGTTAAGGGACTTCCCTGGTGGTCCAGTGCTTAAGACATGGAGCTTCTGTGCAGTGGGCATGGATTCCATCCCTGATCAGGGAAGTAAAGTCCTATAAGCTGCATAGTGTGGCCAAAAAATAGTAAAAAAAAAAAAAAAAAAAAAAAGTGTCAAGATGGTAAATGGTATATTATGTATTTTACCACAATTTGTTAGAAAACAAAAACCTTGTCTCTTTACCAGTAGGGTAGGGAGGAGGTGGTTGTTAAAATTAAATGAAATAATTATACAGCAAACACCAAGTATGAGTTTTTGGTACATTATAGGTGCTCAGGTGGTAAAGAATCCGCCTGCAAAGTGGGAAGCCTGGGTTCGATCCCTGGGTTGGGAAGATCCCCTGGAGGAGGGCATGGCAATTCACTCCAGTATTCTTGCCTGGAGAATCCCCATGAACAGAGGAGCCTGGCGGGCTACAGTCCACAGGGTGGCAAAGAGTCGGACACGACTGAGTGGCTAAGCACACAGCACAGGTGCTTAACAAATGATAACTGTCATGATGGTTTTACAAGATGCTTAGGAAATCTTGGATAAATCAATAGATCCATTAGGAGATATATTTTGTTCTCCTTCAAGAAAAGTCTTCTGAGTTTTACATGTTGGGAAATTGAATAGAGGGATGCGGATGCTGAAGGGTTTGGCCAGACTTTTGTTGCAGAGGTAAATCAGGGGTTGCAGACTGATCCCACTGCAAGAGTCCCTCCCACTGCCTGCAAAGCCAGTCCACTAGAGTCATTTCCCTGGCCAAAGCATCGTCTCCAGCAGGCCCCTCTGTAGAAGGACATATGTTAACCTAGAGGGAGAACCCATTAGCACCCTAATCCCCATTAGTAAGGAGTGTGTGGCTGGATTATCTGGCTGTCACCTGGCAGAAAGCAGGATCCTGCAGAGAAGGACGCCCGTCAGGCATATTGTGATGGGGGAGCGGAGGAGGAAAGGCCAGGAGAGCGGCATGTGGTCCAGAGGCGATGACCAGATGGAGACCACGGTCAGCTCCCAGATCCAGAGGAAAAGCCCAAGCTTCTCTCCAAACCAGCTGCTCCAGCGCCATCCACAGTCAGCGCATCGCAGCTTACAGTACATGCCGTCTTGTTGATGCTTCCAATAACTTTGCAAGGCAGGTATGGTTAGCTCCATTTTACAGACAGGAGTTATTCATTGGAAGGACTGATGCTGAAGCTGAAACTCCAATACTTTGGCCACCTTCTGCGAAGAACTGACTCATTAGAAAAGACCCCCATGCTGGGAAAGACTGAAGGTGGGAGGAATTTTCTAGCAGTCCTATGCAGTTTCTCCAATGGGCACGTGGGGGCCAGCCCCCTCTCCCTTCATTTCACAATTTCCAGGCTGCAGCTGCCCACCAACACTTGCCCCAGGGCTTGCGGGTGGACTGTCCCCTCGAGATGGAGCAGGTCTCAGCAGGGCATTAGTTTTGGAGACATTTGGGTCTCAGTGAACTGCAGTACAGACCATCAGAAAACTGCATTTGTCTCCTGGAAAGTTTTATTGAAAGAAAGTGCTATTTATTTTGCTGACTTTAGCTTTCACCTGATCATTATTTTGTTTTGTACATTCCTCTTATTTTAATATGTATATATTATTTACAACCCTTACATAGGTGCTTATGTATCATACTATAATAATATTCATATATTAAATATTATTATATTTTAGAAGATTTCTTTTGTTTTTAATTGAAGTATAGTTGATGTAGAATGCTGTGTTAACTGCTGCTGTACAGCAAAGTGATTCAGTTATACATATATATACATAAATATATATACATTCTTTTTTTAATAGTCTTTTCCATTTTGGTTTATCATGGGATATTGAACATAGTTCTCTGTGCTGTACAGTAGGACCTTATTTATCCATTCCACATATAAAAGCCTACATCTGCCAACCCCAACCCCCTACTCCATCCCTCTCCCAACCCCCTCCTCCTTAGGAAGCATCAGTTCCTAACTCCTAAAACATAGAATAATGAGCAATCAAAGTTATTATTAGTTGTTATGTAAAGTTTTATTTTACCCCTCAACCACCCAGAACATTTTTTTTAATATTTGGATATATGATAAGTACATGTGTCATACATCAAACAAAATTATATGTTTTAAATACTTCTGTAGAATATGAGAACTTCGTGAATCTTGAGGCACCAGGCGTATCTCATATTCTAGTTTTCCAGAACTGCGAATTCATGGCATCGTAGGAAAGGCCCTCAGCTGTCAGGTTAAGGTTTTGGTCAATTGTAATCCCAGCTCAGCCCTGTAGCCCACTGAATCGCTTTGGAGTTATTGGACTACTTTAGTTTCGTTATTATATCCATAAACCAGCCTACCAGCGGGAAGGGGGAGGAGTCACCACCATTTATTATCTGTGTGTGTGTGTACATACACACCAAGATGATTCCTCCCTTCCAAAGGAAAAGAACTAGCAACTTCATGTGACTTTAAAGCATCTCTCAGAGAGAAGCGAGTCAGGCGAGAAGGATGCTGGCTTAGACGGAGGCAGGTGGGTACAACACTGTCCAGGAGCTGAGCCAGGACCCCAGTGCCCAAGTATCCACGCCTTTGCTTCTCAGCTACCGCTCAGGCAAGGAGAATGTAGCAGTTCACTGTGACAAAATGACCCTTTGAGAATGTTTTGCTTCCCCCAAATCACAGTAACATCATCTTAAGACCAAAGGCCCGTAAAATTTGAAATTTAAGGCCCTTGAAAATTTAAGGGTGCTAATTTTTCCATGGCTAGCTCGTTTCTCAAATGAGTTAGCCTGAAAAACGGAAGCCATTTCTGACAAGGGGCTGAAAACATGTGCTTGGCATGCATTTATCAGCAACATGAGTCCGTGACCAAGGTTTGCACTTCACTCGGGACTTCTTGCCACGCGGCCTGGGTCTGCGCAACACAGGAACGTCCGCAGAGCCTGATTTTATCTCCGTCTGCACCTCATTACTGTGTGGTAGCTTGTTTCTAGCATAACAAGGAGGCCCGTGGTGTCTGTGTGGAACTTACTCCTTAGAGAATGAGAAATCTCCAACCGGGAAAGAGGAGATTCTTGTTAAGCCCTGGAAATAGGCTGAAATGTGAATCTGCGTCCCCTTCCACACGTGCCTAATTGCCCATAAATGTCATTAAATTGAGAAATGTTTTCCACCAAATTAACTTTGACTCATGATGTCTAATTAGCAGGAGAAGCTGGAAGATAACAACTTATCAGTCACTGTTTAAGAAAACATGTTTCAACGGGTGACTTCTGGCTAGCAGCAACGTGAAACCAGGTACTGTAGCTGTCAAAACCATGGGAGAGCCCAGCAATTAAGCACAATGTCTGTTTTTGGGGTCAAGAATTTTACAAGTCCCTCGCAGATATTTAAATATCGTGGTGAGCGTGGTCTTCCTAGGAATCTGTCAGGCACCCAAACGAGGGGGTTGAAGAGGAGTAGAGAGAAAGAAGACCTCGGTGATGAACCTCTTTGGCAAAAACTCAGGGGGCAGAGCCTTTAAAAGGATTGACTCAGTTCTTAGTCTTTCTTAAAACTTTAGGAGAAAAATCTCATTGGCGATTTAAAGTAAAAAGTGCACACGTAGTGCTTTTGCTGCTTGCAAAAAGCCTGGTAAGTTCTAGATCCCTGGCATCACAGAAGAGAAAGCTGGGTTCAGAGAGATAAGGTGACCCATTCACGTTAACCCAACTAATAAGTGTCAGAAGCCAGCAACGAGGTGAATTCTCTGTCACTAACACACGTGCTCTTCACACCAGGCTCAGTGGGAGAGTCAATCCTGAAGGAAGGGACGTGTTTTCTACCAGCACAGAAGTACTCTGAAGGCATCAATGAGTTTTAAGGCTCCTCTTTACTCCTCGTAGCTGTCAGACCATCTGGCACTTAGTAGGTACTCAATTAATGTTTGTTGATTGACTGATGAATGGATGAATGAATTTCAGTCTCCTGAGGGCATAACTTGAGAAGCGTTATCAGAAAGTGTTTCATATACCATATCTTTTCTAGCTGCTGGAAATGAAACAGATGGGAAACCTCTGAAATTCTGGGGTTGCTTAAGCCTGAGGGAGCCAAGTGGGCAGCCTGCGATGGGGAGAACAGTGGTGGCCCAAGTCTTTCAT